>NW_022265410.1:172500-495134 GCF_002021735.2 Oncorhynchus kisutch
TAGATGTCAATGTTGCAATAGTTTGTGAGTGGGCAACATATATTATCATCTGAAATTGACATGTTGAATCATTTTGCAATGTAACATGATTGTATATTTCCCTAATGGGGACAGTTTGTGTTACTACCTTACACAAGCTGGCATTTTCACCCCACAACATTGAGTGGAATTACACATCCTTTTTACCTCAGATTAGTGATGTTAGTATAAAAGTTTACAGTCATCACGATGACATAAGATTGAGTGGAATTACACATCCTTTTTACCTCAGATTAGTGATGTTAGTATAAAAGTTTACAGTCATCACCATGACATAAGATTGATAGCTTGAAACGGATCAATATCTTTGGTTTTGTACCGTAGCAACTTCCTTTAAACTGCACACAGAGACATTAAAAAGGGATCCAAGAGTTTATCTGACTCTGGGGAAGTAGATAAACGGCTTCATTACCAACATCCAGAAGTATCCTTTTAAGTTAACTAACTGAAAAGTGGTTTGTTCCGTTTTTCGTGATGGCAGCCTCCAAAATAATCAACATCCGATGTTCTAAAATATAGATATCAGCCTTATGCAAGTTCTCATCTAGTCAACCATGTACAGTGGGGCAAAAAATTATTTCGTCAGCCACCAATTGTGCAAGTTCTCCCACTTAATTGTTTTTTTTTAAGTGGGAGAATAATTTGCTAAATTCATAAAAATTCCTACAATGTGATTTTCTGGATTTTTTTGCTCATTTTGTCTGTCATAGTTGAAGTGTACCTATGATGAAAATTACAGGCCTCTCTCATCTTTTTAAGTGGGAGAACTTGCACAATTGGTGGCTGACTAAATACTTTTTTCTCACACTGTTGCTGGTATTTTGGCCCATTCCTCCATGCAGATCTCCTCTAGAGCAGTGATGTTTTGGGGCTGTTGCTGGGCAACTTTCAACTCCCTCCAAAGATTTTCTATGGGGTTGAGATCTGGAGACTGGCTAGGCCACTCCAGGACCTTGAAATGCTTCTTACGAAACCACTCCTTCGTTGCCCGGGCGGTGTGTTTGGGATCATTGTCATGCTGAAAGACCCAGCCACGTTTCATCTTCAATGCCCTTGCTGATGGAAGGAGGTTTTCACTCAAAATCTCAAGATACATGGCCCCATTCATTCTTTCCTTTACACGGATCAGTCTTCCTAGTCCCTTTGCAGAAAAACATCCCCAAAGCATGATGTTTCCACCCCCATGCATCACAGTAGGTATGGTGTTCTTTGGATGCAACTCAGCATTCTTTGTCCTCCAAACACAACGAGTTGAGTTTTTACCAGAAAATTCTATTTTGGTTTCATCTGACCATATGACATTCTCCCAATCTTCTTCTGGATCATCCAAATGCTCTCTAGCAAACTTCAGACGGGCCTGGACATGTACTGGCTTAATCAGGGGGACACGTCTGGCACTGCAGGATTTGAGTCCCTGGCGGCGTAGTGTGTTACTGATGGTAGGCTTTGTTACTTTGGTCCCAGCTCTCTGCAGGTCATTCACTAGGTCCCCCCATGTGGTTCTGGGATTTTTGCTCACCGTTCTTGTGATCATTTTGACCCCACGGGGTGAGATCTTGCGTGGAGCCCCAGATCGAGGGAGATTATCAGTGGTCTTGTATGTCTTCCATTTCCTAATAATTGCTCCCACAGTTGATTTCTTCAAACCAAGCTGCTTACCTATTGCAGATTCAGTCTTCCCAGCCTGGTGCAGGTCTACAATGTTGTTTCTGGTGTCCTTTGACAGCTCTTTGGTATTGGCCATAGTGGAGTTTGGAGTGTGACTGTTTGAGGTTGTAGACAGGTGTCTTTTATATTGATAACAAGTTCAAACAGGTGCCATTAATACAGGTAACGAGTGGAGGACAGAGGAACCTCTTAAAGAAGAAGTTACAGGTCTGTGAGAGCCAGAAATCTTGCTTGTTTGTAGGTGACCAAATACTTATTTTCCACCATAATGTGCAAATAAATTCATAAAAAATCCTTCTAGTCCTCAACTGGCAGCTTCATTTAAATAGTATCCGCAAAACACCAGTCCCAATGTCAACAGTGAATAGGCGACTCCGGGATGCTGGCCTTCTAGGGAGAGTTGCAAAGAAGAAGCCATATCTCAGACTGGCCAATAAAAAGAAAAGATTAAGATGGGCAAAGAACAGACACTGGACAGAGGAACACTGCCTAGAAGGCCAGCATCCCGGAGTCGCCTCTTCACTGTTGACATTGAGACTGGTGTTTTGTGGGTACTATTTAATGAAGCTGCCAGTTGAGGACTTGTGAGGTGTCTGTTTCTCAAACTAGACAAAAGCTAAATCTGGAGACTTATATCTCCCTCACTAACTATAAGCATCAGCTGTCAGAGCAGCTTACCGATCACTGCACCTGTATACAGCCCATCTGTAAATAGCCCACCCAACCACCTCATCCCCATATTGTTATTTTTTATTTGTTTTCCTCTTTTGCACCCCAGTATCTCTACTTGCACATCATCATTTGCACATCTATCACTCCAATGTTAATAGCTAAATTGTAATTATTTCGCCACTATGGCCTATTTATTGCCTTACCTCCCTAATCTTACTACATTGGCACACACGGTATATAGATTTTTCTATTGTGTTATTGACTGGCCGTCTATTCCTCTTCTTTCTTGGATAATCAGTTTGCTGAAATAAGTCATGATATTTTGAAGATCAATACATAAAAGTTACTCCCGACACACACGTGTCACACTTGTATTCAGATGACTTGTCATTTTGCTAAATTAGTGCCTTATAAACTGCTCACGTGCCAATATTTACCAAGCTGTCACTCAAGACACAAATTGATTAGCTTGTTCTACTGTAATCAAATAGCTTGTGCAAATGAATCCCTCACATTGATATTGAATTGAAATGAATGGAACTGGGACAATAGCAGCGGCAACATTGCAGCGTCTTCTAACAGACAAACCTCTAGGAACTTTGGTGTCCTACATCTACCTGACGTTAGATGACAACCAGTCATAGCCGTAGTATACTGTATGAAACACACTCACAGATTTTTATAACAATTACATATGTTTCTCACTATCTTTAACCATGGAGAGAGTTTTAAAATGTTACTAAACACAAGTCAACCTTGCGCTCTAGACTAGTTTCCATAGTGACTGTGCAGCAGCCTGAACATTTGACTTCCCTACATTCAGTGGCTAGCTACACTACAAATATAATCGTACCGCGTTTTCGTGAAGCAATCGTAGAAACAGTCCGCCACAACAAACTCAAGAGTTTCCTGATTAGCAAAGGTTAGTCTATGTTTCATTTCATTGTGTATTAGAAACACAGTTTGAGATCGTTGTGAGGGGATTTCACCAGTGGTTGAATGGGGAATTGGTCTTGCCGGGAAAATGTTGTCCGAGGTTGCAACAGTAAACAAGGGGGGCGGGGCTTAGAGGGTTAGAGGTTCCAAGCCCTTTCTATTCATTCTATTTCTATGTGTGCTGTTGCTGCAGGGAGGGAGGTGTTGTCTCGGCAACCGAAGACTTTGCTTAAACACCTTGCTTGTTTCAGCAAGTCGCAACAAAAAGTTACATCAAGTTATCGCAGAAACTGACTCAACCACAATAGTGCCTGGTCATCCCGTCTTCAGTCAGCTGTTCGTTCCATATTTTTTATAACGGTTATGACGGTTATTTAATTTATTCATGACGGGCTTCATCCATAACCTCCAGCCCTAATGGCATATCAGTGTCTGGAAGGAAGTGACATTGTATTTTGTTCGATGTCTTGCCTCTCTAAGTCACTCTTGAAAGACACCTCTGTTCTTAACCACTCCTACTACTGATGAGGCAGGTCTCATCTTGTTTGGGTCTTCTCAGAGCTTATTGGGGAGACATTTCTAGGCACCTCATCACATCTTCCCCACAGCTGTGTGTTCATACAGCACCTGTTTTCAGTACATGATGAACCCATTGACACAATCTATAAGTGGTTGGCTGTTTGTGCAGAATCACATATATTTATATTTTTGAATTGGTAGAAACAGTATTGCGGAAAATGTTTGATAGAAAATGTTTGATTAGGAAAAAAAAAAAGTATGAATCATACCAATCAGTAGAGATAAGTGGTGTTTTGATGTCCCAGGGTCATATTCACTTTGCACCAAACAGAAGATAACAGACTGCAACACGGAGGATGTGTCCAATAAGAAACACTTGTTTTTCATTTTTCTGCTGCAAAAGGTTTTGCTACGGTGTGCACTAATGAATACGTCCCAGCATTGTGTGTGTGTGGCTGTGTGCTGAAACAGAACACTGGTTGTTTGTTGTTCCATCCAGGCTATAGCCCAGAACTCTGAACTGAGAGAGCGGCTGAGCAACATTCACACTGAGTCCAGCTGCATCCCAGAACCCTCCACTGGGCTCATAAACCTCTCTGGTCCCCTACAGGTGGGTGTGGGACGTGCATGATGACGTGCATGATGACACACCCTCCCTCCCTCCCACATCAGCATTATCAGGTTTACAAAATTCCGCTAACGTGTCAGAGGATTCTGGATTCCAGAGGATTCTGGATTCTAGAGGATTCTGGATTCTAGAGGATTCTGGGTACCAGAGGATTCTGGATTCCAGAGGATTCTGGATTTTATGCATGTTCCCTCCCAATTCTAGGAATCTAAACGGTGATTTCTGGGAAAACCTGGGACTTTAACAGACTTTTCCAACCGTGATCATCATCATTATTATCCAATGAGAACAGGCTATATGATTATAAAAGCATCTGACACATTATCATCTGCTGGCCTTAGTCCCAATACAACAGGTGTTGTCCCACTCACTGCTTGTTCTGACACATTATCATCTGCTGGCCTTAGTCCCAATACAACAGGTGTTGTCCCACTCACTGCTTGTTCTGACACATTATCATCTGCTGGCCTTAGTCCCAATACAACAGGTGTTGTCCCACTCACTGCTTGTTCTGACACATTATCATCTGCTGGCCTTAGTCCCAATACAACAGGTGTTGTCCCACTCACTGCTTGTTCTGACACATTATCATCTGCTGGCCTTAGTCCCAATACAACAGGTGTTGTCCCACTCACTGCTTGTTCTGACACATTATCATCTGCTGGCCTTAGTCCCAATACAACAGGTGTTGTCCCACTCACTGCTTGTTCTGACACATTATCATCTGCTGGCCTTAGTCCCAATACAACAGGTATTGTCCCACTCACTGCTTGTTCTGACACATTATCATCTGCTGGCCTTAGTCCCAATACAACAGGTGTTGTCCCACTCACTGCTTGTTCTGACACATTATCATCTGCTGGCCTTAGTCCCAATACAACAGGTGTTGTCCCACTCACTGCTTGTTCTGACACATTATCATCTGCTGGCCTTAGTCCCACTCACTGCTTGTTCTGACACATTATCATCTGCTGGCCTTAGTCCCAATACAACAGGTGTTGTCCCACTCACTGCTTGTTCTGACACATTATCATCTGCTGGCCTTAGTCCCAATACAACAGGTGTTGTCCCACTCACTGCTTGTTCTGACACATTATAATCTGCTGGCCTTAGTCCCAATACAACAGGTGTTGTCCCACTCACTGCTTGTTCTGACACATTATCATCTGCTGGCCTTAGTCCCACTCACTGCTTGTTCTGACACATTATCATCTGCTGGCCTTAGTCCCAATACAACAGGTGTTGTCCCACTCACTGCTTGTTCTGACACATTATCATCTGCTGGCCTTAGTCCCAATACAACAGGTGTTGTCCCACTCACTGCTTGTTCTGACACATTATCATCTGCTGGCCTTAGTCCCAATACAACAGGTGTTGTCCCACTCACTGCTTGTTCTGACACATTATCATCTGCTGGCCTTAGTCCCAATACAACGGGTGTTGTCCCACTCACTGCTTGTTCTGACACATTATCATCTGCTGGCCTTAGTCCCAATACAACAGGTGTTGTCCCACTCACTGCTTGTTCTGACACATTATCATCTGCTGGCCTTAGTCCCAATACAACAGGTGTTGTCCCACTCACTGCTTGTTCTGACACATTATCATCTGCTGGCCTTAGTCCCAATACAACAGGTGTTGTCCCGCTCACTGCTTGTTCTGACACATTATCATCTGCTGGCCTTAGTCCCAATACAACAGGTGTTGTCCCGCTCACTGCTTGTTCTGACACATTATCATCTGCTGGCCTTAGTCCCAATACAACAGGTGTTGTCCCGCTCACTGCTTGTTCTGACACATTATCATCTGCTGGCCTTAGTCCCAATACAACAGGTGTTGTCCCACTCACTGGTTGTTCTGACACATTATCATCTGCTGGCCTTAGTCCCAATACAACAGGTGTTGTCCCACTCACTGGTTGTTCTGACACATTATCATCTGCTGGCCTTAGTCCCAATACAACAGGTGTTGTCCCACTCACTGCTTGTTCTGACACATTATCATCTGCTGGCCTTAGTCCCAATACAACAGGTGTTGTCCCACTCACTGCTTGTTCTGACACATTATCATCTGCTGGCCTTAGTCCCAATACAACAGGTGTTGTCCCACTCACTGCTTGTTCTGACACATTATCATCTGCTGGCCTTAGTCCCAATACAACAGGTGTTGTCCCACTCACTGCTTGTTCTGACACATTATCATCTGCTGGCCTTAGTCCCAATACAACAGGTGTTGTCCCACTCACTGCTTGTTCTGACACATTATCATCTGCTGGCCTTAGTCCCAATACAACAGGTGTTGTCCCACTCACTGCTTGTTCTGACACATTATCATCTGCTGGCCTTAGTCCCAATACAACAGGTGTTGTCCCACTCACTGCTTGTTCTGACACATTATCATCTGCTGGCCTTAGTCCCAATACAACAGGTGTTGTCCCACTCACTGCTTGTTCTGACACATTATCATCTGCTGGCCTTAGTCCCAATACAACAGGTGTTGTCCCACTCACTGCTTGTTCTGACACATTATCATCTGCTGGCCTTAGTCCCAATACAACAGGTGTTGTCCCACTCACTGCTTGTTCTGACACATTATCATCTGCTGGCCTTAGTCCCAATACAACAGGTGTTGTCCCACTCACTGCTTGTTCTGACACATTATCATCTGCTGGCCTTAGTCCCAATACAACAGGTGTTGTCCCACTCACTGCTTGTTCTGACACATTATCATCTGCTGGCCTTAGTCCCAATACAACAGGTGTTGTCCCACTCACTGCTTGTTCTGACACATTATCATCTGCTGGCCTTAGTCCCAATACAACAGGTGTTGTCCCACTCACTGCTTGTTCTGACACATTATCATCTGCTGGCCTTAGTCCCAATACAACAGGTGTTGTCCCACTCACTGCTTGTTCAGCCCCTCTGTAATGATGAGTGGTTATCAGCACAACACCTCCTTAGTTGTTACAGAGTAACAGGTTCAGCAGTGTTTTCTACTCCTAACTGTTACAATATGGATGCTTAGTGTTGACAGCTCCAACTCCTACTTATCAAGCTGGGTGTTGAGACAACAACTGATTAGACTGAAGGGATTGTTAGTTGTAAACACCTCTCCTTCTGTTCAGAGTCAGTTGTTATCCTTAAGAGCTCACACACACACACACACACACACACGAACAGAGAATCAGAGTCCATTGGTACCCTCCAGAGCTCACTGTTGTGTTTATTTAATCAGATCTGATGATAGGGTACAGCCTGATCCTGTTGATCACATCCCTGGATGCTTCTAGTACTCACACACACTCACATGCCCACACACACACACATTCCCACACACACACACACGCACATGCACACATACAAAACAAACACACACACACACACACAGTTAGTGATTCTGTTATTGTCAGAGGAGTTTCCTCAGAGGAAGGCTTCCCTGTTTCCTCATCATTAATTGGTCCACAGAGGCACGAGGGAATCAACAAGTAGGCCTAATGCACTGTCTGGGTCCCCCTCTGGGTCCTGGTCAACAGTACTGTCTGGGTCCCCCTCTGGGTCCTGGTCAACAGTACTGTCTGGGTCCCCCTCTGGGCCCTGGTCAACAGTACTGTCTGGGTCTCCCTCTGGGTCATGGTCAACAGTACTGTCTGGGTCCCCCTCTGGGGCCTGGTCAACAGTACTGTCTGGGTCGCCCTCTGGGCCCTGGTCAACAGTACTGTCTGGGTCCCCCTCTGGGCCCTGGTCAACAGTACTGTCTGGGTCCCCCTCTGGGCCCTGGTCAACAGTACTGTCTTGGTCTCCCTCTGGGCCCTGGTCAACAGTACTGTCTGGGTCGCCCTCTGGGCCCTGGTCAACAGTACTGTCTGGGTCCCCCTCTGGGCCCTGGTCAACAGTACTGTCTGGGTCCCCCTCTGGGCCCTGGTCAACAGTACTGTCTGGGTCCCCCTCTGGGCCCTGGTCAACAGTACTGTCTGGGTCGCCCTCTGGGCCCTGGTCAACAGTACTGTCTGGGTCCCCCTCTGGGCCCTGGTCAACAGTACTGTCTGGGTCCCCCTCTGGGCCCTGGTCAACAGTACTGTCTGGGTCCCCCTCTGGGCCCTGGTCAACAGTACTGTCTGGGTCCCCCTCTGGGCCCTGGTCAACAGTACTGTCTGGGTCGCCCTCTGGGCCCTGGTCAACAGTACTGTCTGGGTCCCCCTCTGGGCCCTGGTCAACAGTACTGTCTGGGTCCCCCTCTGGGCCCTGGTCAACAGTACTGTCTGGGTCGCCCTCTGGGCCCTGGTCAACAGTACTGTCTGGGTCGCCCTCTGGGCCCTGGTCAACAGTACTGTCTGGGTCGCCCTCTGGGCCCTGGTCAACAGTACTGTCTGGGTCCCCCTCTGGGCCCTGGTCAACAGTACTGCCCTATAACAGGAATAATGTACATTTGAGACACAACCTGTATGTGTGTTCAATTCACACAGTCACGCTATTCTTTGGAAATGTACATGTTTAATCATGGTTTATTGTTTCAGACAGTAATGTTTCTTCCTTTTGAAAGTTCTAACAACAGGAGAATGAGTTAAAATTTATCTAAGCCTAAACCTAGCTGAATTAATCTGAGCCTAAACCTAACTGAATTAATTTAAGCCTAAACCTAACTGAATTAATTTAAGCCTAAACCTAACTGACATTATGTTCTCCTCTTATTAGAAGCAAGACTCCACCGATGGATCCCACCCCCTAGTTCACCAGGCGTCCAATGAGAGCAGAGCGTCCATCACAGAGTCTCTGTCAGAGTTCTTCGATGCTCAGGAGGTTCTACTGTCTGCCAGCTCCTCAGAAAACGAGGTCAGTGTCTGAGGGGTGGAGGGATAGGAGGACAGGGAGGGAGGGAGGATCGGGGAGGGAGGGGGAGGAAGAGGAGCAAGGGGAGGCTATGGTGTGGGAGGAGGATGAGGAGAGAGGATGAGGAGGAGAGGGAGAAGGATGAGGAGGGAGGATAGAGGAGGGAGAATGAGGAGGGAGCGGGAGGAGGAGGGAGGATGAGGTGGGAGGGGGGAGAGAAAGAGGAGGAAAGAGAGGAGGGTGATGAGGAGGGAGGAGGAGAGAGAGAGGAAGGAGGGGAATGAGGAGGGAGGAGGAGAAAGAGAGGAGGGAGGAGGTGGAGAGAGGAGTAACAGACAGAGAACTGGAAGATATTTTGTCTGGACAAACTTCTGGCTTCAGACTTAATGAGGCACCTCCAGTCAGAGCTCTGAGCTACAGGACATGTTCAGTATGTTTTCTGTTCCTGTGTGAAAGTTAATTACCCCCATCTATAAATAACATACCCTTACTGCAGAGAGGAGAGGAGCTGAGGTGTACATTAGTCAGTGTCTTCTCTGGGACCGACCGTCTGCCTCCCCCTCCGTTCTCAAACCCACTGACTGCATCCCAAATGGCCTCCTATTCCCTATTTAGGGCACCATTTAGGATGTTCCCATATGTTGTGACAGGATGTTGAAAGGGACCTGACAGCTTCCTGTTTCCTGGTTCTTGCATCTCTCAGGTGGGAGCTGTAAAAAAAAGTTATATTTGACCACTAATGATAATCTGGGATTTATTCTTTATCCTGCAGGCCTCTGATGATGACTCATACATCAGTGACAACGTCAGCGACAACATCTCCATGGACAACTTCAGCAACGAGACGGAGAGACCTAACTCGGGTAAGGGGACACTTTACCATGTGTGTTTCAAGTGGCGCCCTATTCCCAGTATAATGCACTCCTGTTGACCGGGGCTCATAGCTCTGTTCAACACTAGTACAATAGGGTGCAATTTGGGACTTGTTTTCCTGGTTACGTATTGACATACAGTAGTTATGACCACTAATATCCTGAACATAACCCTCCACCCTCCAGGCTGTGAAGAGAACGGGGCCCTTCTGAGAAGACGCAGGTCGTGCCTCCCGTCGGCCAGCCCTAACACCAGTAACATCAGTCTGTGGAACATCCTTAAGAACAACATAGGGAAAGACCTCTCCAAGGTGTCCATGGACATATAGCTTTATTTCTGTCTCCTGTGTTGGTTTATTTCTCTCTACTGTGTTGGTTTATTTCTGTCTCCTGTGTTGGTTTATTTCTCTCTACTGTGTTGGTTTATTTCTGTCAACTGTGTTGGTTTATTTCTCTCTACTGTGTTGGTTTATTTCTCTCTACTGTGTTGGTTTATTTCTGTCTACTGTGTTGGTTTATTTCTCTCTACTGTGTTGGTTTATTTCTGTCTCCTGTGTTGGTTTATTTCTCTCTACTGTGTTGGTTTATTTCTCTCTACTGTGTTGGTTTATTTCTGTCTCCTGTGTTGGTTTATTTCTGTCAACTGTGTTGGTTTATTTCTGTCTCCTGTGTTGGTTTATTTCTGTCTCCTGTGTTGGTTTATTTCTCTCTACTGTGTTGGTTTATTTCTGTCTCCTGTGTTGGTTTATTTCTCTCTACTGTGTTGGTTTATTTCTCTCTACTGTGTTGGTTTATTTCTCTCTACTGTGTTGGTTTATCTCTCTCTACTGTGTTGGTTTATTTCTCTCTACTGTGTTGGTTTATTTCTCTCTACCGTGTTGGTTTATTTCTGTCTAGTGTGTTGGTTTATTTCTCTCTACCGTGTTGGTGTGTTGTTGTGTTTGTGGTTTGTCTCTGCCGTGTTGGTGTGTTGTTGTGTTTGTGGTTTGTCTCTGCCGTGTTGGTGTGTTGTTGTGTTTGTGGTTTGTCTCTGCTGTGTTGGTGTGTTGTTGTGTTTGTGATTGGTCTCTGCTGTGTTGGTGTGTTGTTGTGTTTGTGATTGGTCTCTGCCGTGTTGGTGTGTTGTTGTGTTTGTGATTGGTCTCTGCCGTGTTGGTGTGTTGTTGTGTTTGTGATTGGTCTCTGCCGTGTTGGTGGTGTGTTGTGTTTGTGATTGGTCTCTGCTGTGTTGGTGTGTTGTTGTGTTTGTGGTTTGTCTCTACCGTGTTGGTGTGTTGTTGTGTTTGTGATTGGTCTCTGCCGTGTTGGTGTTTTGTTGTGTTTGTGAGTTTGTGATTGGTCTCTGCCGTGTTGGTGTGTTGTTGTGTTTGTGATTGGTCTCTGCCTACGTAGAGCTCTAAACATTACTAAATGTCTTATTATTTTACTTACATTATTCTATTTGGTTTACGTGACATTATTACATCATTACTACATTTGTTTTCTTATGAAGGTGACCGAATCTAGCTTTGTGATTGCTGTGTAAATGTGTTCTTCTGATTATTCAGGTGGCTATGCCTGTTCAGCTGAACGAGCCCCTCAACACCCTGCAGAGACTGTGTGAGGAGCTGGAGTACAGCGAGCTGCTGGACAGAGCTGCTAACACACAGGACCCCTTTGAACGCATGGTGAGAGGACACACACACACACACACACATACACACACACACACACACACATACACACACACACACACACACACACACACATACACACACACACACACAGGACCCCTTTGAACGCATGGTGAGAGGACACACACACACACACACACACACACATACACACACACACACACACACACACACATACACACACACACACACACATACACACACACACACACACACATACACATACACATACACACACACACACACACACACACACACACACACACACACACACACTGGACTCCTTTGAGGGTATGGAGAGAGAATATGCTCTAAATACACACACACTGACGTACCACTTTCACAATGCACACATACACACACCGAACAGATTCACACATCTGAGCACACAAGACCCCTTCTGCACAAATGGTGAATAATACACACTCTTCACGGTAGTGCTGTAATGTCCTATTGACATTTGAGGAGAAATTACATTTCATTCCCACTGGCTAGATCCTGATTGGACACTTCGGCTGTAGCCAGTAGTGTGCCTTGGCTCGCTCCGTTTTAAATTACTTGGTACAAATGATCTGTTTGGTGTTCTGCTTTTGTGCATATAATTGTTTATCAGCAATTGTATATGACTACTAAATGGATTGAGGATTAAGATCAGCACTTCGCTGATTTGATGGCGCTTTATATTCACTGACCAGTTTTTCTAAAGCGAGAGACATTTGATGAAAGCCTTTGAAGACATGGGACCTCACTGCGGTAATAAATCTGTGTGGAATATATTTCCTGCAGACAGTTTGTTCCATTTGAAATGATGAATGTGTGTTACCGGCTGCAGTAGCTTAGTGTGAAGGACTAGAACTAGACCCACAGCTTCCAGACTCCCCAACCAATAGAAGTTGAGTGGAGTTTGTCAGTTTGTCAGAGAGGTGGGCGTCATAGCGATGATACATGAGGTGAACTAGAGAAAAGGGCAGAGGTGTCAGTAAATACAGGCTGCGTTCCAAATGGCTCCCTATACCCATTAAGGCTCTGGTCAAAAGTAGTGCACTTGGGAATAGGGTGCTATTTGGGATGCAACCTGTATTTATTGACACCTCAGCCCTTTTCTCTAGTTCACCTCATGGATCATCGCTATGATTGTGTGTTCTCTTCCTCCTCTCACTGCATTATCAGCAGGCAGAGCCAAACATCAATCAACAGCTAGGCATTAGTTACAGACAGAGGTACAGTAATGTTACATCAATCAACAGCTAGGCATTAGTTACAGACAGAGGTACAGTAATGCTACATCAATCAATAGCTAGGCATTAGTTACAGACAGAGGTACAGTAATGCTACATCAATCAACAGCTAGGCATTAGTTACAGACAGAGGTACAGTAATGCTACATTAATCAATAGCTAACCATTAGTTACAGACAGAGGTACAGTAATGCTACATTAATCAATAGCTAGGCATTAGTTACAGACAGAGGTACAGTAATGCTACATCAATCAATAGCTAAGCATTAGTTACAGACAGAGGTACAGTAATGCTACATCAATCAACAGCTAGGCATTAGTTACAGACAGAGGTACAGTAATGCTACATCAATCAATAGCTAGGCATTAGTTACAGACAGAGGTACGGTAATGCTACATTAATCAATAACTAACCATTATTTACAGACAGAGGTACAGTAATGCTACATTAATCAATAGCTAACCATTAGTTACAGACAGAGGTACAGTAATGCTACATTAATCAATAGCTAAGCATTAGTTACAGACAGAGGTACAGTACTTGTGTTAGTTTAATTACAACCTGCTCCCAAACCCAGTCCTCCTTGGCACCCCCTGTGTGCACATTTAGTTTTCCCCCAGGCACTACACAGCGGATTCAAACAACCAACTCATCATCAAGCTTTGATAATTTGAATCAGCTCTATAGTGCAAGGGTCATGACTAAATGTACGCTTCTTGGTGTCCCCAGGACTTAGTTTGGGAAACACTGATTTAACACAACTGACGCAATTACGCATGGTTTTAGTTCTCGGGTTTCTGAGATTACCACAGGTGTAAAGGACTGTATCATCAGCATACATGCGGGTGTCCACTCCCTTTCACATAGAAGAAAGGTTGTTGATGTAGAGGCTGAAAGGCTGAAAACCTGGGAATTTTGCAACTATAATCTGTGTTAAAGAGGAGAGGTAGCAGGCAGCTGAAGACAGCTCTAATCTGTGTTGAAAATAAACAGTAGTAGGCAGATGAAGACAGCTGTAATCTGTGTTGAAGAGGAGAGGCAGCTGAAGACAGCTCTAATCTGTGTTGAAGAGGAGAGGAAGCTGAAGACAGCTCTAATCTGTGTTGAAGAGGAGAGGAAGCTGAAGACAGCTCTAATCTGTGTTGAAGAGGAGAGGCAGCAGGCAGGTGAAGACAGCTGTAGTCTGCATTGAAGAGGACAGGCAGCAGGCAGCTGAAGACATCTGTCCCATCAGGGTCTTTGTGGAGTGGAGGAGATGGTGATTATGATGATGATGATGATGAGTGCTTTTTCCCCTGGCCCAGTGTGGCCTATCAGAGGGGACATCCAGATCCAGACAGCATCCACTCAGCCAGCCAGCCATTCTGGCTTCCTCTCAAATGACACCCTATTCCCTATGGGCCCTGATTAAAAGTAGTGCACTAAATAGAGTTCCATTTGGACACAACCCCATTCAGTTTCACATTACTGAGGTCATCAGGCCCATTCTACTCAAATGGAGAGGAAATTATTTACATTTTATTTATTTAACTAGAAAAGTCAGTTAAGAACAAATTCTCATTTACAATGACCAAACCCTAACCCGGACGACACTGGGCCAATTGTGCGCCGCCCTATGGGACTCCCAATCACGGCCAGTTGTGATACAGCCTGGAATTGAACCAGGGTCTGTAGTGACACCACTAGCACTGAGATGCTACGCCACTCAGGAGCCCAATTATATCTTTATCTGTGGGAAATCAAATGGGAATTTCACCAGCAATGATCAGATGTTAGAATGAAGGGTTATTGAATGGTCCATTGGACACAAACTCACTACAAACAGTTCTCCTGCGGACCCCCAGGGGTAATTATGGTGGGACAACTTCTTATCTCATAGAGATGTACCAGAGGGCTCATCTCCGGCTCGGGTCATCTTTGGAGAATGGAGATAGCACAGACAGCGCCATTAAGGGCTGAAACAGCCTTTGGGCCAAGTCCTCTATCCAACTCTATGGTTCCACTTTGCACTTTCTGTCGTCCATAAAAACTGTCATGATGTCATTCTTGGGTTGATCTGTGTTTTGACTCACTAACTACTGTCCGTGTCTGTCTGTCTGTCTGTCTGTCTGTCTGTCTGTCTGTCTGTCTGTCTGTCTGTCTGTCTGTCTGTCTGTCTGTCTGTCTGTCTGTGGTTATCCTGCTCAAGTGTTACTGATGATGGCCATTAGAATGTGCTGATGACTGATACTTGAACAGAGGAGTAATGAACTGACCGGTGCTGTTAACTGTCTGTAGGTGTACATAGCCACGTTTGCAGTGTCGGGGTACGCGTCCAGCTACCACCGAGCGGGAGGGAAGCCCTTCAACCCGGTCCTGGGGGAGACCTATGAGTGTGACCGCCCCGACAAGGGCCTCCGATTTGTAGCAGAACAGGTACTGTACACAGACCCACATGTCCTAAATATGACCTGGAAGTATTTGTCCCACATCTGAAGAATTCATAGGGTTTGATCCATCCAGTACAAGCCTGCCAATCTTTATCTCTGTTCTCAGGTCAGCCATCACCCACCTATATCAGCATGCCACGCTGACTCTAAAAACTACATATTCTGGCAAGGTAAGTCAACACCATGGTCCTCTACAAACTATTACCCTTTCACCTGATATTCACCCTTTCACCTGATACTCACCCTTTCACCTGATACACACCCTTTCACCTGATACACACCCTTTCACCTGATACTCACCTTTTCACCTGATATTCACCCTATCACCTGATACTCACCATTTCACCTGATACTCACCCTTTCACCTGATACTCACCCTTTCACCTGATACTCACCCTTTCACCTGATATTCACCCTTTCACCTGATACTCACCCTTTCACTGATACTCACCCTTTCACTGATACTCACCCTTTCACCTGATATTCACCCTTTCACCTGATACTCACCCTTTCACCTGATATTCACCCTTTCACCTGATACTCACCCTTTTACCTGATACTCACCCTTTCACCTGATATTCACCTTTTCACCTGATATTCACATTCTCACTTGATACTCACCCTTTCACCTGATACACACCCTTTCACCTGATACTCACCCTTTCACCTGATACTCACCCTTTCACCTGATACTCACCCTTTCACCTGATACACACCCTTTCACCTGATACACATCCTTTCACCTAATACTCACCCTTTCACCTGATACTCACCCTTTCACCTGATACTCACCCATTCACCTGATACTCACGCTTTCACCTGATATTCACCCTTTCACCTGATACTCACCCTTTCACCTGATACTCACCCTTTCATCTGATACTCACCCTTTCACCTGATATTCACCTTTTCACCTGACACACACCCTTTCATCTGTCTCACACCATTTCACCTGATACACACCTTTTCACCTAATACTCACCCTTTCACCTGATACTCACCCTTTTGCCTGACACTCACCGTTCACATAATACTCACCCTATCACCTGATACTCACCCTTTCACCTGATATTCACCCTTTCACCTGATACTCACCATTTCACCTGATACTCACCCTTTCACCTGATACCCACCCTTTCACCTGATATTCACCCTTTCACCTGATACTCACCCTTTCACCTGATATTCACCATTTCACCTGATACTCACCCTTTCACCTGATACTCACCCTTTCACCTGATACTCACCCATTTACCTGATACTCACGCTTTCGCCTGATATTCACCCTTTCACCTGATACTCACCCTTTCACCTGATACTCACCCTTTCATCTGATACTCACCCTTTCACCTGATATTCACCTTTTCACCTGACACACACCCTTTCATCTGTCTCACACCATTTCACCTGATACACACCTTTTCACCTAATACTCACCCTTTCACCTGATACTCACCCTTTCGCCTGATACTCACCGTTCACATAATACTCACCCTTTCACCTGATACACACCCTTTCACCTAACACTCACCCTTTCACCTGAAACACACCCTTTCATTTGTCTCACACTGTTTCACCTGATATTCACCCTTTCACCTGATACACACCCGTTCACCTGATTCTCACCCTTTCACCTGAAATTCATCCTTTCACCTGATACACACCCTTTCACCTGATACACACCCTTTCACCTGATACATACCCTTTCACCTAATATTTACCCTTTCACCTAATACTCACCCTTTCACCTGATACTCACCCTTTCACCTGATACTCACCCTTTCACCTGATACACACCCTTTCACCTGATACACACCCTTTCACCTGATACACACCCTTTCACCTAATACTCACCCTTTCACCTAATACTCACCCTTTCACCTAATACTCACCCTTTCACCTGATACACACCCTTTCACCTGATACACACCCTTTCACCTAATTCTCACCCTTTCACCTGATACACACCCTTTCACCTGATACGCACCCTTTCACCTGACACAGACACTGGGTCATAATAACTAGGGGCAAGAGATTTTCCTGACCACGCGGATCACTGGTCTATTAGCTTAAGCTGGAGTCCCTAACCAACCATACCAGCTATTAGTCTAAAGCTGGAGTCCCTAACCAACCATACCAGCTATTAGTCTAAAGCTGGAGTCCCTAACCAACCATACCAGCTATTAGTCTAAAGCTGGAGTCCCTAACCAACCATACCAGCTATTAGTCTAAAGCTGGAGTCTCTAACCAACCATACCAGCTATTAGTCTAAAGCTGGAGGCCCTAACCAACCATACCAGCTATTAGTCTAAAGCTGGAGTCCATAACCAACCATACCAGCTATTAGTCTAAAGCTGGAGTCCCTAACCAACCATACCAGCTATTAGTCTAAAGCTGGAGTCCATAACCAACCATACCAGCTATTAGTCTAAAGCTTTAGGCCCTAACCAACCATACCAGCTATTAGTCTAAAGCTGGAGGCCCTAACCAACCATACCAGCTATTAGTCTAAAGCTGGAGTCCCTAACCAACCATACCAGCTATTAGTCTAAAGCTGGAGTCCCTAACCAACCATACCAGCTATTAGTCTAAAGCTGGAGTCCCTAACCAACCATACCAGCTATTAGTCTAAAGCTGGAGTCCCTAACCAACCATACCAGCTATTAGTCTAAAGCTGGAGTCCCTAACCAACCATACCAGCTATTAGTCTAAAGCTGGAGTCCATAACCAACCATACCAGCTATTAGTCTAAAGCTTTAGGCCCTAACCAACCATACCAGCTATTAGTCTAAAGCTGGAGGCCCTAACCAACCATACCAGCTATTAGTCTAAAGCTGGAGTCCCTAACCAACCATACCAGCTATTAGTCTAAAGCTGGAGTCCCTAACCAACCATACCAGCTATTAGTCTAAAGCTGGAGTCCCTAACCAACCATACCAGCTATTAGTCTAAAGCTGGAGGCCCTAACCAACCATACCAGCTATTAGTCTAAAGCTGGAGGCCCTAACCAACCATGCCAGCTATTAGTCTAAAGCTGGAGGCCCTAACCAACCATACCAGCTATTAGTCTAAAGCTGGAGGTCATTCCTCTTGGATGCATTAACCCTGCTGTTGTCTTTCCTGTGATGTCTTTAGACATGAGGTGGAAAAACAAGTTCTGGGGGAAGTCTATGGAAATAGTTCCTGTGGGCACCACCCATGTGATGCTGCCAGGGTGAGTCCTTTACTGTCCCTCTCAATCTCACTCTACCTGACCACCCTTACTGACCAACTAGCCACTGTCTCCATGGTCCAACCAGGCCCCCCTTACTGACCAACTAGCCACTACATCCATGGTCCAACCAGACGCCCCTTACTGACCAACTAGCCACTACATCCATGGTTCAACCAGACCCCCTTACTGACCAACTAGTCACTACATCCATGGTCCAACCAGACCCCCCTTACTGACCAACTAGCCACTACATCCATGGTCCAACCAGACCCCCCTTACTGACCAAATAGCCACTACATCCATGGTCCAACCAGGCCCCCCTTACTGACCAACTAGCCACTACATCCATGGTCCAACCAGACCCCCCTTACTGACCAACCAGCCACTACATCCATGGTTCAACCAGACCCCCCTTACTGACCAACTAGTCACTACATCCATGGTCCAACCAGACCCCCCTTACTGACCAACTAGCCACTACATCCATGGTCCAACCAGACCCCCCTTACTGACCAACTAGCCACTACATCCATGGTCCAACCAGACCCCCCTTACTGACCAACTAGTCACTACATCCATGGTCCAACCAGACCCCCCTTACTGACCAACTAGCCACTACATCCATGGTCCAACCAGACCCCCCTTACTGACCAACTAGTCACTACATCCATGGTCCAACCAGACCCCCAGACCCCCCTTACTGACCAACTAGCCACTACATCCATGGTCCAACCAGACCCCCCTTACTGACCAACTAGCCACTACATCCATGGTCCAACCAGACCCCCCTTACTGACCAACTAGTCACTACATCTATGGTCCAACCAGACCCCCCTTACTGACCAACTAGCCACTACATCCATGGTTCAACCAGACCACCTTTACTGACCAACTATCCACTATATCCATGGTCCAACCAGACCCCCCTTACTGACCAACTAGTCACTACATCCATGGTCCAACCAGACCCCCCTTACTGACCAACTAGCCACTACATCCATGGTCCAACCAGACCCCCCTTACTGACCAACTAGCCACTACATCCATGGTCCAACCAGACCCCCCTTACTGACCAACTAGCCACTACATCCATGGTCTAACCAGACCCCCCTTACTGACCAACTAGCCACTACATCCATGGTCCAACCAGACCCCCCTTACTGACCAACTAGTCACTACATCTATGGTCCAACCAGACCCCCCTTTACTGACCAACTATCCACTATATCCATGGTCCAACCAGACCCCCCTTACTGACCAACTAGTCACTACATCTATGGTCCAACCAGACCCCCCTTTACTGACCAACTATCCACTATATCCATGGTCCAACCAGACCCCCCTTTACTGACCAACTATCCAACTAACTATAATAGACTGATAGTAGACTGATAGTAGACTGATAGTAGACTGATAACAAACTGATAACAGACTGATAATAGACGGATTACAGACTGATAATAGACTGATAGTAGACTGATAGTAGACTGATAACAAACTGATAACAGACTGATAATAGACTGATATACTGATAATAGACTGATAGTAGACTGATAGTAGACTGATAACAAACTGATAACAAACTGATAACAGACTGATAATATAGTGATACGACTGATAACAGACGGATAACAGACGGATAACAGACTGATAATAGACTGATAGTAGACTGATAATAGACTGATAACAGACTGATAATAGACTGATATACTGATAATAGACTGATAACAGACTGATAATAGACTGATATACTGATAATAGACTGATAATAGACTGATAATAGACTGATAACAGACGGATAACAGACTGATAACAGACCGATAACAGACCGATAACAGACTGATAACAGACCGATAACAGACCGATAACAGACTGATAACAGACTGATAACAGACTGATAATAGACTGATAACAGACCGATAACAGACTGATAACAGACTGATAACAGACTGATAACAGACTGATAATAGACTGATAATAGACTGATAATAAACTGATTTAATTCTATTAAAGGTACTTTTGTTGTTTTATACAGTGACCTGCGTCTTATCTCATGCGCACACACACACACACACACACACACACACACACACACACACACACACACACACACACACACACACACACACACACACACACACACACACACACACACACACACACACACACACACACACACACACACACACACTGAAACACAAACATATTGTGACACGCCCTCTCCCCGTCCTGCAGGTTTGGGGACCACTATGAGTGGAACAAGGTCACGTCCTGCATCCACAACATCCTGAGTGGGCAGCGCTGGATAGAACACTACGGAGAGATCTCCATCAGGAACACCAGCACTGATATCTGCCAGTGTAAGGTCACCTTCATCAAGGTGAGAGACGGGGGGGGGGGGGGGGGGGGGTGTAAACCGGAGGGGATATTCCACCTGTTTAACCTGATATTTAGAGCAGTCAGTATCTGGGTGTGTGAGTCCCCCCTGGCCATGGCAGTAATAAAGCTGCTTTTCAGTGAGAGATATCCAGCCACTCTCCAGTCTAACTGGACACTGGAAAGCTGCAAGCTGAGTGGAAATGCTTCTTTATAAGTGATGCAGGTTGGTGAAAGGGTTGTTAAAAGCTTAAATTAGTCAAAACTGTGTTCCACACACACACACACACACACCCTGTGCATGGCCTTCCCCCTGAATGAACAACAACTCCATGCATCTCTGCGTTTTGAAGTTGAACTTCGTAGAGCCCATTCCAAAAGCTGACAGGTAATTGGTGTTCGTCTCTGAGGAGTTGAAAGGTCTACTGCAGTGTAGAAGGATGCCAGGTCAAGACATGTAGGAGCTTATTATTTTGGGGTTGTTTGGGGTTTTAGGCTGGGTTTCTGTACAGCACTTTGAGATATCAGCTGATGTACGAAGGGCTATATAAATACATTTGATTTGATTTGATTATACAATATAACCTCTCCTGTCCTGTCCTCTTTCCTCTCCTTTCCTCTCCTCTCCCCTCTCCTGTCCTGTCCTCTACGGTGCTGTCCTCTCCTCTCTCCTGTCCTCTCCTCTCTCTTCTCTCCTCTCCACTCTCCCCTCTCATCTCTCATCTCTCATCTCTACCCCCTCTCCTCTCCCCACTCCTCTTTCCCCTCTCCCCTCTACCCTGTCCCCTCTTTCCTCTCTCATCTCTCTCCTCTCATCTCTCCTCTCACCCCTCTCATCTCTCCCCTCTCTCCTCTCTCATCTCTCTCCTTTCTCCTCTCCTCTCTTCTCCTGTCCCCTCATCTCCTCAGTGGTTCTCATTGTAAACTACTGTACTCTACTGGTTCAGCATGTTGTGTTTGAACATAGATAACTCAACACTGTCATCTACTGGCGGGTATATGAAGATGAAAATAAAGATCTATTATGACTCTTCTTACCCACAGTGACTCATAGATCAGAGTGACAGACAAACTAAACCTGAGAACTATTAAATAAGATTAATTTAGGGCCTGTCCCCAATGTCCCCCTATTCCCTATACACTCGTAGAAAAAGGGTTTCAAAGGGTTCTTCAGCTTTCCCCATAGGAGAACCCTTTTTGGTTCCAGGTAGAATCCTTTTTGGTTCCAGGTAGAACCCTTTTTGGTTCCAGGTAGAACCCTTTTCGGTTCCAGGTTGAACCCTTTTGGGTTCTATGTAAAAACCCTCTGTGGAAAGGGTTCTACATGGAACCAAGAAAGGTTCTCATATGAGGACAGCCGAAGAACCCTTTAAGGTTCTTTTTCTAGGTGTATATTGCAATATTTTGGCCAGGGCTTGATATTCAATAGCAATGTTATGCATTCCTCCCTGTGTACAGGCCAAGTACTGGAACTCGAGTGTTAACGAGGTGGAGGGCACCATCACAGACCACAAGGGGAAGGTCATCCACAGACTGTTTGGGAAGTGGAACGAGGGGGTGTACTGTGGAGACCCCCCCTCTGCCACCTGCATCTGGAGAGCCAGTATGTATGATTGTAATAACAGCCTGAACCTGTTATACTGAGCCCAGTGTCTTGACCTACACATGATACAGATCAGGGCTTTACATGTTTAGCCCATCGGTTGGAAGTATTCATACTTTTCTTATCTGTACAGTTGATTTTTAAATGATCTCTTTATCTTGATTTCTACTAGTAGATACAGGTCAGACCCCTTGTGTCTTTATCTTGATTTCTACTAGTAGATACAGTTCAGACCCCTTGTGTCTTTATCTTGATTTCTACTAGTAGATACAGTTCAGACCCCTTGTGTCTATATCTTGATTTCTACTAGTAGATACAGTGCAGACCCCTTGTGTCTATATCTTGATTTCTACTAGTAGATACAGTTCAGACCCCTTGTGTCTATATCTTGATTTCTACTAGTAGATACAGTTCAGACCCCTTGTGTCTATATCTTGATTTATACTAGTAGATACAGTTCAGACCCCTTGTGTCTATATCTTGATTTCTACCAGTAGATACAGTGCAGACCCCTTGTGTCTATATCTTGATTTCTACTAGTAGATACAGTTCAGACCCCTTGTGTCTATATCTTGATTTCTACTAGTAGATACAGTGCAGACCCCTTGTGTCTATATCTTGATTTCTACTAGTAGATACAGTTCAGACCTCTTGTGTCTATATCTTGATTTCTACTAGTAGATACAGTTCAGACCCCTTGTGTCTTTATCTTGATTTCTACTAGTAGATATAGTTCAGACCCCTTGTGTCTATATTTTGATTTCTACTAGTAGATACAGTTCAGACCTCTTGTGTCTATATCTTGATTTCTACTAGTAGATACAGTTCAGACCCCTTGTGTCTATATCTTGATTTCTACTAGTAGATACAGTTCAGACCCCTTGTGTCTATATCTTGATTTCTACTAGTAGATACAGTTCAGACCCCTTGTGTCTATATCTTGATTTCTACTAGTAGATACAGTTCAGACCCCTTGTGTCTATATCTTGATTTCTACTAGTAGATACAGTTCAGACCCCTTGTGTCTATATCTTGATTTATACCAGTAGATACAGTTCAGACCTCTTGTGTCTATATCTTCATTTCTACTAGTAGATACAGTGCAGACCCCTTGTGTCTATATCTTCATTTCTACTAGTAGATACAGTTCAGACCTCTTGTGTCTATATCTTCATTTCTACTAGTAGATACAGTTCAGACCCCTTGTGTCTATATCTTGATTTCTACTAGTAGATACAGTGCAGACCCCTTGTGTCTATATCTTGATTTCTACTAGTAGATACAGTTCAGACCTCTTGTGTCTATATCTTGATTTCTACTAGTAGATACAGTTCAGACCCCTTGTGTCTTTATCTTGATTTCTACTAGTAGATATAGTTCAGACCCCTTGTGTCTATATCTTGATTTCTACTAGTAGATACAGTTCAGACCTCTTGTGTCTATATCTTGATTTCTACTAGTAGATACAGTTCAGACCCCTTGTGTCTATATCTTGATTTCTACTAGTAGATACAGTTCAGACCCCTTGTGTCTATATCTTCATTTCTACTAGTAGATACAGTGCAGACCCCTTGTGTCTATATCTTCATTTCTACTAGTAGATACAGTTCAGACCCCTTGTGTCTATATCTTGATTTCTACTAGTAGATACAGTTCAGACCCCTTGTGTCTATATCTTGATTTCTACTAGTAGATACAGTTCAGACCCCTTGTGTCTATATCTTCATTTCTACTAGTAGATACAGTTCAGACCTCTTGTGTCTATATCTTCATTTCTACTAGTAGATACAGTGCAGACCCCTTGTGTCTATATCTTCATTTCTACTAGTAGATACAGTTCAGACCTCTTGTGTCTATATCTTCATTTCTACTAGTAGATACAGTGCAGACCCCTTGTGTCTATATCTTCATTTCTACTAGTAGATACAGTGCAGACCCCTTGTGTCTATATCTTGATTTCTACTAGTAGATACAGTTCAGTCCTCTTGTGTCTATATCTTGATTTCTACTAGTAGATACAGTTCAGACCCCTTGTGTCTTTATCTTGATTTCTACTAGTAGATACAGTTCAGACCCCTTGTGTCTATATCTTGATTTCTACTAGTAGATACAGTTCAGACCCCTTGTGTCTATATCTTGATTTCTACTAGTAGATACAGTTCAGACCCCTTGTGTCTATATCTTGATTTCTACTAGTAGATACAGTTCAGACCCCTTGTGTCTATATCTTGATTTCTACTAGTAGATACAGTTCAGACCCCTTGTGTCTATCTTCATTTCTACTAGTAGATACAGTTCAGACCCCTTGTGTCTATCTTCATTTCTACTAGTAGATACAGTGCAGACCCCTTGTGTCTATATCTTGATTTCTACTAGTAGATACAGTTCAGATCCCTTGTGTCTATCTTCATTTCTACTAGTAGATACAGTGCAGACCCCTTGTGTCTATATCTTGATTTCTACTAGTAGATACAGTTCAGACCCCTTGTGTCTATATCTTGATTTCTACTAGTAGATACAGTTCAGACCCCTTGTGTCTATATCTTGATTTCTACTAGTAGATACAGTTCAGACCCCTTGTGTCTATCTTCATTTCTACTAGTAGATACAGTTCAGACCCCTTGTGTCTATCTTCATTTCTACTAGTAGATACAGTTCAGACCCCTTGTGTCTATCTTCATTTCTACTAGTAGATACAGTGCAGACCCCTTGTGTCTATATCTTGATTTCTACTAGTAGATACAGTTCAGATCCCTTGTGTCTATCTTCATTTCTACTAGTAGATACAGTGCAGACCCCTTGTGTCTATATCTTGATTTCTACTAGTAGATACAGTTCAGACCCCTTGTGTCTATATCTTGATTTCTACTAGTAGATACAGTTCAGACCCCTTGTGTCTATATCTTGATTTCTACTAGTAGATACAGTTCAGACCCCTTGTGTCTATCTTCATTTCTACTAGTAGATACAGTTCAGACCCCTTGTGTCTATCTTCATTTCTACTAGTAGATACAGTGCAGACCCCTTGTGTCTATATCTTGATTTCTACTAGTAGATACAGTTCAGATCCCTTGTGTCTATCTTCATTTCTACTAGTAGATACAGTGCAGACCCCTTGTGTCTATATCTTGATTTCTACTAGTAGATACAGTTCAGACCCCTTGTGTCTATATCTTGATTTCTACTAGTAGATACAGTTCAGACCCCTTGTGTCTATATCTTGATTTCTACTAGTAGATACAGTTCAGACCCCTTGTGTCTATCTTCATTTCTACTAGTAGATACAGTTCAGACCCCTTGTGTCTATCTTCATTTCTACTAGTAGATACAGTGCAGACCCCTTGTGTCTATATCTTGATTTCTACTAGTAGATACAGTTCAGATCCCTTGTGTCTATCTTCATTTCTACTAGTAGATACAGTGCAGACCCCTTGTGTCTATATCTTGATTTCTACTAGTAGATACAGTTCAGACCCCTTGTGTCTATATCTTGATTTCTACTAGTAGATACAGTTCAGACCCCTTGTGTCTATATCTTGATTTCTACTAGTAGATACAGTTCAGACCCCTTGTGTCTATCTTCATTTCTACTAGTAGATACAGTTCAGACCCCTTGTGTCTATCTTCATTTCTACTAGTAGATACAGTGCAGACCCCTTGTGTCTATATCTTGATTTCTACTAGTAGATACAGTTCAGATCCCTTGTGTCTATCTTCATTTCTACTAGTAGATACAGTGCAGACCCCTTGTGTCTATATCTTGATTTCTACTAGTAGATACAGTTCAGACCCCTTGTGTCTATATCTTGATTTCTACTAGTAGATACAGTTCAGACCCCTTGTGTCTATATCTTGATTTCTACTAGTAGATACAGTTCAGACCCCTTGTGTCTATCTTCATTTCTACTAGTAGATACAGTTCAGACCCCTTGTGTCTATCTTCATTTCTACTAGTAGATACAGTGCAGACCCCTTGTGTCTATATCTTGATTTCTACTAGTAGATACAGTTCAGATCCCTTGTGTCTATCTTCATTTCTACTAGTAGATACAGTGCAGACCCCTTGTGTCTATATCTTGATTTCTACTAGTAGATACAGTTCAGACCCCTTGTGTCTATATCTTGATTTCTACTAGTAGATACAGTTCAGACCCCTTGTGTCTATATCTTGATTTCTACTAGTAGATACAGTTCAGACCCCTTGTGTCTATCTTCATTTCTACTAGTAGATACAGTTCAGACCCCTTGTGTCTATCTTCATTTCTACTAGTAGATACAGTTCAGACCCCTTGTGTCTATATCTTGATTTCTACTAGTAGATACAGTTCAGACCCCTTGTGTCTATATCTTGATTTCTACTAGTAGATACAGTTCAGACCCCTTGTGTCTATATCTTGATTTCTACTAGTAGATACAGTTCAGACCCCTTGTGTCTATATCTTGATTTCTACTAGTAGATACAGTTCAGACCCCTTGTGTCTATATCTTGATTTCTACTAGTAGATACAGTTCAGACCCCTTGTGTCTATATCTTGATTTCTACTAGTAGATAGAGTGCAGACCCCTTTGTCTATCTTCATTTCTACTAGTAGATACAGTGCAGACCCCTTTGTCTTTTCCACATTTTGTTACATTACAGCCTTAATCTAAAACTAATAAAATAGTTTTTCCCCTCATTAATCTACACATAATACACCATAATGACAAAGCAAAAACATTTTATTGATTTTTTGTACAATTTTTTTAAACTGAAATATCACATTTACATAATTACTTTTCTTGTCCATATAGTTTCTTTTGAAATGTATCTCTATATCTTTATTTATACCAGTAAATATCTTAGAGCTAAACAATATTAATATACTGTAAGTAGCCCTGTACATCTTTACTCATGAAAAAGTACTAAATTCTCATAAAGGTAAAGATACTGTAATAAAAGTCAAAAGTAAAAGTGAAAATCACCCAGTAAAAGTCTAGAAGTATTTGGTTCTAATTATAATTAAATATCAAAAGTAAAAGTATAAATAAAAAAAAGTATAAAGCAAACCAGAGGGCACAATATTCTTGTTTTTTTCTTTGCGGATAGCCAGGGGCACACTCCAACACTCAGACATCATCTGAAAACAAAGCATGTTTGTCCCCCAGATCAGAGGCAGTAGGGATGACCAGGGATGTTCTCTGTTTAGTGAGTCCCCCAGATCAGAGGCAGTAGGGATGACCAGGGATGTTCTCTGTTTAGTGAGTCCCCCAGATCAGAGGCAGTAGGGATGACCAGGGATGTTCTCTGTTTAGTGAGTCCCCCAGATCAGAGGCAGTAGGGATGACCAGGGATGTTCTCTGTTTAGTGAGTCCTCCAGATCAGAGGCAGTAGGGATGACCAGGGATGTTCTCTGTTTAGTGAGTCCGCCAGATCAGAGGCAGTAGGGATGACCAGGGATGTTCTCTGTTTAGTGAGTCCTCCAGATCAGAGGCAGTAGGGATGACCAGGGATGTTCTCTGTTTAGTGAGTCCTCCAGATCAGAGGCAGTAGGGATGACCAGGGATGTTCTCTGTTTAGTGAGTCCCCCAGATCAGAGGCAGTAGAGATGACCAGGGATGTTCTCTGTTTAGTGAGTCCCCCAGATCAGAGGCAGTAGGGATGACCAGGGATGTTCTCTGTTTAGTGAGTCCACCAGATCAGAGGCAGTAGGGATGACCAGGGATGTTCTCTGTTTAGTGAGTCCTCCAGATCAGAGGCAGTAGGGATGACCAGGGATGTTCTCTGTTTAGTGAGTCCTCCAGATCAGAGGCAGTAGGGATGACCAGGAATGTTCTCTGTTTAGTGAGTCCTCCAGATCAGAGGCAGTAGGGATGACCAGGGATGTTCTCTGTTTAGTCCTCCAGATCAGAGGCAGTAGGGATGACCAGGGATGTTCTCTGTTTAGTCCTCCAGATCAGAGGCAGTAGGGATGACCAGGGATGTTCTCTGTTTAGTGAGTCCCCCAGATCAGAGGCAGTAGGGATGACCAGGGATGTTCTCTGTTTAGTGAGTCCCCCAGATCAGAGGCAGTAGGGATGACCAGGGATGTTCTCTGTTTAGTGAGTCCTCCAGATCAGAGGCAGTAGGGATGACCAGGGATGTTCTCTGTTTAGTGAGTCCCCCAGATCAGAGGCAGTAGGGATGACCAGGGATGTTCTCTGTTTAGTGAGTCCCCCAGATCAGAGGCAGTAGGGATGACCAGGGATGTTCTCTGTTTAGTGAGTCCCCCAGATCAGAGGCAGTAGGGATGACCAGGGATGTTCTCTGTTTAGTGAGTCCCCCAGATCAGAGGCAGTAGGGATGACCAGGGATGTTCTCTGTTTAGTCCTCCAGATCAGACCAGGGATGTTCTTTTGATAAGTGTGAGAATTGGACCATTTTCTGTGCTACTAATCATTCAAAATGTAACGACTACTTGCGGGTGTCATGGAAAATGTATGGAGTAAAAAGTACATTATTATCGTTAGGAATGTAGTGAAGTAAAACTAAAAGTTGTCAAAAATATCAATAGTACAGATACACCAAAAAACGACTTAATTTGAAAGTATTTTTACTTCAGTACTTTACACCACTGTTCCTTATTGCATAAAAGGCATTCCTTACCCTGTAGTTTATAGAATCATCTCCCTGGGATGTAAAAGAGTGTCTCTGGTGTGTGTGTCTGTGTGTGTGTGTTCTCAGATGCCATGCCGGCTGACCACGAGCAGTACTACGGCTTCACTAAGTTTGCTATGGAGCTCAATGAGCTGGACCCTTCACTGAAACTGCTGCTGCCTCCCACAGACACCCGGCTACGGCTCGACCAGAGGTGAGAGACAGAGTGCTACTGTACAGTAACACACCGTTGTCTTAGCATGGTGTAGGGACCAGCAGGATTTAGGGGCCAGCATGGTGTAGGGGCCAGCATAGTGTAGGGGCGAGCATGGTGTAGGGGCCAGCATAGTGTAGGGGCGAGCATGGTGTAGGGGAGCATGGTGTAGGGGCGAGCATGGTGTAGAGACCAGCATGGTGTAGGGGCGAGCATGGTGTAGGGGCCAGCATGGCGTAGGGACCAGCATAGCGTAGTGACCAGCATGGCATAGGGACCAGCACTGTGTAGAGACCAGCATGGTGTAGGGACCAGCATGGCGTAGGGACCAGCATGGTGTAGGGACCAGCATGGTGTAGGGACCAGCATGGTGTAGGGACCAGCATGGTGTAGGGACCAGCACAGTGTAGGGACCAGCATGGTGTAGGGACCAGCATGGTGTAGGGACCAGCATGGTGTAGAGACCAGCATGGCGTAGGGACCAGCATAGCGTAGTGACCAGCATGGCATAGGGACCAGCACTGTGTAGAGACCAGCATGGTGTAGGGACCAGCATGGCGTAGGGACCAGCATGGTGTAGGGACCAGCATGGTGTAGGGACCAGCATGGTGTAGGGACCAGCATGGTGTAGGGACCAGCACAGTGTAGGGACCAGCATGGTGTAGGGACCAGCATGGTGTAGGGACCAGCATGGTGTAGAGACCAGCATGGCGTAGGGACCAGCATGGTGTAGGGACCAGCATGGTGTAGAGACCAGCATGGTGTAGGGACCAGCATGGTGTAGGGACCAGCATGGTGTAGGGACCAGCATGGTGTAGGGACCAGCATGGTGTAGGGACCAGCACAGTGTAGGGACCAGCATGGTGTAGGGACCAGCATGGTGTAGGGACCAGCATGGTGTAGAGACCAGCATGGCGTAGGGACCAGCATGGTGTAGGGACCAGCATGGTGTAGAGACCAGCATGGTGTAGGGACCAGCATGGTGTAGGGACCAGCATGGTGTAGAGACCAGCATGGTGTAGAGACCAGCATGGTGTAGGGACCAGCATGGTGTAGGGACCAGCATGGTGTAGGGACCAGCATGGTGTAGAGACCAGCATGGTGTAGGGACCAGCATGGTGTAGGGACCAGCATGGTGTAGGGACCAGCATGGTGTAGGGACCAGCATGGTGTAACAATGTAGAAATTTGCATTTGGCAATACAGTTTCATATTACAGTGATCATTATTACACCATACACAGTGATGTATCACCTCATCAAATGACCATTATTACACCATACACAGTTGGGGTTGCTTTATTGTTTATACAAATGAATCCAAATGTCCCTCTGTGTGTGTGTGTGTGTGTGTGTGTGTGTGTGTGTATGTGTGTATGTGTGTATGTGTGTGTGTGTGTGTGTGTGTGGTGTGTGTGTGTGTGTGGTGTGTGTGTGTGTGTGTGTGGTGTGGTGTGTGTGTGGTGTGTGTGTGTGTGTGTGTGTGTGTGTGTGGTGTGTGTGTGTGTGTGTGGTGTGTGTGTGTGTGTGTGTGTGGTGTGTGTGGTGTGTGTGGTGTGTGGTGTGTGTGTGTGGTGTGTGGTGTGTGTGTGGTGTGTGTGTGTGTGTGTGTGTGTGTGTGTGTGTGTGTGTGTGTGTGTGTGTGTGGTGTGTGTGAGTGTGGTGTGTGTGTGGTGTGTGTGTGGTGTGTGTGTGTGGTGTGTGTGTGGTGTGTGTGTGTGGTGTGTGTGTGTGTGTGTGTGTACCAGGCTGCTAGAGGAGGGCAACGTAGAGGCAGCAGAGGAACAGAAGCAGAAGATAGAACAGCAGCAGAGAGACAGACGCAGAGTCCTGGAGGAAAACACCATGACACATCAACCCACATTCTTCAGGTGAACTCCTACAGCTGGATACAGGGCGATGCCTAAACTGTCACGGACGTGGCCATTTGACAGACAGGATATGAGCACTCTAGTACAGGGGTTCCCAACCTAGGGGTCGTGGGACATTCCTTGATTTGAGGGATATATTTTTTTTTACTATACAGTATATGCAGTATTTATTTTTTACAAATGAGCAATTGTATAAACCGATCTATAATGACACATAACTCTGCGATGCTAGAAACAAGTGGTAGACTCCCAGAGGAAGACACTGATGCACATGATCTTTGTTTGGGAAGTCATCTGATACAATGTGCGATTCGGTTGCTATCAATTGATCTATACACTTTGGGCCCGATTCCGACATGGGAAATGACACGTTTCTTACGCACACATTTCCTATGCACTTCTCAGTACTTGGTATTGCCTTACGAAGGTGCGTAATCGGCTTTTGCGCGCGCTGAATAAATGTAATCCCGTTTGCTGGCCAACACATTTTCTCGTGGAGTTTTCTGTGAGAAAGTTGATATGTTGAAATGGTTCAGTTTGCTGCCATATGACTGGTTTCACATTCGTCTCCAGTGATTATAATGTCAAATAGATCTAAAAGTCATTTATATTTACAATCCCCTCATCCAAACTGATTACTCGTTTACCTAGCTCTAATCAACAGCTCTTATCAAGTACTCGTTTACATAGCACTAATCAATAGCTCTGATCAAGTACTCATTTACCTAGCTCTAATCAATAGCTCTGATCAAGTACTCGTTTACCTAGCTCTAATCAATAGCTCTGATCAAGTACTCATTTACCTAGCTCTAATCAACAGCTCTTATCAAGTACTCGTTTACCTAGCTCTAATCAATAGCTCTGATCAAGTACTCGTTTACCTAGCTCTAATCAATAGCTCTGATCAAGTTGTAAATTACAGTGCATGGAGAATGGTTCTTTTTTGATTGGAAAACAAAAGTAATCTGATGCTTTTTCCACTTGGAATCGGTAGGTTTGCTAGACCTTATTCATAGTTTCCTAGCGCATAAAAGTGGTCAGAATCCTCCATATCTGCAGACACACCTCTGCCACACCTTCATGTATTCAATGTCCACCCAAAACGAACATCACGCTATTCTCATGCTTCAGTTCAAGTTCAGATAATTACGTTCCATTTACTCGCGCTGAACTCAGGTCGGAATCGGGCCCTTTCTGTAAAAGAGAATTACGTACAATTATATTGAGGGTTCATATAAAGGATAATAACCAAACGTCTTTGGTAGCAGAATAACATTGGGTCTAGACTTCATTTTTCTTATAAAGGGACCCTGTTCTAATACATCTCCACAGCTAAACTCCACCTGCATTTATTCCCACTGGGTTTATTAAAGCAATAAGGCAGGAGGAGGTGTGGTATATGGCCAATATACCACGGCTATGGGCTGTTCTTATGCATGACGCAACGTGCCTGGATACAGCCCTTAGCTGTGGTATATTGGCCATATACCACGGCTATGGGCTGTTCTTATGCATGACGCAACGTGCCTGGATACAGCCCTTAGCTGTGGTATATTGGCCATATACCACGGCTATGGGCTGTTCTTATGCATGACGCAACGTGCCTGGATACAGCCCTTAGCTGTGGTATATTGGCCATATACCACGGCTATGGCCTGTTCTTATGCATGACGCAACGTGCCTGGATACAGCCCTTAGCTGTGGTATATTGGCCATATACCACGGCTATGGGCTGTTCTTATGCATGACGCAACGTGCCTGGATACAGCCCTTAGCTGTGGTATATTGGCCATATACCACGGCTATGGGCTGTTCTTATGCATGACGCAACGTGCCTGGATACAGCCCTTAGCTGTGGTATATTGGCCATATACCACGGCTATGGGCTGTTCTTATGCATGACGCAACGTGCCTGGATACAGCCCTTAGCTGTGGTATATTGGCCATATACCACAAACCCCCTGAGGTGCCTTATTGCTATTATAAACTGGTTACCAACGTAATTAGAGCATCGAAAATCATTTTTTGTCATACCCGTGATATTCTGCCCTTGAACAGGCAGTTAACCCACTGTTCCTAGGCCGTCATTGAAAATAAGAATTTGTTCTTAACTGACTTGCCTAGTTAAATAAAGGTTAAAAAAATATATTTAAAAAATATATATAAAAATATACGGTCTCATCAAATCAAATCAAATGTATTTATATAGCCCTTCGTACATCAGCTGATATCTCAAAGTGCTGTACAGAAACCCAGCCTAAAACCCCAAACAGCAAGCAATGCAGGTGTAGAAGCACGGTGGCTAGGAAAAACTCCCTAGAAAGGCCAATACCTAGGAAGAAACCTAGAGAGGAACCAGGCTATGTGGGGTGGCCAGTCCTCTTCTGGCTGTGCCGGGTGGAGATTATAACAGAACATGGCCAAGATGTTCAAATGTTCATAAATGACCAGCATGGTCGAATAATAATAAGGCAGAACAGTTGAAACTGGAGCAGCAGCACATTCAGGTGGAAGTTGAAACTGGAGCAGCAGCATGGCCAGGTGGACTGGGGACAGCAAGGAGTCATCATGTCAGGTAGTCCTGGGGCATGGTCCTAGGGCTCAGGTCAGTCGAAACTGGAACAGCAGCATGGCCAGGTGGACTGGGGACAGCAAGGAGTCATCATGTCAGGTAGTCCTGGGGCATGGTCCTAGGGCTCAGGTCCTCCGAGAGAGAGAAAGAAAGAGAGAAGGAGAGAATTAGAGAACGCACACTTAGATTCACACAGGACACCGAATAGGACAGGAGAAGTACTCCAGATATAACAAACTGACCCCAGCCCCCCGACACATAAACTACTGCAGCATAAATACTGGAGGCTGAGACAGGAGGGGTCAGGAGACACTGTGGCCCCATCCGAGGACACCCCCGGACAGGGCCAAACAGGAAGGATATAACCCCACCCACTTTGCCAAAGCACAGCCCCCACACCACTAGAGGGATATCTTCAACCACCAACTTACCATCCTGAGACAAGGCTGAGTATAGCCCACAAAGATCTCCGCCACAGCACAACCCAAGGGGGGGGGGGCGCCAACCCAGACAGGATGACCACAACAGTGAATCAACCCACTCAGGTGACGCACCCCCTCCAGGGACGGCATGAGAGAGCCCCAGCAAGCCAGTGACTCAGCCCCTGTAATAGGGTTAGAGGCAGAGAATCCCAGTGGAAAGAGGGGAACCGGCCAGGCAGAGACAGCAAGGGCGGTTCGTTGCTCCAGAGCCTTTCCGTTCACCTTCCCACCCCTGGGCCAGACTACACTCAATCATATGACCCACTGAAGAGATGAGTCTTCAGTAAAGACTTAAAGGTTGAGACCGAGTTTGCGTCTCTGACATGGGTAGGCAGACCGTTCCACAAAAATGGAGCTCTATAGGAGAACGCCCTGCCTCCAGCTGTTTGCTTAGAAATTCTAGGGACAATTAGGAGGCCTGCGTCTTGTGACCGTAGCGTACGTGTAGGTATGTACGGCAGGACCAAATCAGAGAGATAGGTAGGAGCAAGCCCATGTAATGCTTTGTAGGTTAGCAGTAAAACCTTGAAATCAGCCCTTGCTTTGACAGGAAGCCAGTGTAGAGAGGCTAGCACTGGAGTAATATGATCAAATTTTTTGGTTCTAGTCAGGATTCCAGCAGCCGTATTTAGCACTAACTGAAGTTTATTTAGTGCTTTATCCGGGTAGCCGGAAAATAGAGCATTGCAGTAGTCTAACCTAGAAGTGACAAAAGCATGGATTAATTTTTCTGCATCATTTTTGGACAGAAAGTTTCAGATTTTTGCAATGTTACGTAGATGGAAAAAAGCTGTCCTCGAAATGGTCTTGATATGTTCTTCAAAAGAGAGATCAGGGTCCAGAGTAACGCCGAGGTCCTTCACAGTTTTATTTGAGACGACTGTACAACCATTAAGATTAATTGTCAGATTCAACAGAAGATCTCTTTGTTTCTTGGGACCTAGAACAAGCATCTCTGTTTTGTCCGAGTTTAATAGTAGAAAGTTTGCAGCCATCCACTTCCTTATGTCTGAAACACATGCTTCTAGCGAGGGCAATTTTGGGGCTTCACCATGTTTCATTGAAATGTACAGCTGTGTGTCATCCGCATAGCAGTGAAAGTTTACATTATGTTTTCGAATAACATCCCCAAGAGGTAAAATATATAGTGAAAACAATAGTGGTCCTAAAACGGAACCTTGAGGAACACCGAAATGTACAGTTGATTTGTCAGAGGACAAACCATTCACAGAGACAAACTGATATCTTTCCGACAGATAAGATCTAAACCAGGCCAGAACATGTCCGTGTAGACCAATTTGGGTTTCCAATCTCTCCAAAAGAATGTGGTGATCGATGGTATCAAAAGCAGCACTAAGGTCTAGGAGCACGAGGACAGATGCAGAGCCTCGGTCCGATGCCATTAAAATGTCATTTACCACCTTCACAAGTGCCGTCTCAGTGCTATGATGGGGTCTAAAACCAGACTGAAGCATTTCGTATACATTGTTTGTCTTCAGGAAGGCAGTGAGTTGCTGCGCAACAGCCTTCTCTAAAATTTTTGAGAGGAATGGAAGATTCGATATAGGCCGATAGTTTTTTATATTTTCTGGGTCAAGGTTTGGCTTTTTCAAGAGAGGCTTTATTACTGCCACTTTTAGTGAGTTTGGTACACATCCAGTGGATAGAGAGCCGTTTATTATGTTCAACATAGGAGGGCCAAGCACAGGAAGCAGCTCTTTCAGTAGTTTAGTTGGAATAGGGTCCAGTATGCAGCTTGAAGGTTTAGAGGTCATGATTATTTTCATCATTGTGTCAAGAGATATAGTACTAAAACACTTGAGCGTCTCTCTTGATCCTAGGTCCTGGCAGAGTTGTGCAGACTCAGGACAACTGAGGTTTGGAGGAATACGCAGGTTTAAAGAGGAGTCCGTAATTTGCTTTCTAATAATCATAATCTTTTCCTCAAAGAAGTTCATGAATTTATCACTGCTAAAGTGAAAGTCATCCTCTCTTGGGGAATGCTGCTTTTTAGTTAGCTTTGCGACATACATTAAAAAGGAATTTCGGATTGTTCTTATTTTCCTCAATTAAGTTGGAAAAATAGGATGATCGAGCAGCAGCAAGGGCTCTTCGATACTGCACGGTACCGTCCTTCCAAGCTAGTCGGAAGACTTCCAGTTTGGTGTGGCGCCATTTCCGTTCCAATTTTCTGGAAGCTTGCTTCAGAGCTCGGGTATTTTCTGTGTACCAGGGAGCTAGTTTCTTATGAGACATTTTTTTAGTTTTTAGGGGTGCAACTGCTACTAGGGTATTGCGCAAGGTTAGATTGAGTTCCTCAGTTAGGTGGTTAACTGATTTTTGTCCTCTGGCGTCCTTGGGTAGGCAGAGGGAGTCTGGAAGGGCATCAAGGAATCTTTGTGTTGTCTGTGAATTTATAGCACGACTTTTGATGTTCCTTGGTTGGGGTCTAAGCAGATTATTTGTTGCAATTGCAAACGTAATAAAATGGTGGTCCGATAGTCCAGGATTATGAGGAAAAACATTAAGATCCCACTACATTTATTCCATGGGACAAAACTAGGTCCAGCGTATGACTGTGACAGTGAGTGGGTCCAGAGACATGTTGGACAAAACCCACTGAGTCGATGATGGCTCCGAAAGCCTTTTGGAGTGGGTCTGTGGACTTTTCCATGTGAATATTAAAGTCACCAAAGATTAGAATATTATCTGCTATGACTACAAGGTCCGATAGGAATTCAGGGAACTCAGTGAGAAACGCTGTATATGGCCCAGGAGGCCTGTAAACAGTAGCTATAAAAAGTGATTGAGTAGGCTGCATAGATTTCATGACTAGAAGCTCAAAAGACGAAAATGTCATTTCTTTTTTTGTAAATTGAAATTTGCTATCGTAAATGTTAGCAACACCTCCGCCTTTGCGGGATGCACGGGGGATATGGTCACTAGTGTAGCCAGGAGGTGAGGCCTCATTTAAAACAGTAAATTCATCAGGCTTAAGCCATGTTTCAGTCAGGCCAATCACATCAAGATTATGATCAGTGATTAGTTCATTGACTATAATTGCCTTTGAAGTAAGGGATCTAACATTAAGTAGCCCTATTTTGAGATGTGAGGTATCATGATCTCTTTCAGTAATGACAGGAATGGAGGTGGTCTTTATCCAATTGAGATTGCTAAGGCGAACACCGCCATGTTTAGTTTTGCCCAACTTAGGTCGAGGCACAGACACAGTCTCAATGGTGATAGCTGAGCTGACTACACTGACTGTGCTAATGGCAGACTCCACTATGCTGGCAGGCTGGCTAACAGCCTGCTGCCTGGCCTGCACCCTATTTCATTGTGGAGCTAGAGGAGTTAGAGCCCTGTCTATGTTGGTAGATAAGATGAGAGCACCCCTCCAGCTAGGATGGAGTCCGTCACTCCTCAGCAGGTCAGGCTTGGTCCTGTTTGTGGGTGAGTCCCAGAAAGAGGGCCAATTATCTACAAATTCTAACTTTTGGGAGGGGCAGAAAACAGTTTTCAACCAGCGATTGAGTTGTGAGACTCTGCTGTAGAGCTCATCACTCCCCCTAACTGGGAGGGGGCCAGAGACAATTACTCGATGCCGACACATCTTTCTAGCTGATATGCACGCAGAAGCTATGTTGCGCTTGGTGATTTCTGACTGTTTCATCCTAACATCGTTGGTGCCGACGTGGATAACAATTTCGTTTCAGTTTTAGCTTTAGCCAGCACCATCTTCAGATTAGCCTTAACGTCGGTAGCCCTGCCCCCGGGTAAACAGTGTATGATCGCTGGATGATTCGCTTTAAGTCTAATACTGCGGGTAATGGAGTCGCCAATGACTAGAGTTTTCAATTTGTCAGAGCTAATGGTGGGAAGCTTCGGCGTCTCAGACCCCGTAACGGGAGGAGTAGAGACCAGAGAAGAATCGGCCTCTGACTCCGACCCGCTGCTTAATGGGGAAAACCGGTTGAAAGTTTCTGTCGGCTGAATGAGCGACACCGGTTGAGCATTCCTACAGCATTTCCTTCCAGAAACCGTGAGAAAGTTGTCCGGCTGCGGGGACTGTGCCAGGGGATTTACACTACTATCTGTACTTACTGGTGCCACAGACGCTGTTTCATCCTTTCCTACACTGAAATTACCCTTGCCTAACGATTGCGTCTGAAGCTGGGCTTGCAGCACAGCTATCCTCGCCGTAAGGCGAGTACAGCGGCTGCAATTAGAAGGCATCATGTTAATGTTACTACTTAGCTTCGGCTGTTGGAGGTCCTGACGAATCGTGTCCAGATAAAGCGTCCGGAGTGAAAAAGTTGAGGAAAAAATAAATAAATATATGAACGGTAATTAAAAAGTGAAAACCGTAAAGTTGTCAGGTAGCAAAACAGGTTGGCAACAAAACGCACAGCAACTCGAAAACAAGCCTGCAAGTTGTGACCAAGGCTTTCAGCCAATCAGCATTCAGGGCTCGAACCACCCAGTTTATAACACAATATGGATGTACCTATATAGATGTACAAATACCACAACAGACACACCAGTCATGTAACATGTCCATGGGAACATTAGGTTTTTCCATTCTCAGTAGCTGGTTCTCAGTTTCCATTCAGTTCTGTTGGCAGGCTGGTGAGTGTTGAAGGAATAGGTCGAAAACAGTCACATTGTTGTATTTTGTTCATCAGTCCACTGTTAATACACAAAAATGTCAACAGTCAAGGTTTCAAGGAAGAGCACTTATAATAAAAAGCCAAAACGTGATGATGATGACGAGGCTGATGATGATGACGAGGCTGATGATGATGACGAGGCTGATGATGATGATGACGAGGCTGATGATGATGACGAGGCTGATGATGATGACGAGGCTGATGATGATGATGAGGCTGATGATGATGACGAGGCTGATGATGATGATGAGGCTGATGATGATGACGAGGCTGATGATGACGAGGCTGATGATGATGATGAGGCTGATGATGATGACGAGGCTGATGATGATGACGAAGCTGTGTTTTGCATCATGATCTTTTTGTTGTTGATTCTTTTTAGAAGGTATTTCATTATTCAATTCAGGTAAAGAATATGTCTTTCTGTTGTCCACAGGAAATCAAAGGACGACACCTGGGTTAGCAACAACACTTACTGGGACCTGAGAAGGGATCCAGGCTTTTCCCACCTGGACTGTCCTGTGTTGTGGTGACCTGAGAAGGGATCCAGGCTTTTCCCACCTGGACTGTCCTGTGTTGTGGTGACCTGAGAAGGGATCCAGGCTTTTCCCACCTGGACTGTCCTGTGTTGTGGTGACCTGAGAAGGGAACCAGGCTATCACCTCCTGGACTGTCCTGTGTTGTGGTGACCTGAGGAGGAAACCAGGCTATCACCTCCTGGACTGTCCTGTGTTGTGGTGCCCTGAGGAGGGAACCAGGCTATCACCACCTGGACTGTCCTGTGTTGTGGGGACCTTAGTGTGACTTGTGTGGCCACTGGTCACACACCTGGGTCATGTTTATTAGGCCCAGGACTGAAACAGGGAGGAACTACCTGAACGTGTCCAGGAAGAAACACTTCTGCGTTCAAAAGGCAGAAAACAGACTGCAACTTCCAGTCCAATAAGAAACTTTATTTACGTTTTGCTACGGTGTGCACTTATGAACACGACCCTGTTTGGACTTCCTGTCTGTACTGTGACCCAGGCTGGCTCTGGGGGCTGGAGTCCTGCTGCTCTATCCGTCTCATTGGTTACGCCTCAAATGGCACCCTATTCCCTACATAGTGTACTGCTTTTGACCAGAGCCCTGTGGGCCCAAGTAGTGCATCATACGCTAAAGGGAATAGGGTGCCATTTGGGACGTACGGTCTTGCACATGTCCATCTACTGTCCATCTTTCACATGTCCATCTACTGTCCATCATTCACATGTCCATCTACTATCCATCATTCACATGTCCATCTACTGTCCATCATTCACATGTCCATCTACTGTCCATCATTCACATGTCCATCTACTGTCCATCATTCACATGTCCATCTACTATCCATCATTCACATGTCCATCTACTATCCATCATTCACATGTCCATCTACTATCCATCTACTGTCCATCATTCACATGTCCATCATTCACATGTCCATCTACTATCCATCATTCACATGTCCATCTACTGTCCATCATTCACATGTCCATCTACTATCCATAATTCACATGTCCATCTACTGTCCATCATTCACATGTCCATCTACTGTCCATCATTCACATGTCCATCTACTATCCATAATTCACATGTCCATCTACTGTCCATCATTCACATGTCCATCTACTATCCATCATTCACATGTCCATCTACTATCCATCATTCACATGTCCATCTACTATCCATCATTCACATGTCCATCTACTATCCATCATTCACATGTCCATCATTCACATGTCCATCTACTGTCCATCATTCACATGTCCATCTACTATCCATCATTCACATGTCCATCTACTGTCCATCATTCACATGTCCATCTACTATCCATCATTCACATGTCCATCTACTATCCATCTACTATCCATCATTCACATGTCCATCTACTGTCCATCATTCACATGTCCATCTACTGTCCATCATTCACATGTCCATCTACTATCCATCATTCACATGTCCATCTACTATCCATCATTCACATGTCCATCTACTATCCATCATTCACATGTCCATCTACTATCCATCATTCACATGTCCATCTACTATCCATCTACTGTCCATCATTCACATGTCCATCTACTATCCATCTACTGTCCATCATTCACATGTCCATCTACTATCCATCAATCACATGTCCATCTACTATCCATCTACTGTCCATCATTCACATGTCCATCTACTGTCCATCATTCACATGTCCATCTACTATCCATCATTCACATGTCCATCTACTATCCATCTACTATCCATCTACTATCCATCATTCACATGTCCATCTACTGTCCATCATTCACATGTCCATCTACTATCCATCATTCACATGTCCATCTACTATCCATCTACTGTCCATCATTCACATGTCCATCTACTGTCCATCATTCACATGTCCATCTACTATCCATCATTCACATGTCCATCTACTATCCATCTACTATCCATCATTCACATGTCCATCTACTATCCATCTACTGTCCATCTACTATCCATCATTCACATGTGCATCTACTATCCATCTACTATCCATCATTCACATGTCCATCTACTATCCATCATTCACATGTTCATCTACTATCCATCATTCACATGTCCATCTACTGTCCATCATTCACATGTCCATCTACTATCCATCATTCACATGTCCATCTACTGTCCATCTACTATCCATCATTCACATGTCCATCTACTATCCATCATTCACATGTTCATCTACTATCCATCATTCACATGTCCATCTACTGTCCATCATTCACAGGTCCATTTACTATCCATCATTCACATGTCCATCTACTGTCCATCATTCACATGTCCATCTACTATCCATCATTCACATGTCCATCTACTATCCATCATTCACATGTCCATCTACTATCCATCATTCACATGTCCATCTACTATCCATCATACACATGTCCATCTACTATCCATCATTCACATGTCCATCTACTATCCATCATTCACATGTCCATCTACTATCCATCATTCACATGTCCATCTACTATCCATCATTTACATGTCCATCTACTATCCATCATTTACATGTCCATCTACTATTCATCATTCACATGTCCATCTACTATCCATCATTCACATGTCCATCATTCACATGTCCATCTACTATCCATCATTCACATGTCCATCTACTGTCCATCTACTATCCATCATTCACATGTCCATCATTCACATGTCCATCTACTATCCATCATTCACATGTCCATCTACTATCCATCTACTGTCCATCATTCACATGTCCATCTACTATCCATCATTCACATGTCCATCTACTGTCCATCATTCACAGGTCCATCTACTATCCATCATTCACATGTCCATCTACTGTCCATCATTCACATGTCCATCTACTATCCATCATTCACATGTCCATCTACTATCCATCATTCACATGTCCATCTACTATCCATCATTCACATGTCCATCTACTATCCATCATACACATGTCCATCTACTATCCATCATTCACATGTCCATCTACTATCCATCTACTATCCATCATTCACATGTCCATCTACTATCCATCATTCACATGTCCATCTACTATCCATCATTTACATGTCCATCTACTATCCATCATTTACATGTCCATCTACTATTCATCATTCACATGTCCATCTACTATCCATCATTCACATGTCCATCATTCACATGTCCATCTACTATCCATCATTCACATGTCCATCTACTGTCCATCTACTATCCATCATTCACATGTCCATCATTCACATGTCCATCTACTATCCATCATTCACATGTCCATCTACTATCCATCTACTGTCCATCATTCACATGTCCATCTACTATCCATCATTCACATGTCCATCTACTGTCCATCATTCACATGTCCATCTACTATCCATCATTCACATGTCCATCTACTATCCATCATTCACATGTCCATCTACTATCCATCATTCACATGTCCATCTACTGTCCATCATTCACATGTCCATCTACTATCCACCATTCACATGTCCATCTACTGTCCATCATTCACATGTCCATCTACTATCCATCTACTGTCCATCATTCACATGTCCATCTACTATCCATCATTCACATGTCCATCTACTGTCCATCATTCACATGTCCATCTACTGTCCATCATTCACATGTCCATCTACTGTCCATCATTCACATGTCCATCTACTGTCCATCATTCACATGTCCATCTACTATCCATCATTCACATGTCCATTACTGTCCATCATTCACATGTCCATCTACTATCCATCATTCACATGTCCATCTACTATCCATCATTCACATGTCCATCTACTATCCATCATTCACATGTCCATATACTATCCATCTACTGTCCATCATTCACATGTCCATCTACTATCCATCATGCACATGTCCATCTCCTATCCATCATTCACATGTCCATCTACTGTCCATCATTCACATGTCCATCTACTGTCCATCATTCAATGTCCATCTCCTGTCCATCATTCACATGTCCATCTACTATCCATCATTCACATGTCCATCTACTGTCCATCATTCACATGTCCATCTACTATCCATCATTCACATGTCCATCTACTATCCCATCTACTGTCCATCATTCACATGTCCATCTACTATCCATCTACTATCCATCATTCACATGTCCATCTACTATCCATCTACTATCCATCATTCACATGTCCATCTACTATCCATCTACTATCCATCATTCACATGTCCATCTACTGTCCATCTACTATCCATCATTCACATGTCCATCTACTATCCATCATTCACATGTCCATCTACTGTCCATCATTCACATGTCCATCTACTATCCATCATTCACATGTCCATCTACTATCCATCATTCACATGTCCATCTACTGTCCATCTACTGTCCATCTACTATCCATCATTCACATGTCCATCTACTATCCATCATTCACATGTCCATCTACTGTCCATCATTCACATGTCCATCTACTATCCATCATTCACATGTCCATCTACTATCCATCATTCACATGTCATCTACTGTCCATCTACTGTCCATCTACTATCCATCATTCACATGTCCATCTACTGTCCATCTACTATCCATCATTCACATGTCCATCTACTATCCATCATTCACATGTCCATCTACTATCCATCTACTATCCATCAGTCACATGTCCATCTACTATCCATCTACTATCCATCATTCACATGTCCATCTACTATCCATCTACTATCCATCAGTCACATGTCCATCTACTATCCATCTACTATCCATCATTCACATGTCCATCTACTATCCATCTACTATCCATCATTCACATGTCCATCTACTGTCCATCTACTATCCATCATTCACATGTCCATCTACTATCCATCATTCACATGTCCATCTACTATCCATCTACTATCCATCATTCACATGTCCATCTACTATCCATCTACTATCCACCATTCACATGTCCATCTACTATCCATCTACTATCCATCTACTGTCCATCTACTGTCCATCTACTATCCATCTACTATCCATCATGCACATTGTCCATCTACTATCCATCTACTATCCACCCCCCCCCACGCATGTTGCTGCTTTATAATTCATTGTTGTTTTCATTTGAGAGTTATCCAGTTCATTGCCTTAATAGACAACATGTATCCGAGTAGTGTATTAATGTAGCGTCTTTGCGAGCATACCCTTCGAATGCAGAGACTATTATGCAACAATGGTGTCCTGTTTTCCACCTGTGGTGTCTCATCGTGCAGAATAGAACACATAAGAAATCCTGTATACTTCAACAAGGTACTAAAGAATGAATTACTAGCCTTGTGGGTTCTGCAAAGACTGTAGAATAATCCTTCCCTTTTTGTATTGCCGCGCCTCGCTAACTTAGCTACTAGTCTACATTAACACAGCTGTTTGACTGTACAACACTGTCTTAATACACGCGGTTTTCTACCTCTGAGATGAGATTCCATGGGACTTGTAACACCGTTGAGAAGGTGTACGTGTCAATATTTATTCTGCACCTGTCTAATGCCTTACTGGGTGAACTATATTACGTTTTACTCTCATTTCTGTTTAAAAACAAACTGAGATGTTTCAGGAGGGCACGTGTGTTTCGTGCGAGGAGGAATTCTTTAAAGAATGAAGTATGTATATGAAGTTTCATTCTAAAAATGCTATATATCCATTTTCAGAAATGTTGGTGAATTAGCTTTTGTAGTTTTAAAAGGTCATGAACAGTCAAAATCATGTTTTTCATGAAATTGGATGATATTTGAAGGAAACCAGAATAAAGTATTGATGACCAAAGTATGAAAATGACCGTTGCTTGTTTATTGATCAAGTGTGATCATAAAGTTCCTGGCCCCTCCCATGTCAAACACTGGTTACATTGCATTCTCTTACCTAATTTACATAAGTACCGCCGGGGAACCAACATTGGAGAAGGCGAGTTTGCGGAGGGGTGTGGTTTATATAGCTAGGCTAGATAGATTACTGTAGGGGTCAGCAAATATTTAAAAAAGTTTACCCTATTAATCTATAGCAAAGATACAGTATTCAGATCCCTTGACATTCATCTATAGCAAAGATACCGTATCAGACCCCTTGACATTCATCTATAGCAAAGATACAGTATTCAGACCCCTTGACATTCATCTATGGTAAGATACAGTATTCAGACCCCTTGACATTCATCTATGGTAAAGATACAGTATTCAGACCCCTGACATTCATCTATGGCAAAGATACAGTATTCAGACCCCTTGACATGTATCTATGGTAAAGATACAGTATTCAGACCCCTTGACATTCATCTATGGTAAAGATACAGTATTCAGACCCCTTGACATTCATCTATGGTAAAGATACAGTATTCAGACCCCTTGACATTCATCTATGGCAAAGATACAGTATTCAGACCCCTTGACATTCATCTATGGTAAAGATACAGTATTCAGACCCCCTTGACATTCATCTATGGTAAAGATACAGTATTCAGACCCCTTGACATTCATCTATGGTAAAGATACAGTATTCAGACCCCTTGACATTCATCTATGGTAAAGATACAGTATTCAGACCCCTTGACATTTATCTATGGTAAAGATACAGTATTCAGACCCCCTTGACATTCATCTATGGTAAAGATACAGTATTCAGACCCCTTGACATTAATCTATGGTAAAGATACAGTATTCAGACCCCTTGACATTCATCTATGGTAAAGATACAGTATTCAGACCCCTTGACATTCATCTATGGTAAAGATACAGTATTCAGACCCCTTGACATTCATCTATGGTAAAGATACAGTATTCAGACCCCTTGACATTCATCTATGGTAAAGATACAGTATTCAGACCCCTTGACATTCATCTATGGTAAAGATACAGTATTCAGACCCCTTGACATTATCTATGGTAAAGATACAGTATTCAGACCCCTTGACATTAATCTATGGTAAAAGATACAGTATTCAGACCCCTTGACATTAATCTATGGTAAAGATACAGTATTCAGACCCCTTGACATTCATCTATGGTAAAGATACAGTATTCAGACCCCTTGACATTCATCTATGGTAAAGATACAGTATTCAGACCCCTTGACATTCATCTATGGTAAAGATACAGTATTCAGACCCCTTGACATTCATCTATGGTAAAGATACAGTATTCAGACCCCTTGACATTCATCTATGGTAAAGATACAGTATTCAGACCCCTTGACATTCATCTATGGTAAAGATACAGTATTCAGACCCCTTGACATTCATCTATGGTAAAGATACAGTATTCAGATCCCTTGACATTCATCTATGGTAAAGATACAGTATTCAGACCCCTTGACATTCATCTATGGTAAAGATACAGTATTCAGACCCCTTGACATTCATCTATGGTAAAGATACAGTATTCAGACCCCTTGACATTCATCTATGGTAAAGATACAGTATTCAGACCCCTTGACATTTATCTATGGCAAAGATACAGTATTCAGACCCCTTGACATTCATCTATGGTAAAGATACAGTATTCAGACCCCTTGACATTATCTATGGCAAAGATACAGTATTCAGACCCCTTGACATTCATCTATGGTAAAGATACAGTATTCAGACCCCTTGACATTCATCTATGGTAAAGATACAGTATTCAGACCCCTTGACATTCATCTATGGTAAAGATACAGTATTCAGACCCCTTGACATTCATCTATGGTAAGATACAGTATTCAGATCCCTTGACATTCATCTATGGTAAAGATACAGTATTCAGACCCCCCTTGACATTCATCTTGGTAAAGATACAGTATTCAGACCCCTTGACATTCATCTATGGTAAAGATACAGTATTCAGACCCCTTGACATTCATCTATGGTAAAGATACAGTATTCAGACCCCTTGACATTTATCTATGGCAAAGATACAGTATTCAGACCCCTTGACATTCATCTTGGTAAAGTACAGTATTCAGACCCCTTGACATTTATCTATGGCAAAGATACAGTATTCAGACCCCTTGACATTCATCTATGGTAAAGATACAGTATTCAGACCCCTTGACATTCATCTATGGTAAAGATACAGTATTCAGACCCCTTGACATTCATCTATGGTAAAGATACAGTATTCAGACCCTTGACATTTATCTATGGCAAAGATACAGTATTCAGACCCCTTGACATTCATCTATGGTAAAGATACAGTATTCAGACCCCTTGACATTCATCTATGGCAAAGATACAGTATCAGACCCCTTGACTTTTTACACGTTGTTATGTTACAGCCTTATCTAAAATGGATTAAATGAATGTGTATTTATCCACACCCCAACACCCCATAATGACAATGCAGAAAAAGGTATTTAGATATTTTTTCAAATTAATAAAACAGAAATACCTTATTTACATGAGTATTCAGACCCTTGGCTATGAGACTCACAAAATTGAGCTCAGTTGCAGCCTGTATCCTGTTTCCATTGATCATCCTTGAGATGTTTTCTACAACTTGATTGGAGTCCACCTGTGGTAAATTCAATTGATTGGACATGATTTGGAAAGGCACACGCCTGTCTATATAGGGTCCCACCAGTTGACAGTGCATGTCAGAGAAAAAAAACTATCCTTGAGGTCGAAGGAATTGTCAGGATTGTGTCGAGGCACAGATCTGGGAAGGGTACCAAACCATTTCTGCAGCATTGAAGGTCACCAAGAACACAGTGACCTTCATCATTCTTAAATGACAGAAGTTTGGGAACCACCAAGACTTCCTAAAGTTGGCCACCCGGCCAAACTAAGCAATCAGGGGAGAAGGGCCTTGGTCAGGGAGGTAACCAAGAACCCAATGGTCACTCTGACAGAGCTCCAGAGTTCCTATATGGAGATGGGAGAACCTTCCAGAAGGACAACCATCTCTGCAGCACTCCACCAATCAGGCCTTTATTGTAGAGTGGCGAGACGGAAACCACTCTTAGTAAAAGGCACATGACAGCCCGCTTGGAGTAGGCCAAAACGCACCTAAAGGACTCTGACCATGAGAAACAAGATTCTCTGGTCTGATGAAACCAAGATTGAATTCTTTGGCCTGAATGCCAAGCGTCACATCTGGAGGAAACCTGGCACCATCCCTACAGTGAAGCATGGTGTGGCAGCATCATGCTGTGGGGATGTTTTTTAGCGACAAGGACTGGGAAACTAGTCAGGATCGAGGGAAAGATGAACGGAGCAAAGTACAGAGAGATCCTTGATGAAAACCTGCTCCAGAGCACTCAGGACCTCAGACTGGGGAGAAGGTTCACCTTCCAACAGGACCACGACCCTAAGCACACAGCCAAGACAACGCAGGTGTGGCTTCGGGACAAGAGCCCGGACTTAAACCCGATCAAACATCTCTGGGAGAAACCTGAAAATAGCTGTGCAGCGATGCTCCCCATCCAACCTGACAGAGCTTGAGAGGATCTGCAAAGAAGAATGAGAGAAACAAATAATCATGTTTTGTTGCAAAACGCTATATACCCCAGTCTCAGAGAAATAAGAAGTATTGCTAGGTTTTACACAGTCAAATGTGACAAATAACTACATTTTTAATAGAGAACTGTACAAATGTTATATATTTTTTAAAGGTTTAAAAAAATCAATAATATAATAATATGAGATACACTACATAGCCAAAAGTATGTGGACACCTGCTCGTAGAACATCTCATTCCACAAGAGCATTAGTGAGGTCGGGCACTATTGTTGGGCAATTACTGTAGGCCTGGCTTGCAGTCGGCGTTCCAATTCATCCCAAAGGTGTCCGATGAAGTTGAGGTCAGGGCTCTGGGCAGGCCAGTCGAGTTCTTCCACACCGATCTCAACAAATCATTTGTTGGAACAGGAAAGTGCCTTCCCTAAACTGTTGCCACAAAGTTGGAAGCACAGAAGTGTCTAGGATGTCATTGTATGCTGTAGCGTTAAGATTTCCCTTCACTGGAACTAAGGGGCCTAGCCCAAACCATGAAAACCAGCCCCAGACCATTATTCCTCCTCCACCAAACTTTACAGTTGCCACTATGCATTGGGGCAGGTAGCGTTCTCCTGGCATCCCATGAGCTCATATTCATCCATCAGACTGCCAGATGGTGAAACGTGAGTCAACACTCCAGGGAACGCTTTTCCACTGCTCCATAGTCCAATGGAGGCGAGCTTTACACCACTCCAGCCGACACTTGGCATTACACATGTTGATCTTAGGCTTGTGTGCGGCTGCTCGGCCATGAAAACCCATTTCATAAAGCTCCCGACGAACCATTCTCATGCTGATGTAAGGCCATTCTACTGCCAATGTTTGTCTATGGAGATGGCATGGCTGTGTGCTCAATTCTATACGCCTGTTAGCAACAGGTGTAGCTTGAAACAGGCCGAATCCACTAATTGAAGGTGTGTCCACATACTTTTGTGTAAGTAGTGTATGTAAAGTATTTACATTTGACAACTTATCCAGAGTAACTTAGTTAAAGCATTCAACTTAATAAGATCGCTAGGTGAGACAACCACATATCACAGTCAATAGACAGGATACCACATTCCTTTCTAGCTAAACAATGGATATATACAGAATAGCGTTTAGCAACAAAAAAATATATGCATATAAAGTCTATTAATAACAAATCTGAGAACAGTAATATTTTACACACACATGAAGGAACCCATAAGCAATCATTTGTGATTAAAAAAGGCACGTGAATAATTGGTGGATATAGTGTTTTGGAATGATAGAGCATATACAGCACCAGTCAAAAGTTCGGACACAGCTACTCCTTCAAGAGTTTCTTTATTTTTGCAAATGTTTACTTTGTAAATAATAGTGAAACGATGAAATAACACATATTGAATCATGTAGTCACCAAAAAAAGTGTTAAACAAAACTAAATTAATTTTAGATTCTTCAAAATTGCCACCGTTTGCCTTGATGACAGCTTTGCACAATCTTGACATTCTCTCAATCAGCTTAATGAGAAATGCTTTTCCAACAGTCTTGAAGGAGTTCCCACATATGCTGAGCACTTGTTTGCTGCTTTTTCTTCACTCTGCGGTCCAACTCATCCCAAACCATATGGGTTGAGGTCAGGTGCTTGTGGAGGCTAGGTCATCTGATGAAGCACTCCATCACTCTCCTGGGTCAAATAGCCCTTACAACAGCCTGGAGGTGTGTTTTTGGGTCATTGTCCTGTTGAAAACAAATGATAGTGCCACTAAGTGCAAACCAGATGGCATGGCGTATAGCTGGTAAAAAATGCTGTGGTAGCCATGCTGGTGTGCCTTGAATTCTAAATAAATCACAGTGTCACCAGCAAGCACCCCCACACCGTCACACCTCCTCCATGCTTCACAGTGGGAACAACACATGCAGAGATCATCTGTTCTCCTACTCTGTGTCTCTCAAAGACATGGCGGTTGTAATCAACAATCTTACATTTTGTAACGATTGTCCTCCTCTTCTTCTGACGAAGAGGAGTAGTAGGATGGATTGGAGAACCAATGGCGCAGCGTGGTACGTGTACATTTTAATATATAAAAATACAAATAACAACGTGAATGAACAAACGAAAATCAAAACAGTCTCGTATGGTACAGACACAGGAAACAATCACCCACAACTCAAAAGTGAAACCAGGCTACCTAAGTATGGTTCTCAATCAGGGACAACAAATGACAGCTGCCTCTGATTGAGAACCATACCAGGCCAAACACAGACATCCCAAATCATAGAAAAGGAACATAGACAACCCACCAACTCACGCCCTGACCATACTAAAACAAAGACATAACAAAAGATCTAAGGTCAGAACGTGACACATTTGGACTCATCAGACCAAAGGACTGATTTTCCACCTGTCAAATATCCATTGTTCATGTTTCTTGGCCCAAGGAAGTCTCTTCTTATTATTGGTGTCCTTTGGTAGTTTTTTTTGCAGCAATTTAACCAATTGAATGCCTGATTCACACAGTCTCCTCTGAACAGTTGATGTTGAGATGTGTCTGTCTGTTAATTGAACTCTGTGAAGCATTTGTTTGGGCTGTAATCTGAGGTGCAGTTAACTCTAATGAACTTATCCTCTGCAGCAGAGGTAACTCTGGGTCTTCCTTCCTGTGGCGGTCCGCATGAGAGCCAATTTGTGGAGTGGTTGAAAAAAAAGTTTTAATGACTCCAACCTAGTGTATGTAAAACTGGCTTGTATGTTAGATGCTCCATAAGATCTAATAAGCTACTTGAACCTCCAGCACAATCTCTACTTGGACCGTCCAGCTACTTGGCCCTCCAGCACAATCTCTACTTGAACCTTCCAGCTACCTGGTCCTCCAGCACACTCTCTACTTGGACCTTCCAGCTACTTGGTCCTCCAGCACACTCTCTACTTGGACCTTCCAGCTACTTGGTCCTCCAGCACACTCTCTACTTGGGCCTTCCAGCTAAGCACTTTGGTAATATGTACACTCATGTACCTGTACAAATTAAACTGTGCTATTTTAAGAACTACTCCCCAATACTGCTTCACTGACATGAGGATGACAACACATCAAACCACATTATCCTTCCCTGCAACTTGGTATGTACANTTCATCTATGGTAAAGATACAGTATTCAGACCCCTTGACATTCACTATGGTAAAGATACAGTATTCAGACCCCTTGACATTCATCTATGGTAAAGATACAGTATTCAGACCCCTTACATTTATCTATGGGCAAAGATACAGTATTCAGACCCTTGACATTCATCTATGGTAAAGATACAGTATTCAGAACCCTTGACATTATCTATGGCAAAGATACAGTATTCAGACCCCTTGACATTCATCTATGGTAAAGATACAGTATTCAGACCCCTTGAAACCCCAATTCATCTATCTATGGTAAAGATACAGTATTCAGACCCCTTGACATTCATCTATGGTAAAGATACAGTATTCAGACCCCTTGACATTTATCTATGGGCAAAGATACAGTATTCAGACCTTGGACATTCATTCTATGGTAAAGATACAGTATTCAGACCCCTTGACATTCATCTGATGGCAAAGTACAGTATTCAGACCCCTTGACTTTTTACACGTTGTTATGTTACAGCCTTATTCTAAAATGGATAAATGAATGTGTATTTATCCACACCCAACACCCCATAATGACAATGCAGAAAAGGTATTTAGATATTTTTCAAATTAATAAAACAGAAATACCTTATTTACATGAGTATTCAGACCCTTGGCTATGAGACTCACAAAATTGAGCTCAGTTGCAGCCTGTATCCTGTTTCCATTGATCATCCTTGAGATGTTTCTACAACTTGATTGGAGTCCACCTGTGGTAAATTCAATTGATTGGACATGATTTGGAAAGGCACACGCTGTCTATATAGGGTCCCACCAGTTGACAGTGCATGTCAGAGAAAAAACTATCCTTGAGGTCGAAGGGAATTGTCAGATTGTGTCGAGGCACAGATCTGGGGAAGGGTACCAAACCATTTCTGCAGCATTGAAGGTCACCAAGAACACAGTGACCTTCATCATTCTTAAATGACAGAAGTTTGGAACCACCAAGACTTCCTAAAGTTGGCCACCCGGCCAAACTAAGCAATCAGGGAGAAGGGCCTTGGTCAGGGAGGTAACCAAGAACCCAATGGTCACTCTGACAGAGCTGCCAGAGTTCCTATATGGAGATGGGAGAACCTTCCAGAAGGACAACCATCTCTGCAGCACTCCACCAATCAGGCCTTTATTGTAGAGTGGCGAGACGGAAACCACTCCTTAGTAAAAGGCACATGACAGCCCGCTTGGAGTAGGCCAAAACGCACCTAAAGGACTCTGACCATGAGAAACAAGATTCTCTGGTCTGATGAAACCAAGATTGAATTCTTTGGCCTGAATGCCAAGCGTCACATCTGGAGGAAACCTGGCACCATCCCTACAGTGAAGCATGGTGGTGGCAGCATCATGCTGTGGGGATGTTTTTTAGCGACAAGGACTGGGAAACTAGTCAGGATCGAGGGAAAGATGAACGGAGCAAAGTACAGAGAGATCCTTGATGAAAACCTGCTCCAGAGCACTCAGGACCTCAGACTGGGGAGAAGGTTCACCTTCCAACAGGACCACGACCCTAAGCACACAGCCAAGACAACGCAGGTGTGGCTTCGGGACAAGAGCCCGGACTTAAACCCGATCAAACATCTCTGGAGAAACCTGAAAATAGCTGTGCAGCGATGCTCCCCATCCAACCTGACAGAGCTTGAGAGGATCTGCAAAGAAGAATGAGAGAAACAAATAATCATGTTTTGTTGCAAAACGCTATATACCCCAGTCTCAGAGAAATAAGAAGTATTGCTAGGTTTTACACAGTCAAATGTGACAAATAACTACATTTTTAATAGAGAACTGTACAAATGTTATATATTTTTTAAAGGTTTAAAAAATCAATAATATAATAATATGAGATACACTACATAGCCAAAAGTATGTGGACACCTGCTCGTAGAACATCTCATTCCACAAGAGCATTAGTGAGGTCGGGCACTATTGTTGGGCAATTACTGTAGGCCTGGCTTGCAGTCGGCGTTCCAATTCATCCCAAAGGTGTCCGATGAAGTTGAGGTCAGGGCTCTGGGCAGGCCAGTCGAGTTCTTCCACACCGATCTCAACAAATCATTTGTTGGAACAGGAAAGTGCCTTCCCTAAACTGTTGCCACAAAGTTGGAAGCACAGAAGTGTCTAGGATGTCATTGTATGCTGTAGCGTTAAGATTTCCCTTCACTGGAACTAAGGGGCCTAGCCCAAACCATGAAAACCAGCCCCAGACCATTATTCCTCCTCCACCAAACTTTACAGTTGCCACTATGCATTGGGGCAGGTAGCGTTCTCCTGGCATCCCATGAGCTCATATTCATCCATCAGACTGCCAGATGGTGAAACGTGAGTCAACACTCCAGGGAACGCTTTTCCACTGCTCCATAGTCCAATGGAGGCGAGCTTTACACCACTCCAGCCGACACTTGGCATTACACATGTTGATCTTAGGCTTGTGTGCGGCTGCTCGGCCATGAAAACCCATTTCATAAAGCTCCCGACGAACCATTCTCATGCTGATGTAAGGCCATTCTACTGCCAATGTTTGTCTATGGAGATGGCATGGCTGTGTGCTCAATTCTATACGCCTGTTAGCAACAGGTGTAGCTGAAACAGCCGAATCCACTAATTTGAAGGTGTGTCCACATACTTTTGTGTATGTAGTGTATGTAAAGTATTTACATTTGACAACTTATCCAGAGTAACTTAGTTAAAGCATTCAACTTAATAAGATCGCTAGGTGAGACAACCACATATCACAGTCAAATAGACAGGATACCAACATTCCTTTCTAGCTAAACAATGGATATATACAGAATAGCGTTTAGCAACAAAAAAATATATGCATATAAAGTCTATTAATAACAAATCTGAGAACAGTAATATTTTACACACACATGAAGGAACCCATAAGCAATCATTTGTGATTAAAAAAGGCACGTGAATAATTGGTGGATATAGTGTTTTGGAATGATAGAGCATATACAGCACCAGTCAAAAGTTCGGACACAGCTACTCCTTCAAGAGTTTCTTTATTTTTGCAAATGTTTACTTTGTAAATAATAGTGAAACGATGAAATAACACATATTGAATCATGTAGTCACCAAAAAAAGTGTTAAACAAAACTAAATTAATTTAGATTCTTCAAAATTGCCACCGTTTGCCTTGATGACAGCTTTGCACAATCTTGACATTCTCTCAATCAGCTTAATGAGAAATGCTTTTCCAACAGTCTTGAAGGAGTTCCCACATATGCTGAGCACTTGTTTGCTGCTTTTTCTTCACTCTGCGGTCCAACTCATCCCAAACCATATGGGTTGAGGTCAGGTGCTTGTGGAGGCTAGGTCATCTGATGAAGCACTCCATCACTCTCCTTGGTCAAATAGCCCTTACACAGCCTGGAGGTGTGTTTTGGGTCATTGTCCTGTTGAAAAACAAATGATAGTGCCACTAAGTGCAAACCAGATGGCATGGCGTATAGCTGGTAAAAAATGCTGTGGTAGCCATGCTGGTGTGCCTTGAATTCTAAATAAATCACAGTGTCACCAGCAAAGCACCCCCACACCGTCACACCTCCTCCATGCTTCACAGTGGGAACAACACATGCAGAGATCATCTGTTCTCCTACTCTGTGTCTCTCAAAGACATGGCGGTTGTAATCAACAATCTTACATTTTGTAACGATTGTCCTCCTCTTCTTCTGACGAAGAGGAGTAGTAGGATGGATTGGAGAACCAATGCGCAGCGTGGTACGTGTACATTTTAATATATAAAAATACAAAATAACAACGTGAATGAACAAACGAAAATCAAAACAGTCTCGTATGGTACAGACACAGGAAACAATCACCCACAACTCAAAAGTGAAACCAGGCTACCTAAGTATGGTTCTCAATCAGGGACAACAAATGACAGCTGCCTCTGATTGAGAACCATACCAGGCCAAACACAGACATCCCAAATCATAGAAAAAGGAACATAGACAACCCACCAACTCACGCCCTGACCATACTAAAACAAAGACATAACAAAAGATCTAAGGTCAGAACGTGACACATTTGGACTCATCAGACCAAAGGACTGATTTCCACCTGTCAAATATCCATTGTTCATGTTTCTTGGCCCAAGGAAGTCTCTTCTTATTATTGGTGTCCTTTGGTAGTTTTTTTTGCAGCAATTTAACCAATGAATGCCTGATTCACACAGTCTCCTCTGAACAGTTGATGTTGAGATGTGTCTGTCTGTTAATTGAACTCTGTGAAGCATTTGTTTGGGCTGTAATCTGAGGTGCAGTTAACTCTAATGAACTTATCCTCTGCAGCAGAGGTAACTCTGGGTCTTCCTTTCCTGTGGCGGTCCGCATGAGAGCCAATTTGTGGAGTGGTTGAAAAAAAAGTTTTAATGACTCCAACCTAGTGTATGTAAAACTGGCTTGTATGTTAGATGCTCCATAAGATCTAATAAGCTACTTGAACCTCCAGCACAATCTCTACTTGGACCGTCCAGCTACTTGGCCCTCCAGCACAATCTCTACTTGAACCTTCCAGCTACCTGGTCCTCCAGCACACTCTCTACTTGGACCTTCCAGCTACTTGGTCCTCCAGCACACTCTCTACTTGGACCTTCCAGCTACTTGGTCCTCCAGCACACTCTCTACTTGGGCCTTCCAGCTAAGCACTTTGGTAATATGTACACTCATGTACCTGTACAAATTAAACTGTGCTATTTTAAGAACTACTCCCCAATACTGCTTCACTGACATGAGGATGACAACACATCAAACCACATTATCCTTCCCTGCAACTTGGTATGTACCAAGGATATAACAATGGACGACAGCCAATCCCTGCTCTTAAACACAAAACAATACAGGCATGTTGATCCTTGAGTTCTAACTGCTTCTAGTGAAGTTATTTTCTCATCAAATAAAACAGAAGTGAAGAGCAGGAATGTAAGAGTGGAACAGGACAGTTTACCAGTAAGGGGTTAAGTTAAAGAGACTCCTCCTACTAGTATGTAATGAACTCTTAGCTAATGCATTTCAGACATACTAGTATCTCCTTCTTAAGAGCATATCTCTACAACCTGTCAGTCATAAGGACCCAGAGGAAGAATTGGTGAGAACCAGGTATTGAAGCTCTTGCAGATTGTTGAAATAAAACAATTAATACAAACCTACAGCATGCTTTGTATAGTCTTGAATGATATATAACCAACATTTTGGTCAAAAATGATTTCCTGTTTGTATTTCCTGTTTGCTACTCTGTTCTGATCCACTCTTTTCCCAGGGAAAGTGAACCTTTCAAAGAGATTGTGTTTGCAATATTGAGTGTCTTGCCAACTGTGAAATGTATTTAGAATGCTCTTCAGAAGATGTTGTATGTTTTGAGTGTTCTTGTGTTCATCTTAGTTTTGTTTCCTAGACGTCTTTTGTCATTTGTGTCTTTGTCATCTGCTGCAGCCAGAAACACGATCCATCACCATCTCTCAGATGTTTGCCAAAGCCACAAAAGCCTTCGTGAAGGACACAGATCATGCGGGACACCTGATCCCTGTGTCCAGTCTGAATGACACAGACAAACTGAATCTCCGATCACTCATTGTCAAGACCAGGCACAGATGCTTCTGGCAGGAACCCAAATACCAGTCCCCTGGCTTTACCCTCGGTGATGTTCTGGAGCCTGGAGAGCCTGGAAACACACCTTTAAGCCCAAGTAAGCACCAGAGCATCCCGCTAGTGACAAATAACTATGGGTTGTTGTTGTTCTAAAATATCTGACCATTGATTTAAATATTTATCCTACTCTTGTTTTTCTGAGCAGAATAGGAAAATGCTAATGTCATGGATGTGTCTGTTATAGATATGTGCTGTGGTATAATAGCATAGAGTCCATTCAAATGTTGAACTTTCCCTCAGCTGTCAAGGAGTCTGACTTTGTGGACTACAGTGGGACATTTGGTGACAAGAAAGAAATGAATGCAGATGGAAACTTGGAGGCAAAGTTGGCTGATTTCAACCTGACCGTGGAAGGGAAATGGTCCACCAAACAGAAGCTGTCCCTTGGCAGCCTGAACAAAGAGAAGGTTGATGTGAAGGACTTACACAACTACTCAAAAAACAGGTGAGTTACCCTATACTATACATATGTTCAATACAGTCATAATACATCATAATACAGTCATAATACAGTCATAATACATCATAATGCATCATAATATATCATAATACAGTCATAATACAGTCATAATACATCATAATGCATCATAATACATCACAATACAGTCATAATACATCATATAACATCATAATACATCACAATACAGTCACAATACAGTCATAATACAGTCATAAAACATCACAATACATCATAATACAGTTATAATTCAGTCATATACAGTCATCATACAGTCATAATACATCATAATACATCATATTACATCATAATACAGTCATAATACATCATATTACATCACAATACAGTCACAATACAGTCATAATACAGTCATAATACATCATAATACAGTCATAATACGTCATAATACAGGCATAATATGTCATAATACGTCATAATACAGTCACAATACATCATAATACAGGCATAATACATCATAATACAGTCACAATACAGTCACACTACGTCATAATACAGTCATAATACGTCATAATACAGTCACAATACAGTCACAATACATATAATACATCATATTACATCACAATACGTCATTTTACAGTCATAATACATCATAATACGTCATAATACATCATAATACAGTCATAATACATCATAATACATCATATTACATCATAATACATCACAATACAGTCACAATACAGTCATAATACATCATAATACATCATAAAACAGTCGTAATACATCATAATATGTCATAATACATCATAATACATCATAATACAGTCATAATACAGTCATAATATCCTCATAATACAGTCACAATACATCATAATACAGTCATAATACATCATAATACAGTCATAATACGTCATAATACAGTCATAATACATCATAATGCAGTCACAATACAGTCACAATACGTCATAATACAGTCATAATACAGTCACAATACAGTCACAATACATCATAATACATCATAATACATCATATTACATCACAATACGTCATAATACAGTCATAATACATCATAATACGTCATAATACATCATAATACAGTCATAATACAGTCACAATACATCATAATACAGTCACAATACATCATAATACAGTCATAATACATCATAATACATCATATTACATCATAATACATCACAATACAGTCATAATACATCATAATACATCATAATACAGTCATAATACATCATAATACGTCATAATAGTCATAATACAGTCATAATACAGTCGTAATACATCATAATACGTCATAATACATCATAATACATCATAATACAGTCATAATACAGTCATAATCTCCTCATAATACAGTCACAATACATCATAATACAGTCATAATACATCATAATACAGTCATAATACGTCATAATACAGTCATAATACATTCATAATACATCATAATACAGTCATACTACATCATAATATCCTCATAATACATCATAATACAGTCACAATACATCATAATACAGTCATAATACAGTCATAATACGTCATAATACAGTCGTAATACATTCATAATACATCATAATACATCATAATACATCATAATACAGTCACAATACATCATTATACAGTCATAATATATCATAATACAGTCACAATACAGTCATAATACATCATACAGTTCACCTTCCCAAGGAGTCCAAGACCCAAGACCAGTGAGCAAAACTGGTTGCAATGACATCAGGCAGGTCTTTTGTGTAAAAAGGACATTTTCAGGTTGAAGTGACAACAAACCAACATACCAACAAACAGACAACAAAGAAGTGGAACTGTACTGGTTTAGCAACTTCCTGAAACTTAAACTACATCCTCACTGTTTTCACTACTAGTTTAGTTTAAAGGGACAATCTGTGATTGTTACATCCATTTGTTTACTTTTAAAGTAGCTTTCCAGTGTTTCCAGATTTCTATGAAATATGACCTAAAATGTGTCCCTCCTGCAGAGTTCTGGACATGTCCCATCCTGTGATCAAGCAGACCCGTGCGAATCCCAGGGCAGTGCTAGGCGTCTTGACGGAGAGGATTATGACGTCACTACCTTGCCCGGTCACAAACAATGTCCTTAAGCATGGCAATGTAGGAGCCAACGTGAGCGCCTGTGTGTTCCTGAGCGGGAAGGTAGGAGGAAAGATTACCAAGTGTTCTACTGAAGTGAATTATATTTTCCTCATATTTTACTGGTAACTCAGATTTAGATCATCTCTGTTGTAAAATAGATTTTTAATCTCAATAATCTCACTTCATGAAAGCTAGGCCTTCATAAATAAAGTCAATGTCAGGACCATATTGACAGATCACAGATGTTCAGTAGTCGTAATACTCACAGATGTCTGTTCAGTCGTGGTAATACTCACAGATGTCTGTTCAGTCGTGGTAATACTCACAGATGTCTGTTCAGGCGTGGTAATACTCACAGATGTCTGTTCAGGCGTGGTAATACTCACAGATGTTCAGTAGTCGTAATACTCACAGATGTCTGTTCAGTATTTCGTAATACTCACAGATGTCTGTTCAGTCGTGGTAATACTCACAGATGTTCAGTAGTGGTAATACTCACAGATGTCTGTTCAGTAGTGGTAATACTCACAGATGTCTGTTCAGTAGTGGTAATACTCACAGATGTCTGTTCAGTATTTCGTAATACTCACAGATGTCTGTTCAGTAGTGGTAATACTCCCAGATGTTTGTTCAGTAGTGGTAATACTCACAGATGTCTGTTCAGTAGTGGTAATACTCCCAGATGTCTGTTCAGTAGTGGTAATACTCACAGATGTCTGTTCAGTAGTGGTAATACTCACAGATGTCTGTTCAGTATTTCGTAATACTCACAGATGTCTGTTCAGTAGTGGTAATACTCACAGATGTCTGTTCAGTAGTGGTAATACTCACAGATGTCTGTTCAGTAGCGGTAATACTCACAGATGTCTGTTCAGTAGTGGTAATACTCACAGCTGTCTGTTCAGTAGTGGTAATACTCACAGATGTTCAGTAGTCGTAATACTCACAGATGTCTGTTCAGTCGTGGTAATACTCACAGATGTTCAGTAGTCGTAATACTCACAGATGTCTGTTCAGTAGTGGTAATACTCACAGATGTCTGTTCAGTAGTGGTAATACTCACAGATGTCTGTTCGGTAGTGGTAATACTCACAGATGTCTGTTCAGTAGTGGTAATACTCACAGATGTCTGTTCAGTATTTCGTAATACTCACAGATGTCTGTTCAGTAGTGGTAATACTCCCAGATGTTTGTTCAGTAGTGGTAATACTCACAGATGTCTGTTCAGTAGTGTTAATACTCCCAGATGTCTGTTCAGTAGTGGTAATACTCACAGATGTCTGTTCAGTAGTGGTAATACTCACAGATGTCTGTTCAGTATTTCGTAATACTCACAGATGTCTGTTCAGTAGTGGTAATACTCACAGATGTCTGTTCAGTAGTGGTAATACTCACAGATGTCTGTTCAGTAGTGGTAATACTCACAGATGTCTGTTCAGTAGTGGTAATACCCACAGATGTCTGTTCAGTAGTGGTAATACTCACAGATGTCTGTTCAGTACTCGTAATACTCACAGATGTTCAGTCGTGGTAATACTCACAGATGTCTGTTCAGTCGTGGTAATACTCACAGATGTTCAGTAGTCGTAATACTCACAGATGTCTGTTCAGTAGTGGTAATACTCACAGATGTCTGTTCAGTAGTGGTAATACTCACAGATGTCTGTTCAGTAGTGGTAATACTCACAGATGTCTGTTCAGTAGTGGTAATACTCACAGATGTCTGTTCAGTAGTGGTAATACTCACAGATGTCTGTTCAGTAGTGGTAATACTCACAGATGTCTGTTCAGTAGTGGTAATACTCACAGATGTCTGTTCAGTAGTGGTAATACTCACAGATGTCTGTTCAGTATTTCGTAATACTCACAGATGTCTGTTCAGTAGTGGTAATACTCACAGATGTCTGTTCAGTAGTGGTAATACTCCCAGATGTTTGTTCAGTAGTGGTAATACTCACAGATGTCTGTTCAGTAGTGGTAATACTCCCAGATGTCTGTTCAGTAGTGGTAATACTCACAGATGTCTGTTCAGTAGTGGTAATACTCACAGATGTCTGTTCAGTATTTCGTAATACTCACAGATGTCTGTTCAGTAGTGGTAATACTCACAGATGTCTGTTCAGTAGTGGTAATACTCACAGATGTCTGTTCAGTAGTGGTAATACTCACAGATGTCTGTTCAGTAGTGGTAATACTCACAGATGTCTGTTCAGTAGTGGTAATACTCACAGATGTCTGTTCAGTAGTGGTAATACTCACAGATGTCTGTTCAGTATTTCGTAATACTCACAGATGTCTGTTCAGTAGTGGTAATACTCACAGATGTCTGTTCAGTAGTGGTAATACTCACAGATGTCTGTTCAGTAGTGGTAATACTCACAGATGTCTGTTCAGTAGTGGTAATACTCACAGATGTCTGTTCAGTATTTCGTAATACTCACAGATGTCTGTTCAGTAGTGGTAATACTCACAGCTGTCTGTTCAGTAGTGGTAATACTCACAGATGTCTGTTCAGTAGTGGTAATACTCACAGATGTCTGTTCAGTAGTGGTAATACTCACAGATGTCTGTTCAGTAGTGGTAATACTCACAGATGTCTGTTCAGTAGTGGTAATACTGTCTCTTGCTCAAGTCAGAATGCTGTACCTGGGTTGTTCCAGAATAAATTGTGCACCAATATTGAATTTTAAAAGCATGTTAAATTAAATGAAGTGCCCTTTCATTAATATAGACCACATGGAGAATTCAATAAATCTGATTGTTGATATGAATAAAGACTTGTTAAAGTGCCACCATTCAGCATATTGTCCATCCATGCAGCATTCATGTAACGTCCGTCCCTCATTTTAAGGTCCTTTTATGTGAACTGAACTCTCAACACTATTCCTTTTTAAATGTTTTTTTCAGAAGAAATATTGAACATCTAATATTCAAATTATAGTGTAAAAGCAGGTCAGCTGGTTTTATTATTTTTGCCAATTATCTTGTGTTTTGTGGTGGAACACTGAGCAGGTGGACCACAGCGCACCATAGATAGACATGCTAGAAATGTTTTAACAATTTTTCATTTTTTGTGAAGCTTGCATTCAATTGCCAATCCCTTCAAACAACAAGCTTACATTCCCCCTGTCACAAGGACATCCCTAGTTATGTTCAAACTTACTTTATATGGGACTTACTATAGTCATAAAAGAAGGATACCTCTTGTGATGCAAATTTTTTTTTCAAGTTACACTTCTCAAACCGAATTGGTGGAATGACCCAGCTCTAGTTACCACATCATTTCCTGTTCTTGACATTAGAAACACTTCCTGAAAATGCAATGGTGTAGAATCAAATCAAATCCAATTTTATTTGTCACGTACACATGGTTAGCAGATGTTAATGCGAGTGTAGCGAAATGCTTGTGCTTCTAGTTCCGACAATGCAGTAATAACCAACGAGTAATCTAACCTAACAATTCCACAACTACTACCTTATACACACAAGTGTAAAGGGATAAAGAATATGTACATAAAGATATATGAATGAGTGATTGTACAGAACGGCATAGGCAAGATGCAGTAGATGGTATCGAGTACAGTATATACATATGAGATGAGTAGTGTAGGGTATGTAAACATAAAAGTGGCATAGTTTAAAGTGGCTAGTGATACATGTATTACATAAAGATGCAGTAGATGATATAGAGTACAGTATATACATATACATATGAGATGAATAATGTAGGGTATAAACATTATATTAAGTGGCATTGTTTAAAGTAGCTAGTGATACATTTTTTACATCAATTTCCATTATTAAAGTGAGCTGGAGTTAGTCAGTATGTTTGCAGAAGCCACTCATTGTTAGTGGTGGCTGTTTAACAGTCTGATGGCCTTGAGATAGAAGCTGTTTTTCAGTCTCTCGGTCCCTGCTTTGATGCATCTGTACTGACCTCGCCTTCTGGATGATAACGGGGTGAACAGGCAGTGGCTCAGGTGGTTGTTGTCCTTGATGATCTTTTTGGCCTTCCTGTGACATCGGGTGGTGTAGGTGTCCTGGAGGGCAGGTAGTTTGCCCCCAATGCGTTGTGCAGACTTCACTACCCTCAGGAGAGCCTTACGGTTGTGGGCGGAACAGTTGCCGTACCAGGCGGTGATACAGGATGCTCTCGATTGTGCATCTGTAGAAGTTTGTGAGTGCTTTTGGTGACAAGCCAAACTTCTTCAGCCTCCTGAGGTTGAAGAGGTGCTGCTGCGCCTTCTTCACCACGCTGTCTGTGTGGGTGGACCAATTCAGTTTGTCCGTGATGTGTACGCCGAGGAACTTAAAACTTACTACCCTCTCTACTACTGTCCCGTCGATGTGGATAGGGGGGTGCTCCCTCTGCTGTTTCCTGAAGTCCACGATCATCTCCTTTGTTTTGTTGACTTTGAATGTGAGGTTATTTTCCTGACACCACACTCCGAGGGCCCTCACCTCCTCCCTGTAGGCCATCTCGTCATTGTAATCAAGCCTACCACTGTAGTGTCGTCCGCAAACTTGATGATTGAGTTGGAGGCGTGCATGGCCACGCAGTCGTGGGTGAACAGGGAGTACAGGAGAGGGCTCAGAACGCACCCTTGTGGTGCCCCAGTGTTGAAGATCAATGGAGTGGAGAAGTACCCAGTTGCACAGGGCGGGGTCGAGACCCAGGGTCTCGAGCTTGATGACGAGTTTGGAGGGTACTATGGTGTTAAATGCTGAGCTGTAGTCGATGAACAGCATTCTCACATAGGTATTCCTCTTGTCCAGATGGGTTAGGGCAGTGTGCAGTGTAGTTGCGATTGCATCGTCTGTGGACCTATTTTGGTGGTAAGCAAATTGGAGTGGGTCTAGGGTGTCAGGTAGGATGGAGGTGATATCGTCCTTGACTCGTCTCTCAAAGCACTTCATGATGACGGAAGTGAGTGCTAAAGGGCGGTAGCTTTCTTGGGAACAGGAACAATGGTGGCCCTCTTGAAGTATGTGGGAACGGCAGACTGGGATAAGGATTGATTGAATATGTCCGTAAACACACCAGCCAGCTGGTCTGCGCATGCTCTGAGGACGCTGCTGGGGATGCCGTCTGGGCCTGCAGCCTTGCGAGGGTTAACACGTTTAAATGTTTTACTCACATCGGCTGCAGTGAAGGAGAGTCCGCAGGTTTTGGTAGCAGGCCGTGTCAGTGGCACTGTATTGTCCTCAAAGCGAGCAAATAAGTTATTTAGTCTGTCTGGGAGCAAGGTCCTTTGAATAGATGACTGTCTGGGTTAGAATCTGGGTCATCTGTGTACCAAACGTCTCTGACTGATTTTACATTTTCTCCACAGGCCTCTATGAAGCAGAGCGGCAGTACTCAGACAGATAGTGATGTGTCACTGGGTATTCCTGCAAATACTGTCATGGCCTACAGTCTGATTGAACTCTACGTCAAATGCAATGGACAGTTTGGTGAGGAAGTGTATGGTTTATCAATGTCCCAGGTATAGCTGCATGGTTAAGTACCATGGTAAAGTACACAGCCAGCGTCTATGTTCCTCAGTGTATTTAGTGTAGCCACTGTATTTAGTATATCCACTGTATTTAGTATATCCACTGTATTTAGTATATCCACTGTATTTACACTGTATTTAGTATATCCACTGTATTTAGTATATCCACTGTATTGAGTGTAGCCACTGTATTTAGCATATCCACTGTATTTAGTATAGCCACTGTATTGAGTATAGCCACTGTATTTAGCATATCCACTGTATTTAGTATATCCACTGTATTTAGTATATCCACTGTATTTAGTATATCCACTGTATTGAGTATAGCCACTGTATTTACTATATCCACTGTATTTAGTATAGCCACTGTATTTAGTATATCCACTGTATTTAGTATAGCCACTGTATTTAGTACAGCCACTCTATTTAGTACAGCCACTCTATTTAGTATGGCCACTGTATCTGCCTGTGTGTGACTGGTTATGACTGTTGTCTGCTCTTGCCCACAGAGCTGTGCCTCATCTGCAACAATGGGGGCTTTGAAATAGATAAGTCAAAGGAGGGGTTGGAAGTAGATGGATTTATGGACCAGGGAGGCGACTTTGATACCAACAGTCCCCTAAATCTGAACAAAGGTAATAATGCCAGTGGAGGGTAATGTCTCCTGTCTAGTGGTCAAGATGTAGTCTACTGAATGGAACTTCTGGTCAACATGTAGTCTACTGAATGGAACATCTGGTCAACATGTAATGTAGTCTACTGAATGGAAGGTTTGGTCAACATGTAGTCTACTGAATGGAACCACTGGTCAACATGTAATATAGTCTACTGAATGGAATGTTTGGTCAAAATGTAATGTAGTCTACTGAATGGAAGGTTTGGTCAACATGTAATGTAGTCTACTGAATGGAATGTCTGGTCAACATGTAATGTAGTCTACTGAATGGAATGTCTGGTCAACATGTAGTCTACTGAATGGAACGTCTGGTCAACATGTAGTCTACTGAATGGAACGTCTGGTCAACATGTTATGTAGTCTACTGAATGGAATGTTTGGTCAAAATGTAATGTAGTCTACTGAATGGAAGGTTTGGTCAACATGTAGTCTACTGAATGGAACCACTGGTCAACATGTAATATAGTCTACTGAATGGAATGTTTGGTCAAAATGTAATGTAGTCTACTGAATGGAAGGTTTGATCAACATGTAATGTAGTCTACTGAATGGAATGTCTGGTCAACATGTAATGTAGTCTACTGAATGGAATGTCTGGTCAACATGTAGTCTACTGAATGGAACGTCTGGTCAACATGTAGTCTACTGAATGGAACGTCTGGTGAACATGTAATGTAGTCTACTGAATGGAATGTTTGGTCAAAATGTAATGTAGTCTACTGAATGGAAGGTTTGGTCAACATGTAATGTAGTCTACTGAATGGAAAGACTGGTCAACATGGAGTCTACTGAATGGAACATCTTATCAACATGTGATGTAGTCTACTGAATGGAACGTCTGGTCAACATGTAATGTAGTCTACTGAATGGAACGTCTGGTCAACATGTAGTCTACGGAATGAAACATCTGGTCAACATGTAGTCTACTGAATGGAATGTCTGGTCAACATGTAGTCTACTGAATGGAACGTCTGGTCAAAATGTAATGTCTATGGAATGTTCAATATTTCTCTGATTAGTAATTACAAAGTTACCACACTTTTGAAATATATAAAAATGTATGGATTTGTTACATGAAAGTAAGACACTTTGATAAAATGGTTTCTGTATTGTTTGTGTGTTGACAGAACTGGAGAAACTGAGTGGTCATTTCCAGCTGCTGTCAGTCCTGCCGGTGGCCAAACGCTCCTCTCTGCTCCAGCTCCTCAAGACAACCATGGAGGACAGAGAGGCAGTCAGTGTGCTGGAGAGTGTGGTGAGTGAGGCGTAAAGAAACAGGGCCCAAACACACACACACACACACACACACACACACACAATGTAGACACACACACACACAATGTAGACACACACACACACACACAATGTAGACACACACACACACACAACTAATGGCAGGAATGAATATCTCACCCTGAATATCTGTAATATTCTCTCTGTGTTAAATATACTCTCTCTCTCTCTTTTTCTCTCTCTCAATTCAATTCAATGTCAATTCAAGGGGCTTTATTGGCATGGGAAACATACAGTACCAGTCAGAAGTTTGGAGACACCTACTCATGCAAGGGTTTATCAAAATTTTTACTATTTTCTACATTGTTGAATAATAGTGAAGACGTCAAAACTATGAAATAACACATATCTGAGATTCTTCAAAGTAGCCACCCTTTGCATTGATGACAGCTTTAAACACTCTTGGCATTCTCTCAACCAGTTTCATGAAGTAGTTACCTGGAATGTATTTAAATTAACAGGTGTGCCTTGTTAAAAGTTAATTTGTGGAATTTCTTTCCTTCTTAATGCTTTTGTGTCACGCCTGCTCCCGCTCCAGGCTCCCCAGCATTATGCACTCCTGCCAGCCATCATTACGCACACCTGCCTTCCCCCGTCACTCGCATCAGCGATTATTGGACTCACCTGGACTCAATCACCTCTTTCATTACCTCCCCTATATCTGTCTGTCACCCCCCCCCTCTTTTCCCTACTTCAGCATTGTGCTGATGCTCTTCCTGTCTTGTTCTATGTCTGTTCCGATTAAATGTTTGACTCCCCGTACCTGCTTCTCTACTCCAGCGTCGGTCCTTACAGTATGAGCCAATCAGCTGTGTTGTGACAAAGTAGGGGTAGTATACAGAAGATCGCCCTACTTGGTAAAAGACCAAGTCCATATTATGGCAAGAACAGCTCAAATAAGCAAAGAGAAAATACAGTCCATCATTACTTTAAGACATGAAGGTCAGTCAATGTGGAAAATGTTGCAAAAACCATCAAGTTCTATGATGAAACTGGCTGTCATGAGGACCGCCACAGGAAAGAAAGACCCAGAGTTACCTCTGCTGCAGAGGATAAGTTCATTAGAGTTACCAGTATCAGAAATTGCAGCCCAAATAAATGCTTATGTAGTTCAAGTAACAGAAATATCTCAACATCAACTGTTCAGAGGAGACTGTGTGAATCAGGCCTTCATGGTCAAATTGCTACAAAGATGAACCACTACTAAAGGACACCAATAAGAAGAAGAGACTTGCTTGGGATAAGAAACACAAGCGATGGACATTAGACTGGTGGAAATCTGTCCTTTTGTCATGGTTCCACTTGTCACCTAGAGACATTAACAACACTCAGCTGTGTCCTATTATTCATTATGATTTCCCTGTTAAAACAGGGGTGTGTTCTGGTTTCCTGCTGAAGCTTCAATTGTTTACCGTGTGCGTTTGTTTCCTGAGTGAGTTTTTGAGACTTAGTGTTTGTTGTTACTGTGATCCGTTGGATACCGTTTCTCAGTAAAGTATGTATGTTTAGCCACTGATTCCTCATCTGGTCTCTTCTCTGCACCTGGATCCAACCTCATCACGTCACAACTTTGGTCTGATGAGTCCAAATTTACGATTTTTGGTTCCAAGCGACGTGTGTTTGTGAGATGCAGAGAGTAGGTGAGCGGATTATCTCCGCATGTGTGGTTCCCACCGGAAAGCACGGAGGAGCAGGTGTGATGGTGTGGGTGTGCTTTGCTGGAGACACTGTCTGTGATTTATTTAGAATTCAAGGCACACTTGACCAGCATGGCTACCACAGCATTCTGCTGCGATACTCCATCACATCTGGTTTGTTCTTAGTGGGACTATCATTTGTTTTTCAACAGGACAATGACTCCAAACACACCTCCAGGATGTGTAAGGGCTATTTGACCAAGAAGGAGAGTGATGGAGTGCTGTATCAGATGACCTGGCCTCCACAATCACCCAACCTCAACCCAATTGAGATGGTTTGGGCTGAATTGGACCGCAGAGTGAAGGAAAAGCAGCCAGCAAGTGCTCAGCATATGTGGGAACTACATCAAGACTGTTGGAAAAGCATTCCATGTAAAGCTGGTTGAGGGAATGCCAAGAGTGTGCAAAGCTGTCATAAAGGCAAAGGGTGGCTATTTTGAAGAATCTAAAATATATTTTGATTTGTTTAACACTTTTTTGGTTACTACATGATTCCATATGTGTAATTTCATCGTTACGATGTCTTCACTTATTCTACAATATAGAAAATAATACAAATGAAGAAAAACCCTTGAATGAGTAGCTATGTCCAAACTTCTGACTGGTACTGTATGTTTACAAGTGAAAGTGAAATAGATAATAAACAAAAGTGAAATAAACAATAAAAATAACAGTAAGCATTACACACACAAAAGTTCCAAAATAATAAAGACATTTCAAATATGTTGCAACGATGTGCAAATAGTTAAAGTACAAAAGCAAAAATAAATCAACATAAATATGGGTTGTATTTACAACAGTGTTTGTTCTTCACTGGTTGCCCTTTTCTTGTGGCAACAGGTCACAAATCTTGCTTCTGTGATGGCACACTGTGGTATTTCCCCAATAGTTAAGGGAGTTTATCAAAATAGGATTTATTTTAAAATTCTGAGGGAAATATGTGTCTCTAATATGGTCTTACATTTGTCAGGAGGTTAGGAAGTGCACCTCAGTTTCCACCTCGTTTTGTGAGCAATGTGCACCTATCCTGTCTTCTCTTGAAATCCAGGTCGGCCTATGGCGGCCTTTCTCAATAGCAAAGCTATGCTCACTGAGTCTCTACATAGTCAAAGCTTTCTTTAATTTTGGGTCAGTCACAGTGGTCAGGTATTCTGCCAGTGTGTTCTCTCTGTTTAGGGCCAAATAGCATTCTAGTTTGCTCAGTTTTTGTTAATTATTTCCAATGTGTCAAGTAATTGTCTTTTTGTTTTCTCATGATTTTTTGGGGTCTAATTATGTTGCTGTTGCTGTCCTGGGGCTCTGTGGGGTCTGTTTGTGTTTGTGAACAGAGCACCAGGACCAGCTTGCTGAGGGGACTCTTCTCCAGGTTCATCTCTCTGTAGGTGATGGCTTTGTTATGGAAGGTTTGTGAATCGCTTCCTTTTAGGTGGTTGTAGAATTTAATGGCTCTTTTCTGTATTTTGATAATTAGTGGGTATCGGCCTAATTCTGCTCTGCATGCGTTATTAGGTGTTTAATGTTGTACACGGAGGATGCAGAATTCTGCAGAGTGTCAATTTGGTGTTTGTCCCATTTTGTCGGACCCCAGACCTCACAACCATAACCAGTGGTAACAGGTTCTATATCTGATTCAAGTATTTGTAGTGTGGGGTGCTGAAAACGTCAAATTTTGATGGCATTTTTTTATTTAACCAGGCAAGTCAGTTAAGAACAAATTCTTATTTACAATGACATCCTAGGAATAGTGGGTTAACTGCCTTGTTCAGAATGACAGATTTTGACCTCGTCTACTCGGGGATTCGATGTAGCAACCTTTCGGTTACTGACCCAACGCTCTAACCACTAGTCTACCTGCCTCCCCCAAGAGCAAAGGCCCTTCTTGCCTTGTCTCTTTTTACCATTCATTCACTCACTCACACACTCACTCACTCACTCACTCACTCACTCACTCACTCACTCACTCACTCACTCACTCACTCACTCACACTCTCTCTCTCCCCCTCCCCCACCCCTTGTCACAGCTGGATCAGTTGTGTGAAGGTGAGACTCCTGACCTGGGTGACCTGGAAGAGCCTGAGAGGGAGACAGTCCAGGCCATACTGGATCTTGTAGACCAATGTGTTGGGAAGGATGAGGACGAGATCAGATCCTCACTTCTCAGTGCCGTCCACCTCATTGTCAGTGCCATGGACGGTGAGATAGAGAGCAGTTTTCACAGGATTCTCCAGTTATTATTTGATCAGTTCCTGGGAAACTAGGTTCACTACTGTGGTTTTATGTGTGTATATTTATTTATTCAGGAATGACAGATGAAGGTCTCTCTGTGTTGGGATCCTGTTGCAGTCCTCCAGTCTTACAGGCCCTGCAGATCCTGGTGAGTTCACACCTGCTTGATTGAGCCTCCAGTCCTGTATGACCTGGAGTTCATTTTTCTAGGTTTTTGTTTATGTAAATGTTTTGGGTTTATGTAAATGTATTTGCATTTATGTAAATGTATTTAGGTTTATGTAAATGTATTGGGGTTTATGTAAATGTATTTGAGTTTATGTAAATGTATTTAGGTTTATGTAAATGTATTTAGGTTTATGTAAATGTATCTTCCCATGTTAAATAAACTAATATTTCTACCATTATGATAACATTGTACCACCAGTAGCAGTAGTAACACCATTGACGGTAACCAGTGGCGATTTTTAACAAAAATATTGGTGGGGCAAACTCATTGAAAAAAAAGTGAATATGCATCGATACATTACTACACTACACTAAACATTGAATGGACGTACCATCATAAATACTTATCAGACACACACAAACGTTATAACATAAGGGTTATGACCAGTGTATATGCTACTGTCCATATCTTTGGCTCCTATTGCAAGGAAGACCACGGTAGTCCAGCATACTTTATAGAGTAAAGTCTATTTTACTTCAGAATCAATATCAGCATCGCTCTGCAATATTGCTAATCACTGTTAGAGTGATGGGACGCAGCAGAACACCATTCTGAGTGCAGTTGCCTCTGCCTGTCTGTTAAAACCTCTTTGGGATATTCGGGACGGTAGCGTCCCACCTCAGCAACAGCCAGTGAAAGTGCAGGGCGCCAAATTAAAAACAACAGAAATCTCATAATTAAAATTCCTCAAGCATACAAGTATTTTACACCATTTTAAAGATACATTTATCGTTAATCCAGCCACAGTATCTAATTTCAAAAAGGCTTTACGGCAAAGGCACACCTAACGATTATGTTAAGTAAGCACCTAGTCACAGAGAAACACAGACATTTTTCCAGACAAAGAGAGGAGTCACAAAAGGCAGAAATAGAGATAAAATGAATCACTAACCTTTGATGATCTTCATCAGATGACACTCATAGGACTTAATGTTACACAATAAATGCATGTTTAGTTCGATAAAGTTCTTATTTATATCCAAAAATCTGAGTTTACATTGGCGTGTTATGTTCAGTAGTTCCAAAACATCCGGTGATTTTGCAGAGAACCACATCAATTTACAGAAATACTCGTCATAAATATTGATGAAAATACAAGTGTTGTACATGGAACTTTTTATTTTTTGTATTTGTACCACTTTTTCTCCCCAATTTCATGGTATCCAATTGTTTTTAGTAGCTACTATCTTGTCTCATCGCTACAACTCCCGTACGGGCTCGGGATAGACGAAGGTTGAAAGTCATGTGTCCTCCGATACACAACCCAACCAAGCCGCACTGCTTCTTAACACAGCGCCATCCAAACCGGAAGCCAGCCGCACCAATGTGTCGGAGGAAACACCTTGCACCTAGCAACCTTGGTTAGCGCGCCACAGGAGTCGCTGGTGCGCGATGAGACAAGGATTTCCCTACCGGCCAAGCCCTCCCTAACCGGGGCGACGCTAGGCCAATTGTGCGTCGCCCCACGGACCTCCCGGTCGCGGCCGGTAACGACAGAGCCTGGGCGCAAACCCAGAGTCTCTGGTGGCACAGCTGGCACTGCAGTACAGCGCCCTTAACCACTGCGCCACCCGGGAGGCTCGTACATGGAACTTTAGATAAACTTCTCCTTAATGCAACCGCTGTGTCAGATTTCAAAAAAGCTTTACAATAATCTGAGTACAGCGCTCAGACAACAAAACAGCCAAACAGATATCCGCCGTGTTGTGCAGTCAACAGAAGTCAGAAATAGCATTATAAATATGAACTTACCTTTGATGAGCTTAATTATTTTATAACTTGCTTTATTTTAACGGAAGCCTGTCCAGCGGTTGATGAGCACCAATATATTTTAGCTCTACAAGTTTGAAAATAATTTTCTTGGTGATTGTTGACATGATTCATGATGACTTTTCAGCTAGGTAGCTAGAAGACGATTAACAACTATGGGCGGGCACTACTAATGACTCTCTATGCAGCACCCAAGCGGGCTTGGCTAGCCTCTCCACAACAGATCACTGAGTGAGAATGAAACCGCTGCATTAGCGAGCTGCCTTTCCTCAAATAACATTTGGCAAAATAACAGTACAACAGGGAAGCGAGCACGTACTGTGTGCTTGATTAGCTCAAGCAATTACACATCAAATGTGTTTGCTTACTGACATAATGTTGTGACATGAGTGAAAGCCAGAATTACATGCAGAACAGCGCCATCTCTTGGATAGTGGTGGAGCTGAACGATGTGTTACATCAAAGTATAGGTCACACCAATTACTTTTTGTAAGTATTTTAGGATTTTCTTAAATGGAGCCCACCGATCTCAAATCTAAGGTCATTTAACCTTTAAAAATAATTGACTTAATCATTCACTAAAGAGATTTGATGAATCATTTTGCTCAGAGTGTAATTTCCCTTCATTTAAATTGAGTTACACCAATGATATGTTTTATTTAAACACACCAATTATCTATGGAATCATAACATTGATGACATACTAAAAGGGTGTGATTAGCTAAAAATCTTCTTTAATATTGACCCCTCTCCTAAGGCGGTAACACTAATTACATAAAACGTAGGGACACATAATAACTGTAAATATATAAATATATTAGTGGCCTTCTTTGCTTTATTGATCTATATACAGTGTATTCATAAATGTAGTTTACTGTGTAGATATATATATATATATATATTTGTCTTTGTAATGAGTGATGTTCAAGGGGTTAACAATGTATTATATTTATTTTCATTGATCTATAAAATATATGAAATAATTTTGTTTATTTTATCAAATTCAAAATAATATATCCCAAAAACATGCCACTAAGATAACGTTTTGCAGTATAAAGGACTTCCATTATGTTTCACATTGATAAACAGTTTAATATCAATTAAAACATGTATAATGTCTAACTATTTGTCATTTTAAAGTGTTTGTCATTGTTGCAAAGTGGAGGGATGCAGAATGACCCAGAAAATAAAGCATATCAATGTATTCCTGTGCTGCTTGTCCTCCAGGTGCAGCATGTGGCAGCAGGGAGTGGGGAGACCCTCTCTCTGAGAGATGCTGGTCTGGCTGTTCTGACTGAGGAGGAGCTGTATCAGAGGACAGAGAGTCTCTTTGGTCTCTTTAAAGTTACACTGAAGAGAGAGGAGGACACACTGAGGACAGAGATGAAGGACCAGCCTGGATACCTTCCTCTAGTCATGAGTATCACTGTGAAAGGCCTATTTAGTTTAAGCTGAGAGAGAGGCAGAGAGTCATGGACTAGAATCCCACACGCAGATTCTAAACAGACGTTGAACTGAAAAACAACTATTTCCATTGATTGTTAATTCCCTGCATTGTGTATTTATCTTCGAATATTCTTACATAATATTTTGTGAGTGTGATGTTTACTGTTCATTTGTTATTGTTTATTTAAATTTGGTTTATTATCTATTTCACTTGCTTTGGCAATGTAACAGGTATGCACGCATGACTGTAAGTTGCTTTGGCAATGTAACAGGTATGCACGCATGACTGTAAGTTGCTTTGGCAATGTAACAGGTATGCACGCATGACTGTAAGTTGCTTTGGCAATGTAACAGGTATGCACGCATGACTGTAAGTTGCTTTGGCAATGTAACAGGTATGCACGCATGACTGTAAGTTGCTATGTAACAGGTATGCACGCATGACTGTAAGTTGCTTTGGCAATGTAACAGGTATGCACGCATGACTGTAAGTTGCTTTGGCAATGTAACAGGTATGCACGCATGACTGTAAGTTGCTTTGGCAATGTAACAGGTATGCACGCATGACTGTAAGTTGCTTTGGCAATGTAACAGGTATGCACGCATGACTGTAAGTTGCTTTGGCAATGTAACAGGTATGCACGCATGACTGTAAGTTGCTTTGGCAATGTAACAGGTATGCACGCATGACTGTAAGTTGCTTTGGCAATGTAACAGGTATGCACGCATGACTGTAAGTTGCTTTGGATAAAAGTGTCTGCTAAATGGCATATTATGAAACTTGTCAATCCTGTTTGAACCATTCAGTATTTTACTCCTGCACTAGTTGAGCTACAGAACTAGTGAACAACAGTGAATGTATCCTTGTAATGTTTTCAGTAAAGTTCAACAAACGATATCAGACGTCCGACCTCCATTCTTCTAGTCATTAGATAATACAACATAAAGTGGGACATTACAGGGGGGGTTAGTTTATTAGGATCCCCATTAGATAATACAACATAAAGACACATTACAGAAGGAGGGAGGGAGGGAGGGAGGGAGGGAGGGAGGGAGGGAGGGAGGGAGGGAGGGAGGGAGGGAGGGAGGGAGGGAGGGAGGGAGGGAGGGAGGGAGGGAGGGAGGGAGGGAGGGGTAACTTTATTAGGATCCCCATTAGATAATACAACATAAAGTGGGACATTACAGGGGGGGTTAGTTTATTAGGATCCCCATTAGATAATACAACATAAAGACACATTACAGAAGGAGGGATGGAGGGAGGGAGGGAGGGAGGGAGGGAGGGAGGGAGGGAGGGAGGGAGGGAGGGAGGGAGGGAGGGAGGGAGGGAGGGAGGGAGGGAGGGAGGGAGGGAGGGAGGGAGGGAGGGAGGGAGGGAGGGAGGGGTAACTTTATTAGGATCCCCATTAGATAATACAACATAAAGTGGGACATTAAAGGGGGGGGGGGGGGTTAGTTTATTAGGATCCCCATTAGATACTGTACATGCAGCAGCTACTCTTCCTGGAGTGCACATGAAACCGACAAATACATTACAAGTTACAGAACGGTTATAGACAAGAACAACAGAAGATATTACATTACATTACATTAAAATAATAGTTATTCTCAGAGTGTACAAAACATTAAGAACCCCTGCTCTCTCCATGACACAGACTGACCAGGTGAATCCAGGTGAATGATCCTTTATTGATGACACTTGTTAAATCCACTTCAGTCAGTGTAGATGAAGGGGAGGAGACTGGTTAAATGACGATTTTCAAGCCTTGAGATAATGAAGACAGATTGTGTGTGTGTGTCATTCAGAGGGTGAATGAGCAAGACAGAAGACCGGGGTCCTACATATTGTCAAGAGACCCATATGACAACAACAGAAACAGAATCCTGTTCAAAATACTGTTCACCAGAATCATGTCCCAAAAACAAGTCTGTTATTCTTCTAGACTCATTTGAAGGTGTAAACTTTCTCACATTACTGTGCTACCAGGTTCAAAAAGTATAAGAGGAAGTCCAGCACCGTGGTAATCTTGATGTCTTGAATACCAGGGTGATGAAGATGTTATTCTTTTTAATAATGATTCTATGCTCAAAGAAAACATCCCCAATGCTGAATATGTGGAGTCAGTATGATGGTCCATTCCTGTGATGTCTGATTCACAGTGTTTGAACAACATAGACATTTTGTCATCAGAAACCCTATACTACAGTATGTTATTACTGCAAGGCTCCTGGGATTTGTTCAAACTGAAACTAACACTTGACCTTGAGAACTGTTATTGCACATTGGAACTGATAAGTGTCTGTTGGTGTTGGACTCTCCTACGGTACAGTGGTGAAGTATATGGATGTGACTTTCTGACCCTGTAGTAACAGTTAGGCCCCGTACACACTCAGGTTGGACAACTGATTTACCACACGTTGGACACAAAGGTTGTGAATGATACTTTATAAAATTATACAATGATTTAACTAGGCAAGTCAGTTAAGACTTTTTTTATTTACAATGACGGCCTCCCCCAGCATCCCCTACCCCAGCATCCCCTACCCCGGCCTCCCCTACCCCAGCATCCCCTACCCCGGCCTCCCCTACCCCAGAATCCCCTACCCCGGCCTCCCCTACCCCGGCCTCCCCTACCCCGGCCTCCCCTTCCCCGGCCTCCCCTACCCCAGAATCCCCTACCCCGGCCTCCCCTACCCCGGCCTCCCCTACCCCAGAATCCCCTACCCCGGCCTCCCCTACCCCAGAATTCCCTACCCCGGCCTCCCCTACCCCGGCCTCCCCTACCCCGGCATCCCCTACCCCGGCCTCCCCTACCCTGGCCTCCCCTTCCCCGGCCTCCCCTTCCCCAGCCTCCCCTACCCCAGCCGCACCTACCCCAGCATCCCCTACCCCAGCCTCCCCTAACCCGGATGATGCATTGTGCGCTGCCCTATGTGACTCCCAATCACGGCCGGTTGTGATACAGTCCAGGGTCTGCAGTGACACCTGTAGCACTGAGATACAGTGCCTTAGGCCACTCGGGAGCCTTAAAATACAGTAGGCTAATACTGATATTCTTGTGCTATAACAGAGTTCATCTACACAAAATATTTCACACAACCATTGTACAATGTCTCCATAACGCTGTTTGTGCAGAAACTCTCTGTTGTATTAAACCAGTGTTACCATTGTGCTTTATTAGTTCTACAACTTCAGTGTGTACAGGGCCTTAAAGGAAACATTCCTCATCAAATCAAACTTTATTTGTCACATTCGCCGAATACAAAACAGGTGTAGACTTACAGTGAAATGCTTATTAACCTCAAGCCCTTAACCAACAATGCAGTTCAAGAAATAATTAAGAAAATGTTTATCAAATAAACCAAGGTAAAAAATGACAAAAAAGTGACACAATAAAATAACAAAAATTAGACTATATACTGGGGGTGCCGGTTAGTTGAGGTCATTTGTACATGTAGGTAGTGGTAAAGTGACTGTGCATAGATAATAAACAGGAAGTAGCAGCAGTGTAAAAACAAAGCTGTGCTTCGGTAGCCTGAAGTGAAAGTGAAAGTGGATGAGTTACTGAGTTATTACATGTAAGAACAGGAGCATTATTCTCTGGTAACTGTAATAACCCTGAGTCTGTGTAGGAAATAGAGGTGTTGTTGGACACTGGAGCAGACACTCTACTTGGACTTTCCAGCGACGCACATTGTTCATACGAACATCCAGGTACTTGCAGGAACTACCGTCTGCTTGGTTGAAGGATGCTATGAGGATGACAACACATCAAACCAGAATATACTTCCCAGTAATGTGGCATGTAGCTCTAACTGCTTCTAGAGAAGTTATTTTCTCATCAAATAAAACAGAAGTGAAGAGCAGGAATGTAAGAGTGGAACAGGACAGTTTCCCAGTAAAAGAGACTCCTCCTACTAGTATATAATGAACTCTTAGCTAATGCATTTCAGACATATTCCTATCTCATTCATAACGTATCTCTAAGTCATAAGGACCCAGAGGAAGAAGCAGTGGGAACCAGGTATTGAAGCAGTGTTGCGATCAGAATAAAAGACAGCATGCTTTGGATTGTCTTGAATGACCAACAATTTTGACTGAAATTATTTCCTGTCTGTATTCCTGTCTTGTCAAAAGCAATGCTACTCTGTTCTGATCCACTCTTTTCCCAGGGAAATTGAACCTTGTGTTTGCATTATTGAGTGTCTTGACAACTGTGAAATGTATTTAGAATGCACTTCTGAAGCTGTTGTATTGAGTGTTCATGTTTTCATCCTAGTTTTGTTTCTTAGACATCTTTTTAATTTGTGTCTTTGTCATCTGCTGCAGCCAGAAACACGATCCACCACCATCATGATTTCCAAGGCCGTAAAATCCATGTTGAAGGAAGTAGATTCTAACGGTAGCCTGATTCCTGTGTCCAGTCTGAACGACAGCTCTGGTAAACTGAATCTCCTCTCACTCATTGTGAAGACCAGGCCCAGATGTGGATGCTTCTGGCAGGAACCCAAATACCAGTCCAGAGGCTTTTCCCTGAGTGATGTGCTGAAACCCGGAGAACCTGAAGACAAACCTTTAAACCCAGGTAAACACCAGAACATTGGACTAGCGTTGGACTATTAACCGAAAGGTTGCAAGATCGAATCCCCGAGCTGACAAGTTAAAAATCTGTCGTTCTGCCGCTGAACAAGGCAGTTAACCCACTGTTCCTAGGCCAGTTAACCCACTGTTCCTAGGCCAGTTAACCCACTGTTCCTAGACCAGTTAACCCACTGTTCCGAGGCCGTCATTGAAAATAAGAATTTGTTCTTAACTGACTTGCCTGGTTAAATACAGGTCAAATAAATAAAACAGCCCCTCTGGCAGGGTTGCCAGGTCTAGAAAAAAATTCCCGGGCGTTGACTACGCAAAACCCACCCAAAAGGCCTGAAAACTAGTCCAACCTTTATTTCCTACAGCAATAAACCTTTTTTATCCAAATAATATTTATTGCAAACTATAACATGATAGGAATTTGAATATGTCGCAAGAGAAAATATAATTTGCCCTTATTAAACTCACCAGATAATTTTCCATCAATGGATGTCGATATTAAACTCAAAGACAGACCATATAAACAATACACGGCAGTACAATAATGACAAGATAAACAATAAACTCTTATAAGACAGGGATCCTATCAATAAGCCCCGAGGGGATGTGGTATATGGCCAATATACCACAGCTAAGGGCTGTTCTTAAACACACAATGAAACGCCAAGTGCCTAGATACAGCCTTTGGCTGTGGTATATTGGCCATTTTTTTATTTTTTTTACTAGGCAAGTCAGTTAAGAACAAATTCTTATTTTCAATGACGGCCTAGGAACAGTGGGTTAACTGCCTGTTCAGGGGCAGAACGACAGCTTTGTACCTTGTCGGCTCGGGGATTTGAACTTGCAACCTTCCAGTTACTAGTCCAACGCTTTAACCACTAGGCTACCCTGTAAACACCAGAGCAGCCCCTCAGGCAGGGTGCTTGTGTTAACCAATAGCCTGCTGGAATAGGCTATTTGGGATGAGGTCATAATTTCAATCACTGAATTGAATATGAATAATATGTAATGAACTGCATATGCTTGTCAACAACAGCCAGAGTTTGTTTACCTGTAGCCTAATCTGACTGACTCTTACTGTCAATCTAATGCATTCTAACAATTGATGACAATTGCGATAGAACTTTGATAACTTACAATTTAATTAACTAAACATGGCCATTAATAACTTCATAATAACACTTGGCTATAACAACATTAAACTGAAGTTACAGGCTATTTATTAAATCCGTGTTCCAGCTCCAAGTAGGCTGCACAAGTGGCACAAATTGATTTGCATCGACTCCAGCAACTCCATTTCAACATAAGTATTTTGTCAAATGATATTCTACAGTAGCCAACAACGGCATATCAATTAATAGGCTAATAGGTCAACGGATGCAAACGTGTCATTCTTCACATTTGTCTGTTTCATTGAGGACTTTTCCCAATCACAGAATCAGCGAGGGAGTTCCAGAACTTCCATTTAGGATTTCCACTAGCACATCCCCGGAAACCCTAGAACTGAGCATGTGTAAAACCCAGTCCACATTAGAATGGAGTTTAAACCACCTCCACGTGAATTATTCTAATTTGCCCAAAGTGGTTATCCTGTGTTTTGTCACCGGTATTTCTTGATGCACATCAGTTGTAGCGTGTTAACATGTTTTATTGTAAAATGGTTGGAAAAAATAGGTGACTCCATAATGGCATTCTAAATAGCCTCCCTACAACTGGTAAAAAGTTGTCATAAAGTGTGAGTCTGCTGCCTTGTCTCCTCTCACTCATGTGACTCAGCCAATAATGGACTAAGCTGCCTGCAGCAGTTATCTCTCAACCACCCTAATCCAGTGTCTCAACATACACACCCTTCTAGCACTCCCCTAACTCACTCACTCAGCAACAGCCTGCCTCACTGCCTGAGTCAGTTGAAGCAGGTCACAGTGAAATATATGTAAATATGTATATAATGTGTATATATATATATAATATATATATAATGTATATAATGTATGTGTTTATATATATATATATAGTCGTGGCCAAAAGTTTTGAGAATGACACAAATATACATTTTCACAAAGCCTGCTGCCTCAGTTTGTATGATGGCAATATGCATATACTCCAGAATGTTATGAAGAGTGATCAGATGAATTGCAATTAATTGCAAAGTCCCTCTTTGCCATGCAAATGAACTGAATCCCAAGAAAACATTTCCATTGCTTTTCAGCCCTGCCACACAAAAGGACCAGCTGACATCATGTCAGTGATTCTCTCGTTAACATAGGTGTGAGAGGACAAGGCTGGAGATCACTCTGCCATGCTGATTGAGTTTGAATAACAGACTAGAAGCTTCAAAATGAGGGTGGTGCTTATTTCATTATTCTTCCTCTGTCAAACATGGTTACCTGCAAGGAAACACGTGCCGTCAGCAAAGAAGCCACTTCTCTCCAGGAAAAACATCAAGGACAGACTGATATTCTGCAAAAGGTACAGGGATTGGACTACTGAGGACTGGGGTAAAGTCATTTTCTCCAATGAATCCCCTTTCCGAATGTTTGGGGGATCCGGAAAAAAAGCTTATCCGGAGAAGACAAGGTGAGCGCTACCATCAGTCCTGTGTCATGCCAACACTAAAGCATCCTGAGACCATTCATGTGTGGAGTTGCTTCTCAGCCAAGGGAGTGGGCTCACTCACAATTTTGCCTAAGAACACAGCCATGAATAAAGAATGGTACCAACACATCCTCCGAGAGCAACTTCTCCCAACCATCCAGGACAGTTTGGTGATGAACAATGCCTTTTCCAGCATGATGGAGCACCTTGCCATAAGGCAAAAGTGATAACTAAGTGGCTCGGGGAACAAAACATCGATATTTTGGGTCCATGGCCAGGAAACTCCCCAGACCTTAATCTCATTGAGAACTTGTGGTCAATCCTCAAGAGGCGGATGGACAAACAACAACCTACAAATTCTGACAAACTCCAAGCATTGATTATGCAAGAATGGGCTGCCATCAGTAAGGATGTGGATCAGAAGTTAATTGACAGCATGCCAGGGCGGATTGCAGAGGTCTTGAAAAAGAAGGGTCAACACTGCAAACATTGACTCTTTGCATCAACTTCATGTAATTGTCAATAAAAGCCTTTGACACATAAAAGCCTTTGACAGCTTGTAATTATACTTCAGTATTCCATAGTAATATCTGACAAAAATATCTAAAGACACTGAGGCAGCCAACTTTGTGAAAATTAATATTTGTGTCATTCTGAAAACGTTTGGCCACGACTGTATATATAGTTGAAGTCGGAAGTTTACATACACCTTAGCCAAATACATTTAAACTCAGTTTTTCACAATATCTGACATTTAATCCTAATACAAATTCCCCTACTTTGGTGATTTAGGATCACCACTTTATTTTAAAAGTGGAGAGAATGATTTATTTCAGCTTTTATTTCTTTCATCACATTCCCAGTGGGTCAGAAGTTAACATACACTCAATTCGTATTTGGTAACATTGCCTTTAAATGGTTTCACTTGGGTCAAACGTTTCGGGTAGCCTTCCACAAGGCTCCCACAATAAATTGGGTGAATTTTGGCCCATTCCTCCTGACAGAGCTGGTGTAACTGAGTCAGGTTTCTAGGCCTCCTTGCTCGCACACACAAATGTTCTATAGGATTGAGGTCAGGGCTTTGTGATGGCCATTCCAATACCTTGACTTTATTGTCCTTAAGCCATTTTGCCACAACTTTGGAAGTATGCTTGGGGTCATTGTCCATTTGGAAGACCCATTTGCGACCAAGCTTGAACTTTCTGACTGATGTCTTGAGATGTTGCTTCAATATATCCACATAATCTGCAATGGTTTACAACCCCAATAGGGCACACAACTAACCTTCCATTCACACACACTTTTATGGCCAATACAACTCACCCCGTTATAGCTATGCAGGGAACCAACCCCACCGGGATTTACCCCCTAGAACTCACCCTTCGTAGGTTCCAGCCTGTGCAGGCTTACCTTCCGGGACTCACCCTATATTTATAGTAATCACAGGTATTAACCCACTGGGATTTACTATTGACTTTATAGTAATAGCAGGAACCAACCCACTGGGGAGTAACCCCCTAGGATTTACCCTACAGGTACCAGCCTGTATGAGTTTACATTCCGGGCATTACCATTTACTATAAAGCTACGACCGGTTGTTACACAATGGGCTTATATAATTAAACTCAGGCTCTCCAGGTCCGTATCCCATAATTAGTTCAGCCAACGATTCTCATCTCCCCAAGATGTCAAAATGAGTGTAAACAGATATAGGAACTAGCCTACCTTGTTTGTTGCCAGCTCTGCTCCACTGATGTGGACTCTTTGGTTTGATGACAAATCATGGTGAACTCTGCTCGCAGCGCCATCTGTTAGGTTCTTATTTTTCAGAGTAACTCGGGTCTGAATTCCCCCTTTATGAAAAAAATATGAAAATGATCATGTGTCTATTCTAATGTTGAATGTTCCCTCAGATGTGAAGGAGTCTGACTTCGTGGACCACAGTGGGACATTTGCTGACAAGAAAGAAATGAACTCAGAAGGAAATGTGGAGGGATTGGCGGCTGATTTAAAACTTAACTTGGGCTTAAAATGCTTCAACGAACAAGAGTCGTCCTTTGGCAGACTGAAGAAGGAGGAGGTGGAAGTGAAGGAGTTGGTTAACTACTCGAAAGACAAGTGAGTTGCCCTATACTGTACATACACTGAGTGGACAAAACATTAAGAAAACCTGCTCTTTCCATGACAGACTGACCAGGTGAATCTGGGTTGCAATTAGTAACATGTCATACGAATAGTAATTAGTAACATGTCATACGAATAGTAATTAGTAACATGTCATACGAATAGTAATTAGTAACATGTCATACGAATAGTAATTAGTAACATGTCATACGAATAGTAATTAGTAACATATCATACGAATAGTATTTCGTAACATATCATACGAATAGTAATTCGTAACATATCATACGAATAGTAATTCGTAACATATCATACGAATAGTAATTCGTAACATATCATACGAATAGTATTTCGTAACATATCATACGAATAGTAATTCGTAACATATCTTACGAATAGTATTTCGTAACATATCATACGAAATGAATGATGGACATCCACAAATGAATACATACGAAACGTAACATATTACACTAAATGGAGAGAGACAGATTTACGTTCACTTCAATCCCTGAGTCCAGGTTGGTATGTTAACTACAATCATATGGTTCACCTGCCCAAGGAGTCCAGGTTGGTATGTTAACTACAATCATATGCTTCACCTGCCCAAGGAGTCCAGGTTGGTATGTTAACTACAATCATACGGTTCACCTGCCCAAGGAGTCCAGGTTGGTATGTTAACTACAATCATATGGTTCACCTGCCCAAGGAGTCCAGGTTGGTATGTTAACTACAATCATACGGTTCACCTGCCCAAGGAGTCCAGGTTGGTATGTTAACTACAATCATACGGTTCACCTGCCCAAGGAGTCCAGATTGGTATGTTAACTACAATCATACGGTTCACCTGCCCAAGGAGTCAATATTTAGACCCAAGACCAGCAGGCAAAATGGGTTGCAATGCGGTCATGCTGGCATCTAATCTGACATCATGGTCAGGTTGTATACTGGTTGTGAAAAGGGTGTTTTCTGGTTGAAGTTCTGTCAGATGACAAAGAAGTGGAACTGTACTGATTTAGCAACTTCCTCATACTTAGAATACAGCTTAGAATCCTCACTGCTATCACAATCAGCATAACACTAAAGAATCACAGGGTCTAGATTCATACTTAGAATACAGCTTAGAATCCTCACTGCTATCACAATCAGCATAACACTAAAGAATCACAGGGTCTAGATTCATACTTAGAATACAGCTTAGAATCCTCACTGCTATCACAATCAGCATAACACTAAAGAATCACAGGGTCTAGATTCATACTTAGAATACAGCTTAGAATCCTCACTGCTATCACAATCAGCATAACACTAAAGAATCACAGGGTCTAGATTCAATCCGGACCATGGAAGGTCATTTACACTTGAGACGACATGTACAGTATGCAGCGTTTATCTCCAAATCTAAAGGTCATTAACCTTTTAAAAAATAGTTTACTAAAGAGATATGATTAAGTATTTTGCTCACAATGTAATTTCCCTTCATTTAAACAGCAAATACGCTTTTTATTTAGACACACACCAAATGATCAATAAAATCCTCAAATGTCTGACATACTGTACTTAAAGGGTGTGATTAGCTAGTATAACAGCTTGCCACTTGAGAGAATGCTTAATGTCCTTTTATATTATTTTAATGAGTGATTTATAAGGTGGGAACACTAAAGACATGAAGCTTAAGGACACATATTATATTTGTTTAAAAAAAGTATTTTAATAGCCTTATTTGTTTTTATTGATCTATACAATATATCAAATACCTTTATTTACTTCCTATCATTCAAAATAATAGAACGATGTCTCTAAATCCCCGCAACATGTCCCTACAACTCTACACATCACTACTGGGACAAACCTATTTGCTTTCCTTAAGTTCATTAAACAATACATACAAATAATGTTTTGCAATGTAAAGGACTTCCATTATGTTTTCACATTGATAAACAGCTCAATATCAACTAAAACTCTTATAATGTCTAACTATTTGTCATTTTAGGGCTGTACTCAATCCGCATCGTGGAAATTCAGCTTTACAGTGTGATTGACATGTAAAGGCAATTTTTTATTTGACCCTTATTTTCCCAGGTAAGTTGTAAAAAATGTATTTGGCAGAGACAGCATTCACATTAAGCATTGCATATGTCGGCTCAAAGAGAAATTACCTTTAAAAGTCTAAGGCGTCAGTGTTACAGATTGAAGAGAGCCTTTAACCTCTCTGGGGTAGGCGGGACTCTTGTGTCCCACATGGCCAATAGTCAGGGAAAATGCAGAGCGCCAAATTCAAATACATTTCTATAAAAATCTAACTTTCATTAAATTACACATGCAAGAGAGCAAGTTAAAGCTACACTCGTTGTGACTCCAGCCAACATGTCAGATTTCAAAAAGGCTTTTCGGCGAAAGCATAAGATGCTATTATCTGATGATAGCACAACAGTAAACAATGAGAGAGTAGCATATTTGAACTCTGCAGGCGCAACACAAAACGCAGAAATAAAATATAAATCATGCCTTACCTTTGATGAGCTTCTTTTGTTTGCACTCCTATATGTCCCATAAATATCACAAATGGTCCTTTTGTTCAATTAATTCCGTCGATATATATCCAAAATGTCCATTTATTTGGCGCGTTTGATCCAGAAAAACACCGCTGCCAAAACATTTCAAACTACTTTTGTAATACAACTTTAGGTTCTTCTAAACGTATATAATCGATCAAATTGAAGACGGGATGATCTGTGTTCAATACAGGAGCAAAACAAACTGATGCTACTTTTCTGTTTACGCGCCTCTATCAAAAGGTACACATGAAGTGACTCTCGTTCTGAGCTATGGTACGAGTGTTTTCTATCCAATACTAATAATAATATGCATATATTAGAATCTGGGACAGAGTAGGAGGCAGTTCAGTTTATACATGCAGTTCAAGAATAACCCTCTAGTAAGAAACACAGCTAATAGCTTTAAATAATATTTCCTTGCCCACTCTATATTTTGTATAATTTATTTGGGTCCCTCCTGCAGACGCCTGGACATGACCCACCCTGTGATCAAGCAGACCCAGGAGAAGCCCAGGGCAATATTAGGGGTGTTGACAGAGAGGATTATGACATCACAACCTTGCCAGGTCACAAACAAAGTCCGGAAGCGTGGCAATGCAGGAGCCAACATCAGCGCCTGCGTGGCCCTGAGTGTGAAGGTAGTAGGAAAGATTACCAAGCTTTCTATTGAAGTGAATGATGTTTTCATCATTTTGAGTGGAAAATCATTCATAATGTATAATTGACAACACAGATTTAGATTTTCTGTTGTAAAATGGATTTTTAATCTCAATAATCTCACTTTATGATAAATAAAATAAATGTCAGGAGCATATTGACAGATCACAGATGTCTGTTCAGGAGTGATGAATACTGTAGCCCTGAATTCCCACATAGATAATTTCCTGTTATTATCATTAGAACCACTTCCTGAAGATGTAATGGTGTAGTATAGATGACTGTCTGGGTTAGAATCTGGGTCGTCTGGGCACCAAACGTCTCTGACTGATTTGACATTTCCTCCACAGGACTCTATGAAGCAGAGCGGCAGTACTCAGACAGATAGTGATGTGTCGCTGAAGATTCCTGAATACACTGTCGTGGCCTACAGTCTGATTGAACTCTACGTCAAATGCAATGGACAGTTTGGTGAGGAAGTGTATGGTTTATCAATGTCCCAGGTATAGCTGCATGGTTAAGTACCATGGTAAAGTACACAGCCAGCGTCTATGTTCCTCAGTGTATTTAGTGTAGCCACTGTATCTGTCTGTGAGTGACTGGTTATGACTGTTGTCTGCTCTTGTCCACAGAGCTGTGCCTCTTCTCCAACAATGGGGGCTTTGAAAAGGTTACGTCAAAGGATGACATTGAAGAGGATGGAATTATGGACCTGGGAGGCGACTCTGATGCCAACAGCCCCTTAAATCTGAACGAAGGTAATAATGCCAGTGGATGGTAATGTCTCCTGTCTAGTGGTCAACGTCTACTGAATGGAACGTCTGGTCAACATGTAATGTAGTCTACTGAATGGAATGTCTGGTCAACATGTAATCTACTGAATGGAACGTCTGGTCAACATGTAGTCTACTGAATGGAATGTCTGGTCAACATGTAGTCTACTGTATAGAACGTCTGGTCAACATGTAATGTAGTCTACTGAATGGAATGTCTGGTCAACATGTAATGTAGTCTACTGAATGGAATGTCTGGTCAACATGTAGTCTACTGAATAGAACGTCTGGTCAACATGTAATGTAGTCTACTGAATGGAATGTCTGGTCAACATGTAATCTACTGAATGGAACGTCTGGTCAACATGTAGTCTACTGAATGGAATGTCTGGTCAACATGTAGTCTACTGTATAGAACGTCTGGTCAACATGTAATGTAGTCTACTGAATGGAACGTCTGGTCAACGTGTAATGTAGTCTACTGAATAGAACGTCTGGTCAACATGTAATATAGTCTACTGAATGGAACGTCTGGTCAACATGTAGTCTACTGAATGGAACGTCTGGTCAACATGTAGTCTACTGAATGGAACGTCTGGTCAACATGTAGTCTACTGAATGGAACATCTGGTCAACATGTAGTCTACTGAATGGAACGTCTGGTCAACATGTAATGTAGTCTACTGAATGGAACGTCTGGTCAACATGTAATGTAGTCTACTGAAGTGAACATCTGGTCAACATGTAATGTAGTCTACTGAATGGAACGTCTGGTCAACATGTAATGTAGTCTACTGAATGGAATGTTCAATATTTAAATTGTTCTCTTTGATTAGTAATTATGAAGTTACCACACTGTTGATCACACTTTGACAAAGTAACATGGTCTGTCTGTTGTTTGTGTGTTGACAGAACTGGAGAAACTGAGTGGTCATTTCCAGCTGCTGTCAGTCCTGCCAGCAGCCAAACGGTCCTCTCTGCTCCAGCTCCTCAAGACAACCATGGAGGACAGAGAGACAGTCAGTGTGCTGGAGAGTGTGGTGAGTGAGACGTACAGAAACAGGGCACAAACACACACACACACACAATGTAGACACACACACACACACAATATAGACACACACACACACACACACAATGTAGACACACACACACACACAATGTAGACACACACACACACAATGTAGACACACACACACAATGTAGACACACACACACACAATGTAGACACACACACAATGTAGACACTCACACACACACAACTAATAGCAGGAATGAATATCTCACCCTGAATATCTGTAACATTCTCACTGTCTTTCATATTCTCACACTCTCTCTCCCCCTCCCCCACCCCTTGTCACAGCTGGATCAGATGTGTGAAGGTGAGACTCCTGACCTGGGTGACCTGGAAGAGTCTGAGAGAGAAACAGTCCAGGCCATACTGGATCTTGTAGACCAATGTGTTGGGAAGGATGAGGACGAGATCAGATCCTCACTTCTCAGTGCTATCCACCTCATTGTCAGTGCCATGGACGGTGAGATAGAGAGTAGTTTTCACAGGATTCTCTAGTTATTATTTGATCAGTTCCTGGGAAACTAGGTTCACTACTGTGGTTTTATGTGTGTATATTTATTTATTCAGGAATGACAGATGAAGGTCTCTCTGTGTTGGGATCCTGTTGCAGTCCTCCAGTCTTACAGGCCCTGCAGATCCTGGTGAGTTCACACCTGCTTGATTGAGCCTCTAGTCCTATATGACCTTTTAGAAAAGAGTGCATGTAAGCTTATTCCTGTGCTCCTTGTCCTCCAGGTGCAGCATGTGGCAGCAGGGAGTGGGGAGACCCTCTCTCTGAGAGATGCAGGTCTGGCTGTTCTGACTGAGGAGGAGCTGTATCAGAGGACAGAGAGTCTCTTTGCCCTCTCCAATGTAGAACTTGCCAGATTGAATGAGGACGCAGAATTCACAGTGACTTCAGTTATGTGTCCTGGACACCTTCCTCTTGTCATGAGTATCGCTGTGAATGGCCTGGCCTCTTTAGGATAGATTGAGCCGAATAGAAACATTCCTTGTGCTACAAAGTGGATATATGAACTGCACCGTAAGGTAAGAATTTCAGAAATGTCACATTTGATAACATATTGTTGATGATTGCAAAGAGACTTAGAGCAGGAGTAAAACATATCAAAAACAAGATAATGCACATGTGTGAAGAAAAATGTACAAAATAATATTCCCACTACTGTACATTAATGAATGACACATTCCTACGTCATATTTCCGTGTTAATGGCTTTTCATCAAAACGCAGTTGTATTTACTTCTGCCAGATGCCTTTAATGAAGTTTTTGCCTATTGAAGACCATTCAAAAAGTATACAAAATTCAAAAACAACAAGGCTATTTTCAGAGTCACTTGCATAGCTTATTGTTGTTATAATGATTTTTTTAATGTATTGTTAGGAAGCCCATAACCCATAACGTTATGTCTAGGGGTCAAAGGTCTAGTTACATGGTCTGTAACCTGACTCGTTATGTCTAGGGGTCAAAGGTCTAGTTACATGGTCTGTAACCTGACTCGTTATGTCTAGGGGTCAAAGGTCTAATTACATGGTCTGTAACCTGACTCGTTATGTCTAGGGGTCAAAGGTCTAATTACATGGTCTGTAACCTGACTCGTTATGTCTAGGGGTCAAAGGTCTAGTTACATGGTCTGTAACCTGACTCGTTATGTCTAGGGGTCAAAGGTCTAGTTACATGGTCTGTAACCTGACTCGTTATGTCTAGGGGTCAAAGGTCTAATTACATGGTCTGTAACCTGACTCGTTATGTCTAGGGGTCAAAGGTCTAGTTACATGGTCTGTAACCTGACTCGTTATGTCTAGGGGTCAAAGGTCTAGTTACATGGTCTGTAACCTGACTCATTATGTCTAGGGGTCCAAGGTCTAGTTACATGGTATGTAACCTGACTCGTTATGTCTAGGGGTCCTAGGTCTAATTACATGGTCTGTAACCTGACTCGTTATGTCTAGGGGTCCTAGGTCTAATTACATGGTCTGTAACCTCACTCATTATGTCTAGGGGTCCTAGGTCTAGTTACATGGTCTGTAACCTGAATGAATGTGTGCATTTACTTGAGAAATTTGCTTTTGAGGACGATGTTGGATGCGCATGTATCCAGGAGACAGCCACATACGGAGTTCAGGGCCATCTCCGTCTTGTCCTCTTGGTCGGCCAGTCCAAGCGCATAATCATTTTTCATATGGTGATAAAACATAAATATGGCCACCAAACAAACCCAGCAGCCTCACGGCTTGCCACCTGGGACACTGACTCACAATCACCTTAATTGGCAGCAACATGATGTGCTTATCAACCAGGCTCAGCTATTCGAGAAAGTTGCTGCTGCCCCCTGGAGGGTACAGTAGTCCAAAAATCATCATGTGGTCTTCCTAGTTGTTAGTGGCGCTCTAGAGTCTCCACTGCCTTGGTGCTGAACTCGCCACAGCATGCCTTGCATTTCTCCTGCTCTAGCTAACAGTAGCTGTCCGTGGTCCTGAAATGAAACGTTGGCGCACTACTAGAAAAGAAACACAGGTTAATACACAGTTTTTCATTTTACCTGGGCCTTTTCCGATGTAGTAAAGCTACAACATTCTGTTTGGAATACATTAATGGAAATCTGAGACTTAAAAGTCACTCTTGTTTCCTTCTGTCTTTCTTCTGGAACAATGTTAGTTCAATGGATAAAGATACTGGATCATTTAGTTTCAAATGACAAATCCTACCTAGTGCACCCGTCCTAAACAAAGTCCTCTACGGTGGATTCCGAAAGTATTCAGACCCCCTGACTTTTTCCACATTTTGTTACGTTACAGCCTTATTCTAAAATGGATTAAATTGTCCCGTCCCCCCCATCAATCTACAAACAATACCCCATAATGACAAGCAAAAAAAACTAAAAACACTAGAAAATTTATAGGAAAAAAAAACCTGGAAATGTTACATTTACATAAGCATTCAGACCCTTTACTCAGTACTTTGTTGAAGCATGTGCTTCCGTCTGGCCACTCTACCATAAAGGACTGATTGGAGTGCTGCATGGTTGTCCTTCTGGTCGCCTCTCTGACCAAGGCCTTTCTCCCCGATCGCTCAGTTTGGCCGGGTGGCCAGTTCTAGAAAGAGTTTTGATGGTTCTAAACGTCTTCCACTTAGGTATGATGGAGGCCACTGTGTTATTGGGGACCTTCAATGCTGCATAAATGTTTTGGTACCTTTCCCAGATCTGTGCCTAGACACAATCCGGTCTAGGAGCTCTACGGACAATTTCTTCGACTTCATCACTTGGTTTTTGCTCTGACATGCACTGTCAACTGTGGGACCTTATATAGACAGGTGTGTGCCTTTCCAAATCATATCCAACCAATTGAATTTACCACAGGTGGACTCCAATCAAGTTGTAGAAACATCAAGGATGATCAATGGAAACAGGATGCAACTGAGCTCAATTTCGAGTCATAGCAAAGGGTCTGAAAACTGATGTAAATAATATTAGTTTTCTGTTTTTAATACATTTGCAAACATTTCTAAAATCCTGTTTTCACTTTGTCATTATGCGGTATTGTGTGTAGATTGATGACCAAAAAATACAACACATTTTTGAATAAGGCTGTAATGTAACACAATGTAGAAAAAGTAAAGGGGTCTGAATACTTTCCAGACTCACTGTATGTACAATGAGTTAAGTCCACCAAACTTTGTGCACTCTTTTAGTTACAGATTCTAGTTTTGGAAACAGAAAACTGTATGGAGATCAAATGTTTCATTGATAATAAAATTAGCAGAATATCGGGCAAAATCCATCTCGAGTCGCTCCATCTTCTCCCACTGCCGGTCACTGGGCTTCCTCACCACCATAAACGCCAACCGGATGCTTCACTTTTATACATCCGGTGAAATATATGTCTAATAGCTCACGGTCCAAACACTTAAAGACACACCCTCGTCCACTTACCCTCTTATTCCTTTGGGGGAATCCCCATCGCCATTTTGGCGGGCGGTCCCAATGATTGGCCAAGCAAGGGAAGTTTGCAAAGTAAGCCCCTCAGCCCTCCTTTTTAGTCGGCTTTGCGAGTGTACAATTATGTTCACTCCGGGACCTGAAACTCCCCATAAATTCAATTTGTGATGATTGTATGTCTGCTAAGAAAAGTCTGCGAAAACGTAAAAACAACATCAATGGAGAGGTCAACATACAAGTGTAAGTTAAAACAAATACAAATCAGTTAGAAACTGTGCTACTAATGCACATGACGGCACAAACATGTCTCGTAAAAAGTACATATGTATTTGTTTGGTTATCTTTTGGAAATTGTAGAAATAAAAAATGTTCCTTCAGAAGTTCCAGCTAGATAGGCTAACGTTAGTTAGCTAATTTATTTGCTAGCTATCATACAGTAGTTGTATATTAATATTTATATAGTTAATATAAGTAGACATGCAGTCATAATTAACTGTAGCGTATATAAAGCACCCACAAGATACCGGTGGCTGAAAACACAATCATCGCGGGATGAACAAGTGAACAATTTCAGGCCAAGGGTGGTCCATTTAAAAAGGCATTCCTTCCTTCCTCTCTCGCCCTTCGCCTTGCAAGTGTATAGTCGTCAGACGTCATGATGCGTCATCAGAAGTGTCCACTTCATTTGAGGGCTGAGGGCTGAGGGGATAGGGTGCGTCTTTTAAGCAGTCATGATGCGTCATCAGAAGTGTCCACTTCATTTGAGGGCTGAGGGGATAGGGTGTGTCTTTTTTAGTGTTTGGACTGCAGGCATTGTGCTCTCTGTGCTATAGTTATCACACGTCACATTGGATTCATTAACTGCAAAAAGGTAAGATGTGTTTTTAATTATAGTGCTGCTCTGCACACTAGCTAGTTAGCTAAGTAACGTTTGCTCTGGTCCAACATTAAACCAACTCAGAGGTTAAAAGATATTCAAAGATCCCCCATAGAAGCCGCTTCTCCATAGGTTTAATTATGTGGAACTAATTCAGTTAATGCATGTCATAACAAGATGCCCAGCTCTTCTATGGGTGATCTTCCAGTACATATATTATGCATCTCAGAGTAGTAATAAAAATCAATATATGATTAAGAGAAGCCATTATGTGTATATGTATGTATGTCTGTGTCATTATAGGCCTAGGGAAAGCCATTACCTACTCCTATAAGTATCCTTAAGACATGCACTTGCATTGTGTATGTCCGTATTTTTTATCATTGCTATGGTTCCGCCACCAATAGAAACTATGCCCTGAAGTATGTGCTAATAAGGGAAGATGGGATTGAACAAAGTGATGATAGTGTCTGAACACCAAAGGGTAAAGATAATTTATATAAAGAGGAGTGTTGCGTCACACTGAAGCTGTGTATATAAAGAGATCTCTGAGTCTGGGCCTGGCAGTTGCTCCATGGACCAACTTGGCTTATTACTTTGAAATAAAGTCTATTTTGAATTCACAAGTTCCGGTATCTGAGAGATATTACTGAACCAATATTTCTACGACACTTCAAGGCAAGTTTCCTCCATCCTTTTTGCTTTCTCCACAGCTGTAAATGTTCAGTTGCATCTTGCGCCCTACACTGTGACTGGCAACACAATGTGTGTGTTTGATTTTCATTATGATTAAATCATCTCTTAGGGTGGGTTGCACCAACATGGTGAAAATTAATCTAGGATTAGAACTAATCTACTAGGATTTGTAAATCTAGGTTTATAATTAATCAGATATGTGTTGCACCACTTCATTTATGATTTATGATTAATGGATTTAACTATGAGTAGTGACATGTTACACCAATATATTAGGTATTTCATGAGTTTAAACGATGTAGCTAGCCTACTTTGCAAATGAGGCCACAAAGGTGCTGTTCCTTGATTAAATAATAACAATGTAGAAGTACTGCAACTCCATCGTGAAAGGATCTCATGGGTTGGCTGATTTGAAATATATTCCATTATTTGCCAGTACTAGACAGAAAAGTCATTCGGTAGCTAACGTTAGCTACTGTAGCTAGCTAGATTATAAACCAAGTTAGCTAGCATGAAATATAACTTAATATTGTCATTACTTAACATTGTTGTTTAGTCATGTATTATTTGTCTGCTAGCCACCTGATCATGGCACGTAAAATATGTGATGGGAGGAATTTAGTAATGTACTGGAAGATAAAAAGACAGACAACATAACTGTCAAAAAGAAGGAAGACACGGGCCATTTTATGCGACAGATCGACTCGGATTAAAGAGAAGAGGGATGAAGGCGTGCTGGAAAAACTTAAAAGCGAAAGGCAAAAAAAGATGCGGCAGAGAGAGGCGGGGGCTATTTCTGACGGGAGGGGGCCTCCGTCCAAAGGAATTGATCCTCTCTTCCAGAAGATATGCGAGATGATTCCCCAGCAGTTTGCCCCCTATGATGACAGTGGAAAAATCGACCCACCAATATTTAGTAAGCATAAATAACTGGTAAATATGAATGACTAAAACTAACGTTAATGCTACTTTACTACAATGTTACCGTAATCAGGCCCATTACAGCATGTTGCATAACATCATTTGTACCAAGGCTGGGCATATCATAAGCCTCAATTCAATTAATGTACCGAATGGGCACGTAAATAGCCTACTAATAATGAGTTAATTTTCTTTATTTCCTTTAGTTGAGCCTGTGCCATGGAGAAACAGCAGTGCGTGGATCTTGCAACATCAGCAAAAACGTCACAGGCCAAGGCGACGCCCCAGAACTGACAGAAATCAAGCTCATATTGATGTTTTGGAGCTGGAGAGAAGAATCTACTGCAGATAAAGGTCCTGAATTTACAAAAAGAGTTACTGCAAATTCAGAAACAAAAACTCCTTCAGGGAAACAAATACTTAATGCTGATCTTTTTATTTATTTAAACAATTATTTATTAAAACAATCCTTTCCCAAGCAATTTGCTGTCCTCCAGTCTTGTCCCCACTCTTGTGTTCTGGTGCCTCCAGTTCCACCCTGTATGGTATTGAGAACAAGTCTTAATAATACATTTTAATACAGATAGACACGTACAATTGCTAATTAGGTTATCAAAATATAATATTGCTTTTTACTTGTTACCAATACTACATTATACACCTTAGACTGCAAAATGATTCTCAATCAAGATTTTCCTCACAGTGTTCTATTTCCATTGTTGCACCTGGCTCTCTCCATTCTCCTCAGGTAGGTCCTCCTCAGTCTCCTGCCAAATTTATACAGAACTGCCACTGCAATAATGATTGTCATTGTAGTGTCCATCGGCATGCGGAGCCCCTCCTGTAGGCACAGGAATCTATTTTTCCACACTACAAAAACTCTGAGACCTCATGCCATCTAGCTACGATGTTGGAGAGCTGACATTTGTCATCACAGACAGCCTGCACGTTGATGGAGCAGTAGGATGTTGGAGAGCTGACATCTGTCATCACAGACAGCCTGCACGTTGATGGAGCAGTAGGATGTTGGAAAGCTGACATCTGTCATCACAGACAGCCTGCACGTTGATGGAGCAGTAGGATGTTGGAGAGCTGACATCTGTCATCACAGACAGCCTGCACGTTGATGGAGCAGTAGGATGTTGGAGAGCTGACATCTGTCATCACAGACAGCCTGCACGTTGATGGAGCAGTAGGATGTTGGAGAGCTGACATCTGTCATCACAGACAGCCTGCACGTTGATGGAGCAGTAGGATGTTGGAGAGCTGACATTTGTCATCACAGACAGCCTGCACGTTGATGGAGCAGTAGGATGTTGGAGAGCTGACATTTGTCATCACAGACAGCCTGCACGTTGATGGAGCAGTAGGATGTTGGAGAGCTGACATTTGTCATCACAGACAGCCTGCACGTTGATGGAGCAGTAGGATGTTGGAGAGCTGACATCTGTCATCACAGACAGCCTGCACGTTGATGGAGCAGTAGGATGTTGGAGAGCTGACATTTGTCATCACAGACAGCCTGCACGTTGATGGAGCAGTAGGATGTTGGAGAGCTGACATTTGTCATCACAGACAGCCTGCACGTTGATGGAGCAGTAGGATGTTGGAGAGCTGACATTTGTCATCACAGACAGCCTGCACGTTGATGGAGCAGTAGGATGTTGGAGAGCTGACATTTGTCATCACAGACAGCCTGCATGTTGATAAAGCAGTAACCTTTCAGAATACGGAATAGTTGGGAATAGGAATGTGTGTAAAGTCTATTGCCCCTAATACACCTGGGAATCTAGCTCTCTTGTAAAATCCAGCTGCCGTTTCCTCTGTAGAATTGAACGTTATGTACTGATTCTTCAGACCGGCAATAGCACTGGATACTGATCCTGATACAATCCTGCAGACGGTTGACTTGTGGAGTCCAAAAAGGTCCCCATCCACCATCTGGAAACATCCAGGTGTGTAGAACCATAGGGCCACCAGGAGGTACAGCCGTGTTCCTTTCACTCCCATGCTTAATGGTTGGTTCAACCTTTCTTTCTAGTTGCATTACCGCTTCTCCAAGGACTCTGTATCTCCTTTAAAACGTATCATTATCATAAAATTGAACAGGATTCAACCTGTCTCTAATCATTCTCTGAGGAACTCTGTCGTTTGGGTCTCTCCACAGTAGATATGCTGACATTTGATCAGTTCAACCACCTCAAGTGGCAGTTTAGAATCTCGAATCTAAATTTATATATTTTTTTATTTATTTAGCAACAGGCTTAATATTAATCTAGGTTTAAAGTGAAAACTAAATGTAGATTAAAGGAAGGATTTAATTGAACCTGGATTAATTTAGAACCAGATTAAAAATTTGGTGCAACAAGATTAATCGATAAACCTGGATTTTAACCCAGTTTAAGAGTTATTCCATGTTGGTGCAACCCACCCTTAATGACAAGCTAAATATACCTGTCACGATCGTCGTCCTCCTCGTCTGAGGAGGGGTAGTTGGAAGGATCGGAGGACCAAAATGCAGCGTGGTATGTGTTCATCGTGAATTTAATCAACAGAGAACACTGAACAAAATATACAAAATAATAAACGAGCAACGACCGTGAAGCTATCATAAGAACTGTGCTGACACAAGCAACTAACGTAGACTTACAACATAAAATGCCCACTCAGATCACACCCTGACCAAACAAAACATAGAAACATACAAAGCAAACTATGGTCAGGGCGTGACAATGCCGGAAAAAAAATATAATATTTAAAAAAATATATATATATTTGAAAGAGTATTTGAATGAACAAATACTCAAATCAAATTTTATTTGTCACATACACATGGTTAGCAGATGTTAATACGAGTGTAGCGAAATGCTTGTGCTTCTAGTTCCGACAATGCAGTAATAACCAACAAGTAATCTAACTAACAATTCCAAAACTACTGTCTTATACACACAAGTGTAAGGGGATAAAGAATATGTACATAAAGATATATGAATGAGTGATGGTACAGAGCGGCATAGGCAAGATACAGTAGATGGTACCGAGTACAGTATATACATATGAGATGAGTATGTAAACAAAGTGGCATAGTTAAAGTGGCTAGTGATACATGTATTACATAAAGATGCAGTAGATGATATAGAGTACAGTATATACGTATACATATGAGATGAATAATGTAGGGTATGTAAACATTATATTAGGTAGCATTGTTTAAAGTGGCTAGTGATATATTTTACATAATTTCCCATCAATTCCCATTATTAAAGTGGCTGGAGTTGAGTCAGTGTGTTGGCAGCAGCCACTCAATGTTAGTGGTGGCTGTTTAACAGTCTGATGGTCTTGAGATAGAAGCTGTTTTTCAGTCTCTCGGTCCCAGCTTTGATGCACCTGTACTGACCTCACCTTCTGGATGATAGCGGGGTGAACAGGCAGTGGCTCGGGTGGTTGTTGTCCTTGATGATCTCTATGGCCTTCCTGTAACATCGGGTGGTGTAGGTGTCCTGGAGGGCAGGTAGTTTGCCCCCGGTGATGCGTTGTGCAGACCTCACTACCCTCTGGAGAGCCTTACGGTTGTGGGCGGAGCAGTTGCCGTATCAGGCGGTGATACAGCCCGCCAGGATGCTCTCGATTGTGCATTTGTAGAAGTTTGTGAGTGCTTTTGGTGACAAGCTGAATTTCTTCAGCCTCCTGAGGTTGAAGAGGCGCTGCTGCGCCTTCTTCACGATGCTGTCTGTGTGGGTGGACCAATTCAGTTTGTCTGTGATGTGTATGCCGAGGAACTTAAAATTTGCTACCCTCTCCACTACTGTTCCATCGATGTGGATAGGGGGGTGTTCCCTCTGCTGTTTCCTGAAGTCCACAATCATCTCCTTAGTTTTGTTGAGGTTGAGTGTGAGGTTATTTTCCTGACACCACACTCCGAGGGCCCTCACCTCCTCCCTGTAGGCCGTCTCGTCGTTGTTGGTAATCAAGCCTACCACTGTTGTGTAGTCCGCAAACTTGATGATTGAGTTGGAGGCGTGCGTGGCCACGCAGTCGTGGGTGAACAGGGAGTACAACGCACCCTTGTGGGGCCCCAGTGTTGAGGATCAGCGGGGTGGAGATGTTGTTGCCTACCCTCACCACCTGGGGGCGGCCCGTCAGGAAGTCCAGTACCCAGTTGCACAGGGCGGAGTCGAGACCCAGGGTCTCGAGCTTGATGACGAGCTTGGAGGGTACTATGGTGTTAAATGCCGAGCTGTAGTCGATGAACAGCATTCTCACATAGGTATTCCTCTTGTCCAGATGGGTTAGGGCAGTGTGCAGTGTGGTTGAGATTGCATCGTCTGTGGACCTATTTGAGCGGTAAGCAAATTGGAGTGGGTCTAGGGTGTCATGTAGGGTGGAGGTGATATGGTCCTTGACTAGTCTCTCAAAGCACTTCATGATGACGGAAGTGAGTGCTACGGGGGCGGTAGTCGTTTAGCTCAGTTACCTTAGCTTTCTTGGGAACAGGAACAATGGTGGCCCTCTTGAAGCATGTGGGAACAGCAGACTGGGATAGGGATTTATTGAATATGTCCGTAAACACACCAGCCAGCTGGTCTTGCGCATGCTCTGAGGGCGCGGCTGGGGATGCCGTCTGGGCCTGCAGCCTTGCGAGGGTTAGCACGTTTAAATGTTTTACTCACCTCGGCTGCAGTGAAGGAGAGGCCGCATGTTTTGGTTGCAGGCCGTGTCAGTGGCACTGTATTGTCCTCAAAGCGGGCAAAAAAGTTATTTAGTCTGCCTGGGAACAAGACATCCTGGTCCGTGACGGGACTGGTTTTCTTTTTGTAATCCGTGATTGACTGTAGACCCTGCCACATACCTCTTGTGTCTGAGCCGTTGAATTGAGATTCTACTTTGTCTCTAAACTGACGCTTAGCTTGTTTGATTGCCTTGCGGAGGAAATAGCTACACTGTTTGTATTCGGTCATGTTTCCGGTCACCTTGCCCTGATTAAAAGCAGTGGTTCGTGCTTTCAGTTTCACTCGAATGCTGCCATCAATCCACGGTTTCTGGTTTGGGAATGTTTTAATCGTTGCTATGGGAACGACATCTTCAACACACGTTCTAATGAACTCACACACCGAATCAGCGTATTTGTCAATGTTGTTGTCTGACGCAATACAAAACATATCCCAGTCCACGTGATGGAAGCAATCTTGGAGTGTGGAATCAGATTGGTCGGACCAGCGCGGGAGCTTCTTGTTTTAGTTTCTGTCTGTAGGCAGGGATCAACAAAAGGGAGTCGTGGTCAGCTTTTCCGAAAGGAGAGCGGGGCAGGGCCTTATATGCGTCGCGGAAGTTAGAATAGCAATGATCCAAGGTTTTGCCAGCCCTGGTTGCGCAATCGATATGCTGATACAATTTAGGGAGTCTTGTTTTCAGATTAGCCTTGTTAAAATCCCCAGCTACAATGAATGCAGCCTCAGGATGTATGGATTCCAGTTTGCAAAGAGTCAAATAAAGTTAGTTCAGAGCCATCGATGTGTCTGCTTGGGGGGGAATATATACGGCTGTGATTATAATCGAAGAGAATTCCCTTGGTAGATAATGCGGTCGACATTTGATTGTGAGGAATTCTAAATCAGGTGAACAGAAGGACTTGAGTTCCTGTATGCTTTTGTGACCACACCACGTCTCGTTAGCCATAAGGCATACGCCCCCGCCCCTCTTCTTACCAGAAAGATGTTTGTTTCTGTCAGTGCGATGCGTGGAGAAACCAGCTGGCTGCACCGACTCCGATAGCGTCTCTCCAGTGAGCCATGTTTCCGTGAAGCAAAGAACGTTACAATCTCTGATGTCCCTCTGGAATGCTACCCTTGCTCGGATTTCATCAACCTTGTTGTCAAGAGACTGGACATTGGCGAGAAGTATACTGGGGAGTGGTGCACGATGTGCCCGTCTCCGGAGTCTGATCAGAAGACCGCTACGTTTCCCTCTTTTACGAAGTCGTTTTTTTGGGTCGCCGGCTGGGATCCATTCCGCTATCCTGGGTGAAAGGCAGAACACAGGATCCGCTTCGCGAAAGTCATATTCTTGGTCGTACTGATGGGGAGTTGACGCTGCTCTTATATACTGTTAATACAAGTGGTTGTTTTGGTTATTTATTAATTCAAATAATTCATAAAATTTTCAAATAGCAATGCAAATACATGTTGGAATTTGATCCAGCTCTGCATATAACTAACAATAATGTATTGTTAGAGGTTGACTTTACAGCTCTTTTCATTTATGCCATAAAGTGACTGATTTATAGGAGTTCTATACTAATAGGTGAAACGGTAGGTGTCAACAGGAGTTTCATACGGCTAGGTGAAACTATAGTTGTCAATAGGAGTTGTATACTGCTAGGTGAAATTATAGGTGAACGTGTAACTGAATGTTGTTGTGCCATTGTGCTGTGTCTGTCTCCACAGGCTAAGGGCCACCATCGCTATTACAACCGCCATCATGTCTATTCCTACCTGGGCTGAGTCGCTTATGGCGATTTCTTCAAGCATTCCGACTAACCGGAACTGCACCATTGAGACTACAAATGATTGCAGTTCCCATGTTCTCGTCAACCCAAAGTAACTACTTTTTTTATTCTGTGATCTCTAACCCCCAGACTTCACCGTTGCCGTGGCGGCTCTGTTTGGCATGGATCAGCCTGCGCGCTGCTTCTAGTGTAGACTGGAGGTTAGAGTCAGAGCCACAATACTTAAAAGGTTATTGATTTGAAGAATCGTATCTCATTTACCACTATCCCAGACTCCTTTCAGTCCATCCAATCAGTTTTCACACTCACATTTTGGTTATTGAGAAAATGACAGTATCCTCTTGGTAGCATTTACTTTGCCTGGCCCAGCCTATGAATTGTTCATTCCTCCCCCTATTATTATTTTAATTGGTGATTCAGTGTCTGACAGCACTTCAAACCGATAGACTGCCAAATTGTAGACACAATCAGGCCAATCAGCATTCTTTCAGAAACCGATAGGCTGGCCTAACCTACAGTGTATTCAGACCCCTTAACTTTTCCCACATTTTTCTTTCGTTACAGCCTTATTCTAAAATGTATTCAAATTGTTTTCCGCACCTCATCAATTTACACACAACACCCCATAATTACAAAACAAACAGATTTTTATACATTTTTGCAAATGTATAAAAAAACTCAATGGAAATGTGACACTTACATAAGTATTCAGACCCTTTACTCAGTACTTTGTTGAAGCACCTTTGGCAGCGATTACAGCCTCGAGTCTTCTTGGGTATTTGGATGCTACAAGCTTGACACACCTGTATTTGGGGAGTTTCTCCCATTCTTCTCTGCAGATCCTCTCAAGCTCTGTCATGTTGGATGCACGGCTATTTTCACGTCTCTCCAGAGATGTTCGATCAGGTTCAAGTCCGGTCTCTGGCTGGGCCACTCAAGGACATTCAGAGACTTGTCCCGAAGCCACTCCTGCATTGTCTTGGCTGTGTGCTTAGGGTTGTTATCCTGTTTGAAGGTGAATATTCGCCCCAGTCTGACGTCCTGACTGCTCTGGAGCAGGTTTTTGTCAAGGATCTCTGTATTTTGCTCCGTTCATCTTTCCCTCAATACTGACTGATCTACCAGTCCCTGCCTCTGAATAACATCCCCACTCCATGATGCTTCCAACACCATGCTTCACCGTAGGGATGGGGCCAGGTTTCCTCCAGACGTGACACTTGGCATTCAGGCCAAAGAGTTCAATATTGTTTTCATCAGACTAGATAATCTTGTTTCTCATGGTCTGAGAGTTATGTAGGTGCCTTTTGGCAAACTCCAAGCAGGTTGTCATAGCTTCCGTCTGGCCACTCTACCATAAAGGCATGATTGGTGGAGTGCTGCTGAGATGGTTGTCCTTCTGGAAGGTTCTCGCATCTCCACAGAGGAACTCTGGGGCTCTGTCAGAGTGACCATCGGGTTCTTGGTCACCTCCCTGACCAAGGCCCTTCTCCCCCGACTGCTCAGTTTGGCCTGCGGCCAGATGTAGGAGGAGTCTTGGGGGTTCCAAACTTCTTCCATTGAAGATTGATGATGGCCACTATGTTTTTGGAGACCTTCGGAGCTCTACAGACAATTCCTTTGACCTCATGTCTTGGTTTTTGCTCTGAAATGCACTTTCAACTGTGGGAGCTGTGTCCCTTTCCAAATCATGTCCAATCAATTGAATTTACCAAAGGTGGACTCCAATCAAGTTGTAGAAACATCTCAAAGATGATCATTGGAAACAGGATGCACCTGAGCTCAATTTAGAGTCTCATAGCAAAAGGTCTGAATACTTATGTAAATAATGTAATTGTTTAATTATTAATATATTGGAGAGAAATTCCACAAACCTGTTTTTGCTTTGTCATTATGGGGTAGTGTGTAGATGGATTACATATATTATTTCATACATTTTAGAATAAGACTAACATAACAAAATGTAGAAAGTCAATGGGTCTGAATACTTCACTGTATGTGGGTAAAGGGATTCGGGAGGTTCAGCTTCATGAAACTCTCGTTGCTCATTTACCAATGCATTATTTGTGTAGTTTTAGCCTAGGATATCCAATTTGCTCTTACAAAAAGTGTGATTGTTTTCTATTTTGGTGCTTTTTGGAGTAACCTTGTGATGTTCTTTTATCATTAGGGTCCACATGTACAGTGGCTACAACTTAAGTCCCTTGGAGCCTACTGTAGGACCTTCAAAGAGAGACGTCAGCACGTTCACCAAGACCGCCGGTAAAGCAAGGGGAGCTGTTGGTGTTTTCACCTATGAGCTCTTCAATCCCTACAATAATAATAGCTGTCATGTTCTCTGTGCCCTTTGACTATAACTTGTTCTCCAACTGGTTCGCAGTGGGAATCTTCAACAACTGCAAACTATGTGATGAAGCTCTTTATGGTGAGATGTATAACAGTGTGGAGAGAAGATTTGTTAGGGGTGAAGGAGATGGCTCCAGTATCACTTATAAAGGTGATCATGTGACCATCAAGGCCTCCATGTCATGCGGTAGTCGTGCAGTCATGAAGGTGGAGGTGTGTGACAGTTGAGAGCATAGTCATTACTAACCTTAAAACACTGATGGTGTCTAACTGTATGACTCATATGTGAAGATCCGAAGTTCAATTAGCAATTTCAATGTGATGTTTCCAGAATAACTTAAATACTAATCAATAAATGGCAAACTAAACTGAGATTGGGTTTGGTTCTGACTTTATGAAAACAAGGCAAACATTATACTGAACTAATGAAATGTATGTTGTTTTTATTTTGCACAGAGTAGCTGTCTTGACACCAATGTTAAAATGAATAAAGTTATCCAGTTCAGATATACTGTAAAAATCTGCATTTTGCTGCTTCATTCAAGTTCAAAGTTAATTTGCCATGTGCACAGGATACAACAGGTTTAATAGTGTGAAATTCATACTATGTGAGCTCTTTCCCAACAATGCAATGATAATAATAATAATAATATAAAATGGGAGGTTCGGATCCTGGATGCTGATTGGTTGATATGCAGGAATTGTGGGACAACAACTCCCACAAAGTACCATGTGTTAATCTCATAATTCTACTGTACCGCAGCAGCACTGTACAAGGCAGAACATGAATAAACTTATTCTCCCTCTGAAAAAAAGCATCTATACGTTGTATAAACCTACCAGTTTGCCTCTGACCTGTGCAAAATTGTATTTACAAATCCGATCTCTACCGTGCCAGTAGGATAGCAAGCCCAAGAATGAACATGAAACTAATAATTCACCAGGAAAACCGTATGCAATCAGAATTCCTTTAATTAATTAACCAGTGCAGCATATTGGATATTTATTAAAATAATTATTTATTGAAGTTCTTCTGTCTCATCATTGAATCTCTTCTAGATAACTACGTGTCAAATGAGTAAATAACTTAAGACCAGCCCTCTTGGATGGCAACTTCAAAATAAAAAACAAATTTACTTGTTAAAATAATGTTTTTAATGAAAACATTTACGATTTTTATAAATATGTTGCCAACTGTTTTATCAGGAATAATGCCCTCGAACCCAGGGATTAGCGTGTGATAACTCCCCCCTAAGAGTTGTCACCGGCTCTAGGCGAACAGCCCTTAGTTGGGAGTTATCATACGTTATGCAATGGCATTGTTGAATACTCCTTTCTGATTGGCTTGAAGAGCATTCTATTCACCTCATTTTCAATGGAAATATGGGCGGGGTCTGTTTATTTATTTTTGTAGGTAGCTAGCTAGTGAAAACTAACTCAGTTCCACTCCTCAAAACGTGGTAAGGGGATGCCACAATAACTGGCAGAAATGGAACCTGAGCAAGAGTGTTTTGAACACCAAACTCTTTTGAGGAGCAAGTGCAGTTGTGAGGCGCCTCTTGATTTGCACTCACCTCCTAATAGGCTGGACACATGACATATTTTTAACAATGCATTTTTTTATTTTTTTAAATAAAAAGTTAATTGCATCTGCCGTGGAGCCCAGTTTCGTAATATTACCATATGTCCCAGCTGCTTGCCATTGTTTAGAAGTAATCATTTTTTTAAAAACAGGCCTTATTATAGGGCATTTATCTCCCTGCCAGCTCCTATTAGTTCTATTGAGCCCCGTGGCACCAACCCGCCTTCCAAACGTTCTATTCCCAGCCTATTGTTCTACTTCACAATGCCTGATTTGCTATTGTTGTATAGGAGACCTGCCCACATTGCTGGTAGTTTAAATGTAAACAAAAAATGACTCATGGTACTCTGAGGTCGTCCCATTGTTTCCTATAAGGAAATATCGGTATGTCTGTCTATTTTGCCAAATATCTCGCAATGTGTATATTTAGATTTTAAATTGGACACCATTTTAATCACAAGAGAATCTCCTCTTTCTAATTATGTAAATTGGGCAGTGTATTCCATTGACATCAAATGCTAGACTAGAAATAGTCAGAAGTTGCCATGTTTTTCCTCCTCCCTTATTATGCAGACATAAGCACCATCGAGGTGCGGATGTTTACTTTCTACACAACTTATTTCTCAGTTCCATCCTAAGAACAGATTGGGTAAACTGAAAAGTTCAACCAACACAGACAGTGTGGTGAAGAAGGCGCAACAGCGCCTTAACCTCAGGAGGCTGAAGAAATTTGGCTTGTCAGCTAAAACTTTTACAGATGCGCAGTAGAGAGCATCCTTCGGGCTGCATCAGCTTGGTATGTCAACTGCACCGTCCATAACCACAGGGCTCTCCAGAGGGTGGTGTGGTCTGCACAAAGCATCACCGGGGTAAACTTCCTGCCCTCCAGGACACATACAACACGTGATGTCACAGGAAGGCCAAAAAGATCATCAAGGACAACAACCACCCGAGCCACTGTCTGTTCACCCCGCTACCATCCAGAAGGCGAGGTCAGTACAGGTGCATCAAAGCTGGGACCGAGAGACTGAAAAATACCTTCCATCTCAAGGCCATTAGACTGTTAAACAGCCATCACTAACACAGTGAGGCTGCTGCCTACACACAGACTCAAAATCATTGGACACTTTAATAAATGGATCACTAGTCACTTTAATTATGCCACTTTAATAACGTTTACATATCTTGCATTACTCATCTCATTAGTATATACTGTATTTTATACCATCTATTCCATCTTGCCTATGCCACTCGGTCATTGCTCATCCATATATTTATGTGTATATATTCTTATTTCATTCCTTTACATAGATTTGTGTGTGTTAGGTAGTTGTTGTGGAATTGTTAGATTACTTAATTTGAATTGATTGTTGTAAAATATAAAGGGATACATTTTTAGGTGCCATTTAGGCGAAATGGGATTCTAAGTTTAACGAGGCTCTGCGAACATTCGATTCCGTTCATTTGCTATGGGCTCGCGCTAGTGTTCCAGCTTAGCCAACGTTATTTTGCCATTTGTCAGCCTTGGATGAATTTTGACTTGTTCTATTGTTCAGCCTACTCCTAAGGACAAGGACTCTCTTCGGGCATTGGCTCAAACCGACCCTGTGTGTTCCTATCACTTCGTGGACAAGAGGCCGAGGGAAGAGCATCCATTCCCTGAGAAGCGGGTGAGCTATGATGCTCCAATACAGACCAGGAGGCGACAGCTCATCAGGCCATCAACACATACATTAACTAGCTGCTACTCGCTAGCGATCGTAACAGATGGGTGTCCTGAATCATGCAGAAGTTAGCTAGCTTAGCTAGAATAGTTAGAATAGTCAATCACAGTACATAACACTAGTTTACATGACGTTCACAGCTGACTAATTTACAGTTTCCTTGTAACTACTAGGTTGTTAGAGTTGCGTAAATTTGAATCTGGTATCAGGATAAATATAACAATGAGTCACCGATTTTATACTATGTATTTTTTATTAGCTAAGTAATAAATGGCAAATGCAACTTTCGTATATACGGGCTCACTATAATAACACGCAGGGCAGAACAGAGAACTGACCAGATGTATGTAAACAGTGTTCTTATACTGTGATAGGCCAACAGACGGGTTGAGACAATGTCTATCACAGTAGAGGCTGGGCGTGGTTTAAACTTGCCCAGCCTATCACAGGTGCTCAGGCGGGTCCCCGCCTCTTGGCGCTTCTTGGAGTTCTCCCTCCGTCGATGTATAGATCCTTACTGTTCTGGTATCACCCCCTAGTTATAACAGTTGCTCAGTTCCTGCTATTGTGTTGTTCAGTATTTTTCCATTTCAGTTAAACCTCGTGATGACCACCCCTCCCTATCACAACTTTGTAAGATACAGCAAGTCACACCATGTGCTCAACATTGTTACATACAAACACAAGGACAAAGCATCTGCTGGGCTGTTATCTACAGTTTTGCAACATGCAGGTCACACCATGTTACTCAGTTCTTGTCACACACAAACAGGCAAGTAGCAAGCAGTTGTTTAATCTCATAATGATGCTCCAGTGCACAAATGCAGACACCTCACAACCAACATCAGATAATATTTAATCATATATATGCTAATGGCTATAATGTAAAATACAGAATCCAACAGGTTTAGGTTATGTTGGTCGTTTTCCTATTTGATTGTAAAACTCACCTTGATTCTGTACCATCTTTGCCATTCGAAAATAAGCTGATATATTTACACAATGTACAATTGAAACCAGGAACCGTGTGTACATTTTGTAATAGTTAATGGTATCAGTTCTGGTGGTGTCATCACAATTACCTAGCTAGCTTTCTGGAACACCAGGTTGTCATCCTCAAGACAGGGAATACGCACCCGCCCAACTTCGCCGCTATGGAGGTATTGAAATGCTTTTGTAGCGCCTCATCTCTGACCCATCCACACCAGAGATGAGACAAAATAATTGAAGATGTCTTCGTAGGTGATGTGGCCACACAATATGGGCTGACTGGATTCCAACTGCTCAACACCATGTTGCCTGACTGTTATCTAGCTGCCAAACACTGTATAGGCTGACTGTATTCTAACTGCCCAACACCATATGGACTGACTGTATTCTGACTACCCATATGGGCTGACTGTGTTCTAACTGCCCAACACCATATATGCTGACTGTATTCTAACTGCCCAACACCATATGGACTGACTGTATTCTGACTACCCATATGGGCTGACTGTGTTCTAACTGCCCAACACCATATATGCTGACTGTATTCTAACTGCCCAACACCATATGGGCTGACCGTATTCTGACTACCCATATGGGCTGACTGTGTTCTAACTGCCCAACACCATATGGGCTGACTGTATTCTGACTACCCATATGGGCTGACTGTGTTCTAACTGCCCAACACCATATAGGCTGACTGTATTCTAACTGCCCAACACCATATGGGCTGACTGTGTTCTAACTACTCAACACCATATGGGCTAACTGTATTCTGACTACCCAACACCATATGGGCTAACTGTATTCTGACTACCCAACACCATATGGGCTGACTGGGGAATACGAAAACAAATAAAAAATAATACATCAACATTGACCTTCAACAAAACCTTAATTATCGCATAAACATTTGAGGTTGTAGCTATAGTTAAAAAATAGATGTATAAGACTGTTAAGGGAATTTTTATCAATGATGACTAATTATGTATACATTACAATCAGGACTGACTAATCAGAATACTATTATGTTACTGCATATGTACTAATCCGAATACTATTATGTTACTGTATATGTACTAATCAGAATACTATTATGTTGCTGTATATGTATGAGTTTTAATTCTTGATCCCAGTACTGAATATAATGTGTGTGAACGAATCAAGGATTAGAACAATGACGGTCTGTTCCTGGGTAGGAATGAATTAACGATATCTTCAGACTGGCTATTATGCTTATCTACACGAGAAGACCTTGGCTCGTAAATTATATTAAATTGGTAGTGAGACGGATGTGGGAAGGCTTGAGATACAGCCTTTGTACTGGAACGGAGATGGCACGGGTTGGTGCTGAAACTAATGACGTCCTTTTCAGTTTATAACCTGTGGTAAAACTGTATCGTATTCAGTACTCTCGTGAATAAAGGCTGCTATTTGACATTAAGACCGGGCTCTGTCGATTTCTATAAAATAAGGGTCATACAAATTCTTATGAATTGACAAAGTGTTTAATTTTAATTGGGAATTAAAACAGAGGAATTAAATTCCTGCAACAATTGGTCCTTCGAACCGGGATCTAAAATACCCGTCTCTGCCATCTGGAGGTCGTACGCCGGAAAAATTGTGCACGAGCGGGTCTGGTCCCGTTATTTAAGACCTGGCCCCTAAATTGAGGTTAAAAAACAGGCTGGTATACACCCCAGACGGCAGGTACGGTGACTAGATCCAACGAACAATGCTTTTCCCAGTCGGCGGCAAGGTTAGTAGCCTATATTCTCGATTCTGGGGGGATTTGAGTTCTTTGATTGATGTTCTAAAAATTTTAGAATTCATCAATAATGGGAGCTTTGCTATTCCCACAGGGTTTTGTATGACCAACATACACTAGGTTTTGTATAACCGATATACACTGAGCAGGTTCGAAAATTACCTGTGGTAATGTGCACTACCGTAAATAAACTAAACTTAATCATGAGAGGCATATTCGCCCGAGATTAAGACGGGATATTAAATAGGTGCTGGGGGATAGGACGGTGATCTTGTACAAATACTAGGTGTGGGGAGACAGGAAGGGAATGCTCAAGATAACTGGAATGGTCATTTGAATTGTGGCAGTATTGATCATCGTTCCGATTCAACAAATACTACTGAAATATCCAAATAAGGAGGAGAGGGAACCAAAATCTAAAGGAATGGGATAAAACCCAAATCTATAGACAAGAGGTTCCATGCGAGAGGGAAGCCTAAGAAATAGTGGCGTGAGATAACGATTATTAGCGTTCTTTAAAAGCCCTCTGACACAACCGGAAAATAAGATATTAACTAGGGATTTACAACCCCTGGGCTTATAGTTGTATAGGTAAGACCTAATATCTGATTCAACAGTCAAAGCTATTGATAAGATTTCCATAAAAGAGACACACACATAGTCAGACAGAAAAGCAACTAAAGTAACTAAGTAATGTTAAATTGCAAATTCATAGAAATACACGCACATAGAATGTAAAATTAAATATAGAAAGGCATAGATAAGTGATTAAATACCATAGCTAAGTAACGGTAAGGATTAAGGATGGATAGAAATTCCACAAAGCAATGGAAGAACTAACGGGAGATTACCGTTATAGGAGAACAAAGAGAATGGAAGGGAGGCGTCCAAAATCTGACTCAGACAAAGAACCTGAATGGAAGCTGATATTACTAATATAGTCAGGAAGGGTTTTAAATTAGGACGATTTTCTGAGAATTCTCGGTGTCGAAGTTTGCGACTACAGACAATTATAATAATATAGTTATCACAATCATTTTAATAGCGGGACACCAAGGTTCGTATTTCAGCTTTGAAACCGATAGACTAAACTTGATTTTAGATTGTAATTCATCTATTTGTATGTTTTGCCTGAAAAATAAGGTCGCTAGTGTTTGTATAAGATATGAACTGAAACGTTTAAATATGTTGTTTTAGATTGAATTGGAAAAAGAAGTCATTGAAAATAATGGCGAGACAATTTCGTTGTAATACGCTATTTTGCCCAAAATGATCTGCTAGAATAATGTATTGAGATGGGAGTCGCATCTAAATAAATGTATTATAGAAGAGAAAGTCACCTAAAGTTAAATGTAGGGAATAACAGAGAGATACGATAACCAGAATGTTATATTTTTATGAATCGACGGACATACGATAAATTTAAACAGAGAAAATGGGTTGTGGCATTTAGAGGGAAAATGCATTATAGCTTAGAGTTACTTTTCAAAAGTGGCTAAAAGTTCCAAATACATTTTTTTTAAAGGAGCTAAATATCGTAAGGATAGTCTGAAAACATGCTACAGCTAGCAACGGAATTGCTAGGCATTCAATGGGGCTATATAGTGCAACGCTTTGGACTATAAAATAGGTAAGAATAGTTTCATCGTAAAAAGTTGTGATTGTTTTCCCGAGTATTGATTTTTGGTTAGGTAATGCCAGTGAATTCGAACAAGAAGTTAACATATTCTAAAAACACTATCTGTTTTCATTACAGGGAACAAGTAAATGTCTTATCTTAAAGGGACAGTGCACATTTATCACAGTGGTTTGAGTGTATGGCAGTGTATAAAATATTTTGGGATGACAATTTGAAGATAGACTGTTACATGAAACATGAAACATCAAGAGATTTAAAACAAATGATGTGAAGGGATTATCATAATTATTAGCTTTCGTTGTTGTAGTAAAAGTTTGGGTTAAGGGGATTTCCCTGTTACCAGAGACAAGATATCTTAAAGGGGTACACTCACATATGGATTATTAGGAGTTTTAATTAGACAAGTGAATAACGTATTTGGAATAGAGTCGTAATTAAAATGCTAAGTCAAAGACGAGACAGTTACTTAAATCAAAATTAATTCTAAATAATAACGAAGAGACAATTACGATGTAACGATGGGCCCATCGAAATGTTTTTATAAAATTTGCGAATTTAGAGATATTGGTTGGTGTTGTAAATTATAATTTAAGATTTGAACAGATGTGATATATTAGGTTTGGTTTATCGAACAACAATTATTTACAATTCATTGAAAGTCGTTACAGATTGGGTCGAGGTTGAGCGCTTGTTGATGACATCACTCGCAAGGCACTTTTGTCGCGACGGAAATTATGTTGTGACTAGGGGTAACGGAGAAAATTGTTTGTCTTTTAGAAGGAAAATGCGTGCATTATTGTTTTGAGTCACTTTTCAGAAGTTGATAAAAGTTTCCAAATACATTTTTAAAAGGAGTATGTGAGTCGTCAGGAAAGATGGTAAAAACGAGCAGCTGATTCGCTAGGTGGGCATCATAGATTTGTGGCGGCCATAAACGACCAAATTGAAAAAGGCCTGGTTTTGATTATCCATTAAGGTTTGCAAATATATACACATAAAATATTTGTTAGGACTATTTGTTTTAGTGCAAAGGTATTTTAAAGAGGCACGCTCACATATGGAACTTTATGAGTTTTTATTTTATGAGTTTTAATTACACAAGTGATTTTTTTTATTTTAAGGATAAAGGGTTCTTTAATATGTCTAATGTAGTATGGAACATGACTATAAAAGGGTGGTATGACCTATTGACCTTATCATGGCTATCTTTTGGGGTCTGATCAGCCTCAGGGGAGAGCTATTTGTATAATGAATTGTTGGGTTACTAATTTTAAGGTAAATTAATTATAATGGAGTTTTAGTTTGGGGTTTAGAATTATTGTTTGAATCACTGAAGAGAAAGTGTTTCAGGATTCTGTTTTACAATATTAGCTGTGAAGTTTTTGAATGGGCTATTATGGATTTGATATTACAACAGAAAATAATTATATTTATCATTGAGAATAAATAGGGGTGATAAATTACTGTAGATAAGGTATTCCACACTATGCAACATATATTAAATTCATGTTATTGTCAGAGAATACTGAGGATCCCTGAAGGAAAGAGCTTGTAAGTTTATGAAGGATTTTGATATTATTATTAAATCTAACAGGAATATAGGACATCTGTGGTGATTTAGGATTTTTGTAAGGATTAAGATTGATTAAGGAAATGTAAGGACTTTAGAGATTGCCACTTATAGACATGTTTTTACTAAAAATCAATGATTTTAAATAGTCAAACAATGAGACGCTTAGTGGCATTTTGAGAGATAGGAGAGAAAGGAATTACTGTTTAAATCGGTAAGCATTTATTTGTAAGAACATATAGAAATAGCACAGATACTTCTTAAACTAGATGAGACACTGGACAGAGAATTGATACAGGATCGAGATGAATGGATGCCCAAGGGAGAATTGGACATACATGATAATGTCAGAAAAGAAGGATAATTTACTAATCCTACCTAAGTCATTATTTAGGGTATATAAGGTTGTTACCTGGGCAGAGCCAGGTATCAAAAGGGGGGTGGGTAAGTTAGTGGCCTACAGGATAATAAACTAATAATAAAAAATAATAAAATTAGCTAACAAATAGGCATAGAAGTTAAAGATATAATCAGATAAAACACATGAGAAACTGTTTGTTAACCAAGCCTGTATGTCCAGGATTTTATGCATTACAGGTGAACTACAGGTGAAGTCACTCAATCCAGTCCCCGAGGCTTGTTGGGGGGACCATACCAAGGACTCCTGGTGACAGCTAGCTGAAAGAGCTACCTGGATTCATATCGCACGGCGGGAGGGTAAGACCCAATGACACTGTCGAACAATAAACAGTGTTCGAGTTGAAAACTGGAATTAACAGAATTCCGGGCGCCATCTCTCGAATGAAGTAATCCTCCCTGTCCTATCACCCCTGTTTTTGTTCATAGAAGTGAAGGTGTGTCTGGCTCTTGCTAGTGATGTGTTCTCGGGGAGAGGGTGGGGCTTCACATGGAAGCTGTTCGTCTGAGCTGTCTTATCGTGGGTGCCATATTCCTGATACAGCACGTCCTACCTGAGTATGCGGAGAGTGGTAATTTGACCCATGGTTTAGACAATGAGGATTTTGTTCCAAAAAAAGCACAAGAGATCCCTAGATCTGGGTAGACAGGAAGTTAGAGTAGAGGTTGGGAAGGATCTCTCAATGGAGTTTTATGTAGACCAAATGGTCTACATGGCAGTCTAGGACTCTGAGCCATTATTGCATATATCGGTGCAGGTTCCCATATTGATCGTGGACACAGGTCATAGCTCATTTGGAGAGAGAGGGCTATATGAATCCATTCACTTAGTATGGAAGGAGGTGGAGTATAGTGAAGGTGAGAGTTTTTGATTGTAATCCGGAGAGAGGGATGTATTGCATAAAGATACGCCTGACCCTTTAAACAGTAATGAAGGAGGATCTAGGGTTGTGGTATGATGGATATGACCAGGTCTTGGTCGACACCCTAGTACGGTTCTGGGTAGAGGAGTTTAGGCCAGTATGGTAAAGCTGTTCACGAAAGCAGTAATGCCAGATAATGACAGTTGCATTGACTTGCACGATTTATATCCACAGGTTCCTCCCTTTACAGTGACCGGAGGAGATTATTACCGTTTGGCCCGGTACAGTACTCTTGGGAAATGATGTCAGGGCAAGGTTTTACCAGGCAGATTGGACAGGATTATGCTCCCTTGTACATTTGGGAATGCCTTTCACACTCATTCAACACCGAGACATGAAGTTTAGCCAAATGGGATAAAAGAGCTACTCCATCCGGGTCTCTTGATGACAAAGTATACCTTCATAACATTGGGGTTCCACGGGGGGTGCCAAATGAGTTCAAAGCAAGAAATCAGATCCTAGCAGGATTAGAGTTAAGCATTTCCGGGTGGTCTACTCTCAATAAGTGGACTGGATTAATTATATTTATTATAATCAACAGAGCTTTAACAATTATACCAGAGATGCTATTAAAGGTTTTTCAGAACAGATTGAAGCAATCAGCCTGATGGCTTGGCAGAATAAAATTGCATTAGATATGTTATTGGCTGAAAAGGGAGAAGTATGTGTGATTATCGGGACCATGTTTGTGCTTACATCCCAAATAACACAGCTCCGGACGAATCAGTGCCCGAAGCCTCAGCTGGTTTGACCACCCTGGCTCACGGTTTGGCAGAAAACTCTGGGGTGGATACTTCTCTGACTAATTGGTTTGATAGTATGTTCGGAAAATGGAAAAAATATTATGATCACTGTATTATGGGCTACATTCACCTGTGTGACTGTTTTAGTTTTATGGGGCTGTTGTCTAATTCCCTGTGTACGAGGCCTTATTTCCAGGACTCTAGAGAAATCGATGACAATAGATGGTGAGGTACCAGTGGATTCCAGGTTCTGACCCGTGGAGTGCTGAATGCATGTCTACAGAACAAGTGGACAAATCTGGATCCTCCAAGATGGCGTAGCAGTCGATTTTTTACATATTTTTCTTCGCATATCTTTTAAATCATTTTGCTAAACCTCAACTTCTAAATACTCTCCTGCAACCCGCCTCACCCAATGTAGCGCGGATCAGCTTTTTTTTCTAAAGTATTTATATTTACTTCGGATGCAGAACCCCTCAACTGAAGCTAGCCAGCTAACTACCAGCTATCAGTCAGCAAACCATTGCTAGCGGTCTTCAGCTAACCGGTCATCAGCTAACCTTTAGCTCGGAAAGCTCTCGCCAGTTCGAACAACGCGACTCTAACCAGAGCATAACGGACCTATAATTTTTTTTATCCCCGGATTCCCACCGCAAACGGAACATTTTCAACTGGATCTTCACAACTAGCTAACTAGCTAACCGCAACCCCGGATGATTACTCCTGGCTAGCGTTTCCACCCACTTAGCTTGAAGCTAGCCCGGCCAGAGCTCCTGTGCTACCACCGAAGCATACTCCTGGGCTACAATATCCGGACCCACGACCGGTCTATCGATGTCACCGCATGAAGAGGCATAAACAGACTCACCCCATCGCGACGTCCCCCAAAGGCTAACTTTCTAGCCCTTGCTATCTCCTTGCTTGCTAATTCGGCCTGCTAACTGCTAGCTTGTTTAGCCCCGGTCCGCTAACTGCTACCTTGTTTAGCCCCGGCCTACTAACTGTTAGCTCGTTAGCACAGGCCTGCTAACCATCTGAATCGCCGCGTCCCAACCACTCACTGGACCCATATTTACTTTCAATCTCTTTTCGATTTTTAATTTGTTTATACCTTCCGGTAACCTGCCTCACCCAATGTGATACGGAATCTCTATTATTCATTTTTAGAACACACTCAAGAACCTCCAGAAGCTAACCAGCTAACTAGCTACAAGCTATTTAGTCATTGTTAGCCACTGCTAGCGGCTTTTACCTTTTACCCTCTGCACAGCCAGCCATTTTTTTTTACCTGGATAATACTCGCCAGTCTAGCTTCCCTGCCCCATCCACCGCTGCCCCCTGGACACTGATCACTTGGCTACATAGCTGATGCATGCTGGACTGTCCATTAATCACGGTACTCCATTCTGCTTGTTTATGTTTTATCTGTCGGCCCCAGCCGCACTCAGGCTCTGTGTGTAGTTAATCCGACCCTCCCTGCCTAGTCAACGCCATTTTATCTGCTGTTGTTGTGCTAGCTGATTAGCTGTTGTTGTCTCACCTACTGTTTTAGCTACTGTTTTAGCTAGCTCTCCCAATTCAACACCTGTGATTACTGTATGCCTCGCTGTATGTCTCTCTCAAATGTCAATATGCCTTGTATACTGTTGTTCAGTTTAGTTATCATTGTTTTGTTCACAATGGAGCCCCTAGTTCCACTCTTCATACCCCTGATACCTCCTTTGTCCCACCTCCCACACATGCGGTGACCTCACCCATTACAACCAGCACGTCCAGTGATACAACCTCTCTCATCATCACCCAGTGCCTGGGCTTACCTCCGCGGTACCCGCACCCCACCATACCCCTGTCTGCGCATTATGCCTTGAATATATTCTACCATGCCCAGAAATCTGCTCCTTTTATTCTCTGTCCCCAACGCTCTAGGCGACCAGTTTTGATAGCCTTTAGCCGCACCCTCATTCTACTCCTCCTCTGTTCCGCGGGTGATGTGGAGGTAAACCCAGGCCCTGCATGTCCCCAGGCACCCTCATTTGTTGACTTCTGTGATCGAAAAAGCCTTGGTTTCATGCATGTCAACATCAGAAGCCTCCTCCCTAAGTTTGTTTTACTCACTGCTTTAGCACACTCTGCTAACCCTGATGTCCTTGCCGTGTCTGAATCCTGGCTCAGGAAGGCCACCAAAAATTCTGAGATTTCCATACCAAACTATAACATTTTCCGTCAAGATAGAACTGCCAAAGGGGGAGGAGTTGCAGTCTACTGCAGAGATAGCCTGCAAAGTAATGTCATACTTTCCAGGTCCATACCCAAACAGTTCGAACTACTAATTTAGAAGATTACTCTCTCCAGAAATAAGTCTCTCACTGTTGCCGCCTGCTACCGACCCCCCTCAGCTCCAAGCTGTGCCCTGGACACCATTTGTGAATTGATCGCCCCCCATCTAGCTTCAGAGTTTGTTCTGTTAGGTGTACCTAAACTGGGATATGCTTAACACCCCGGCAGTCCTACAATCTAAGCTAGATGCCCTCAATCTCACACAAATCATCAAGGAACCCACCAGGTACAACCCTAAATCTGTAAACAAGAGCACCCTCATAGACGTCATCCTGACCAACTGGCCCTCCAAATACACCTCCGCTGTCTTCAACCAGGATCTCAGCGATCACTGCCTCATTGCCTGTATCCGCTACGGAGCCGCAGTCAAACGACCACCCCTCATCACTGTCAAACGCTCCCTAAAACACTTCTGTGAGCAGGCCTTTCTAATCGACCTGGCCCGGGTATCCTGGAAGGACATTGACCTCATCCCGTCAGTTGAGGATGCCTGGTCATTCTTTAAAAGTAACTTCCTCACCATTTTAGATAAGCATGCTCCGTTCAAAAAATGCAGAACTAAGAACAGATATAGCCCTTGGTTCACTCCAGACCTGACTGCCCTCGACCAGCACAAAAACATCCTGTGGCGGACTGCAATAGCATCGAATAGTCCCCGTGATATGCAACTGTTCAGGGAAGTCAGGAACCAATACACGCAGTCAGTCAGGAAAGCTAAGGCCAGCTTCTTCAGGCAGAAGTTTGCATCCTGTAGCTCCAACTCCAAAAAGTTCTGGGACACTGTGAAGTCCATGGAGAACAAGAGCACCTCCTCCCAGCTGCCCACTGCACTGAGGCTAGGTAACACGGTCACCACCGATAAACCCATGATTATCGAAAACTTCAACAAGCATTTCTCAACGGCTGGCCATGCCTTCCGCCTGGCTACTCCAACCTCGGCCAGCAGCCCCGCCCCCCGCAGCTACTCGCCCAAGCCTCTCCAGGTTCTCCTTTACCCAAATCCAGATAGCAGATGTTCTGAAAGAGCTGCAAAACCTGGACCCGTACAATTTTTTTTTATTTATTTTACCTTTATTTAACCAGGCAAGTCAGTTAAGAACAAATTCTTATTTTCAATGACGGCCTAGGAACAGTGGGTTAACTGCCTGTTCGGGGGCAGAACGACAGATTTGTACCTTGTCAGCTCGGGGGTTTGAACTTGCAACCTTCCGGTTACTAGTCCAACACTCTAACCACTAGGCTACCCTGCCGCCCCGATCAAGCTGGGCTTGACAATCTGGACCCTCTATTTCTGAAACTATCCGCCGCCATTGTCGCAACCCCTATTACCAGCCTGTTCAACCTCCCTTTCATATCGTCTGAGATCCCCAAGGATTGGAAAGCTGCCGTAGTCATCCCCCTCTTCAACGGGGGAGACACCCTGGACCCAAACTGTTACAGACCTATATCCATCCTGCCCTGCCTATCTAAGGTCTTCGAAAGCCAAGTCAACAAACAGGTCACTGACCATCTCGAATCCCACCGTACCTTCTCCGCTGTGCAATCTGGTTTCCGAGCCGGTCACGGGTGCACCTCAGCCACGCTCAAGGTACTAAACGATATCATAACCGCCATCGATAAAAGACAGTACTGTGCAGCCGTCTTCATCGACCTTGCCAAGGCTTTCGACTCTGTCAATCACCATATTTTTATCGGCAGACTCAGTAGCCTCGGTTTTTCGGATGACTGCCTTGCCTGGTTCACCAATTACTTTGCAGACAGAGTTCAGTGTGTCAAATCGGAGGGCATGCTGTCCGGTCCTCTGGCAGTCTCTATGGGGGTGCCACAGGGTTCCATCCTCGGGCCGATTCTTTTCTCTGTATATATCAATGATGTTGCTCTTGCTGCGGGCAATTCCCTGATTCACCTCTACGCAGACGACACCATTCTATATACTTCCGGCCCGTCCTTGGACACTGTGCTATCTAACCTCCAAACGAGCTTCAATGCCATATAACTCTCCTTCCGTGGCCTCCAACTGCTCTTAAACGCTAGTAAAACCAAATGCATGCTTTTCAACCGTTCGCTGCCGCAACCGCATGCCTGACCAGCATCACCACCCTGGATGGTTCCGACCTTGAATATGTGGACATCTATAAGTAGCTAGGTGTCTGGCTAGACTGTAAACTCTCCTTCCAGACTCATATCAAACATCTCCAATCGAAAATCAAATCAAGAGTCGGCTTTCTATTCCGCAACAAAGCCTCCTTCACTCACGCCGCCAAACTTACCCTAGTAAAACTGACTGTCCTACCGATCCTCGATGTCATCTACAAAATTGCTTCCAACACTCTATTCAGCAAACTGGATGCAGTTTATCACAGTGCCATCCGTTTTGTCACTAAAGCACCTTATACCACCCACCACTGCGACTTGTATACTCTAGTCGGCTGGCCCTCGCTACATATTCGTCGCCAGACCCACTGGCTCCAGGTTATCTACAAGTCCATGCTAGGTAAAGCTCCGCCTTATCTCAGTTCACTGGTCACGATGGCAACACCCATCCGTAGCACGCGCTCCAGCAGGTGTATCTCACTGATCATCCCTAAAGCCAACACCTCATTTGGCCGCCTTTCGTTCCAGTTCTCTGCTGCCTGTGACTGGAACGAATTGCAAAAATCGCTGAAGTTGGAGACTTTTATCTCCCTCACCAACTTCAAACATCTGCTATCTGAGCAGCTAACCGATCGCTGCAGCTGTACATAGTCTATCGGTAAATAGCCCACCCATTTTTACCTACCTCATCCCCATACTGTTTTTATTTATTTACTTTTCTGCTCTTTTGCACACCAATATCTCTACCTGTACATGACCATCTGATCATTTATCACTCCAGTGTTAATCTGCAAAATTTTTATTATTCGCCTACCTCCTCATGCCTTTTGCACACAATGTATATAGACTCCCCTTTTTTTCTACTGTGTTATTGACTTGTTCATTGTTTACTCCATGTGTAACTCTGTTGTCTGTTCACACTGCTATGCTTTATCTTGGCCAGGTCGCAGTTGCAAATGAGAACTTGTTCTCAACTAGCCTACCTGGTTAAATAAAGGTGAAATAAAAAATAAATACAAATTTGCGTTTGAGGAGACCATTTTGATGTGTAGGGAGGCTAGGTTGTATCCTGTTTCAATATTAGACTGTTTTTTTATGAAGATTGTAACGAAAATCCTGATAAGAAGAGGCCTAAAAATGTAGGCCTAAAAAGATATAGGCCTAAAAAGCAGTCATGGCGAATGCAAGTAGTGGGTTATGTTTAGGTGATGTTTTGATGACAAGAAATATCTCTAATAAAAATAGAAATAGGCTTTTTAATATTACAATATAACTACATGTGTGATTGGATGTATAATATTTAATCAAAGGGTGGATATGTTAAGGGAATTTTTATCAATGATGACTAATTATGTATACCTTACAATCAGGACTGACTAATCAGAATACTATTATGTTACTGTATATGTACTAATCAGAATACTATTATGTTGCTGTATATGTATGAGTTTTAATTCTTGATCCCAGTACTGAATATAATGTGTGTGAATGAATCAAGGATTATAACAATGACGGTCTGTTCCTGGGTAGGAATGAATGAACGATATCTTCAGACTGGCTAGAATGCTTATCTACACGAGAAGACATTGGCTCGTAAATTATATTAAATTGGTAGTGAGACGGATGTGGGAAGGCTTGAGATACAGCCTTTGTACTGGAACGGAGATGGCACGGGTTGGTGCTGAAACTAATGACGTCATTTTCAGTTTATAACCTGTGGTAAACTGTGTCGTATTCAGTACTCTCGTGAATAAAGGCTGCTATTTGACTTTAAGACCGGGCTCTGTCGATCTCTATAAAATAAGGGTCATACAAATTCTTATGAATTGACAGAGTGTTTAATTTTAATTGGGAATTAAAACAGAGGAATTAAATTCCTGCAACAAAGACCAGTAAATGTCTTAATGAATCTGAACACAGCGTTATAAGTAACCTGGAGAAATCCAGTCTGTCTGTGCTAACATTACACTCCTTGCCACTGCTTGCCATGTTTAGCACAATGAGGAGTGGAATGTTGGCACAAACAGTGGATTTCTCCAGAATACATTATTATCAGCCACGAAAAATAATAGATTTGAATCATCTTTGACCTCATCAAAGGACAACTCTGATTTATTTGTCTCTCCTTCAGAATTTTGGACATGTCCCACTGTCTGATCCAGCAGACATGTGAGAAGTCCAGGGAGGTGTTTGCGGTGGTGAAGGAGAGGATGGTGACGACCCAGCCATGTTCGGTCAAAGAGGAGGTCTAGCAGGGGGGGCAGTTAGGGGAGCTGCTGAGCTTCTGTGGGCCCAAGAGCACCCAGGTAGACGGAGAGAGATGAAGAGCATTGTAGGATTTGTTACATTAATCATCTCTATTTGTTAGGCTTGGATATTATATATTACAAGTGTTGAAGTTAACCATATATATTAATCTATACAGAATAAAGTACAGATTAATATATATATATATATATATACAGTGCCTTGCGAAAGTATTCGGCCCCCTTGAACTTTGCGACCTTTTGCCACATTTCAGGCTTCAAACATAAAGATATAAAACTATTTTTTTGTGAAGAATCAACAACAAGTGGGACACAATCATGAAGTGGAACGACATTTATTGGATATTTCAAACTTTTTTAACAAATCAAAAACTGAAAAATTGGGCTTGCAAAATTATTCAGCCCCCTTAAGTTAATACTTTGTAGCGCCACCTTTTGCTGCGATTACAGCTGTAAGTCGCTTGGGGTATGTCTCTATCCGTTTTGTCGCTTGGGGTATGTCTCTATCAGTGAGGTTGGATGGAGAGCATTTGTGAACAGCAGTTTTCAGTTCTTTCCACAGATTCTCAATTGGATTCAGGCCTGGACTTTGACTTGGCCATTCTAACACCTGGATATGTTTATTTTTGAACCATTCCATTGTAGATTTTGCTTTATGTTTTGGATCATTGTCTTGTTGGAAGACAAATCTCCGTCCCAGTCTCAGGTCTTTTGCAGACTCCATCAGGTTTTCTTCCAGAATGGTCCTGTATTTGGCTCCATCCATCTTCCCATCAATTTTAACCATCTTCCCTGTCCCTGCTGAAGAAAAGCAGGCCCAAACCATGATGCTGCCACCACCATGTTTGACAGTGGGGATGGTGTGTTCAGGGTGATGAGCTGTGTTGCTTTTACGCCAAACATAACGTTTTGCATTGTTGCCAAAAAGTTCAATTTTGGTTTCATCTGACCAGAGCACCTTCTTCCACATGTTTGGTGTGTCTCCCAGGTGGCTTGTGGCAAGCTTTAAACGACACTTTTTATGGATATCTTTAAGAAATGGCTTTCTTCTTGCCACTCTTCCATAAAGACCAGATTTGTGCAATATACGACTGATTGTTGTCCTATGGACAGAGTCTCCCACCTCAGCTGTAGATCTCTGCAGTTCATCCAGAGTGATCATGGGCCTCTTGGCTGCATCTCTGATCAGTCTTCTCCTTGTATGAGCTGAAAGTTCCTTGTTCCTTGTTCTTCATGATGCTCTCTGCGCTTTTAACGGACCTCTGAGACTATCACAGTGCAGGTGCATTTATACGGAGACTTGATTACACACAGGTGGATTGTATTTATCATCATTAGTCATTTAGGTCAACATTGGATCATTCAGAGATCCTCACTGAACTTCTGGAGAGAGTTTGCTGCACTGAAAGTAAAGGGGCTGAATAATTTTGCACGCCCAATTTTTCAGTTTTTGATTTGTTAAAAAAGTTCGAAATATCCAATAAATGTCGTTCCACTTCATGATTGTGTCCCAATTGTTGTTGATTCTTCACAAAAAAATACAGTTTTATATCTTTATGTTGGAAGCCTGAAATGTGGCAAAAGGTCGCAAAGTTCAAGGGGGCCGAATACTTGTTTGAAAGGAAATTACTGCTTTAAGAAATATCATGGAAACTCACTATCGCCCAGACCAAACCCTACTGTGTGGGAACTAGTGAAAAGTGTACATTGCAGGAGAAAGGATATATTATTGGGAGAATCAGGGGAAATGGAGATTGTTCAATCATCCATAGCAATGCCCAGTTAAATCCATATCACTGTCATCCGAGAAGGCTGGGGTTCTACTTTACCACTCTTTAGCTAGTCAGTAGAGACATGTTCTTTCAGAGAGCTGAGGGATTATAACTAGTTCCCCTAGGGTGTATTTATTTGGGCACACCATATCAAAACATTTTACTATAGAAAGAGTTTTGCAACAAAAGCTGAGTTTCTTACTGGACAAATTCAGGTAGGTCCCTCCTTGTTTTGTCCCGTTTGGTTCGTAGTTAATACACCCCAGATGTGAGGTTTCTGTCTTGTCAACCCACAGGTGTCTGTGAAGGAGAACAGCAGTCTGCTCAATGACAGCAGTGTGTCTCTGGAGATTCCTGCCCATACTGTCATCACTTACTGCGTTATTGAGATAGAGATCAAACTCAATGGACACTATGATGAAGGAGCATATGCTTTTATTTTCCAGTTTCTCAGGCAACAACACACGTTTTAAACTGTCAACCCTCACCTGGACCCATAATCAGACCATGTAGGTTGTATATTACAAAGCCTTATCAAGTGCATGGTCTCTGTTAATGTTCAGTAAGTCCAATGTATTTGAATGAGTGTCTGTATTAATAGGTTCATACTACTGTCTCCTTGTCTTGTCCTCAGAGCTGTGCCTGATGTCCCACACTCTTGTTCCTCAGAGCTGTGCCTAATGTCCCACACTCTTGGGGGGCTTGAGGTGGAAGCTGCCTGTTAAGAAGAGCGTAATGGGGGTCTGGCACCCGCGACGACACCCCAAAGAAAAGCTGCTTTCAGAGAGGTAACAAGACCAATGAAAGAAGGCAGTGTTTCCTTTGGCTTTTTCCCTTCAATGGAGCCCTATGGACCCGTCAAAAGTAGTGCACTATATAGGGAATAGGGCTCTGGTCTAAAGTAGTGCACTATATAGGGAATAGGGCTCTGGTCTAAAGTAGTGCACTATATAGGGAATAGGGCTCTGGTCTAAAGTAGTGCACTATATAGGGAATAGGGCTCTGGTCTAAAGTAGTGCACTATATAGGGAATAGGGCTCTGGTCTAAAGTAGTGCATTATATAGGGAATAGGGCTCTGGTCTAAAGTAGTGCACTATATAGGGAATAGGGCTCTGGTCTAAAGTAGTGCACTATATTGGGAATAGGGCTCTGGTCTAAAGTAGTGCACTATATAGGGAATAGGCTTGGAATAGTAGAATACACAAGGTGCAATTTCGAAATGTGGTTTTGCATCAGCAGTCTTCTTCTTATTTCAGTCACTGACAGTCACTTACCCATGTCAGCAAACATGTTTTTGATTAGTCAATTAGTCTAGCCAGCTATCTAAACTTGTAGTAATCATGGTCTGAATTACCGACCAGGGGGCCATCATTGATTTAGCATGGGCAACTGAGAAAATCAAATTGGTACAATTTCAGGCCAAGTGGCAAACATTAATGCAGACACTAGTGATGTGTGAACATCTGGGTCTGGGTAGATGAGATGTAGTCATTGTTTGTGGGCATCTGTAATTTGTTGTTCGTATATATACGCTTCCTATCTGGAAGTGGAATAAAAAAATTATAATAATATGAAAACAAATTAATATATACATAGTACCAGTCAAAAGTTTGGACACACCTACTCATTCCAGGGTTTTTCTATATTTGTACTTTGTAGAATAATAGTGAAGACGTCAAAACTATGAAATAACACATTTGGAATCATGTAGTAATCAAAAAGGTGTTAAAGAAATCTAAATCTATGTTATATTGGGGGCACTGCCCTGGGGCATTGGGATATTTTTTTAAACCATGGGAAAGAGTGCCTCCTACTGGCCCTCCAACACCACTTCCAGCACTATCTGGTCTCCCATCCAGGGAATGACCAGGACAGGAGTCCTGCCAGTTAGCACACAGTGTCCCCCTGCCTGCTGTGTACCGGAGTCCTGTTAGCTAGCACACAGTGTCTCCCTGCCTGCTGTGTTCCAAAGTCCTGCTAGCTAACTAGCTAGCTAGCACACAGTTTTGCCCTGCCTGATGTGTACCGGAGTCCTGCTAGCTAGCACACAGTGTCGCCCTGTCTGCTGTGTACCGGAGTCCTACTAGCTAGCACACAGTGTCTCCCTGCCTGCTGTGTTCCAGAGTGTTCCACAGTTTTGCCCGGCCTGATGTGTACCGGAGTCCTCCTTAGTAGCTAGCGGGAGGCATGGGTGACACCGGTTGACAGTGTTCTTCGCTCCCGCCTGCAGAACATCTGTCCTCACCGTCGCTAACCGAACTGCGGGGAAAACACTGCCAGACAGGCACAGGCAAAGGACACTGTCTACTGTTGTCTCCGCTTCCCACTAGTTTTTCCGATACACAGCGGGCAGGAGGCTGGGGCATCACTGTTCTAGCTAGCTTGCGACACCATGAGCTAGTTAGCTTGCTAGTTATCTAATTAGCTAGCACACGGTGTCACCCCAAGCCTTACGCTTGCTGTGTACCGGAATCCTCCACGGACTAGCTAGTTAGCACACAGTGTCCTTCGCTCATGCCTGCCAAACACCTGCCCTCGCCATCATTAAACTTGTTATGGCAAGGTTCCAAGGGAACACCTCCTCCCATTCAGCTGAAAAAAATTTTTATTTAAAAATATTTAACTTTCACACATTAACAAGTCCAATACAGCAAATGAACGATAAACATCTTGTTAATCTACCCATCGTGTCCGATTTTTATAATGTTTTACAGCGAAAACACAACATATATTTATGTTAGATGACCACCAAATTCAAAAACACACACAGCCATTTTTCCCAGTCACAAAAGCAGAAATATAGATAAAATGAATCACTAACCTTTGATTATCTCTATCAGATGACACTCATAGCACATCATGTTGCACATGTATTGTGTGTTTTGTTCGATAATGTGCATATATATATATATATATATATATATATATATATATATATATATATATATATAAATCTCAGTTTACATTGGCGCGTTACGTGCAGTAATGTTTTGATTCCAAAACATTTGGTGATTTTGCGGAAATACTCACAATAAACATTGATAAAAGATGCAAGTGTTATTCACAGAATTAAAGATAAACGTATCCTCTATGCAACCGCTGTGTCAGATTTTTTTTAAACTTTACGGAAAAAGAATCATCTGAGAACAGCGCTCAGAACCCAAAGAAATAGCCGCCATTTTGCCGTCAACAGAAGCTACAAAAAACACTATAAATATTCACTTACATTTGAATATCTTCATCAGAAGGCAGTTCCAGGAATCTCAGTTCGACAATAAATGACTGATTTGTTCCATAAAGCCCACCATTTAGCCACTTGTTGTTAGCTTGTTCAGCCCAGCATTCAATCCTCAAAAAGCACGAGAAATTCCTCCAGACAAACTCAAAAAGTTCCGTTACAGGTCGTAGAAGTCAAATGATGTATGCAATCCATATTTAGGATGTTTTAAACATTAATCAGCAATAAGGTTCCAACCGGAGAATTTCATTATCTGAAGAAACGCATTGGAAAGCAAGAACACTCTCTCGTGACCGAGCGCAATGAGACCGAGGCTTTCTGCCTGACCACTCAGTAAAAGAGCTATTATGAGCCCCTCCTTTATAGTAGAATCATACAACCAGAATCTAAAGACTGTGACATCTTGTGGAAGCCCTAGGAAGTGCATGCTCATCCATATCTAAGATGGACATCAAATGGCACTGTTTTCAAAATTGAGTTCTCACTTCCTGTTTGGATTTCTTCTCAGGTTTTTGTTCTGTTATACTCACAGACATAATTCAAACCGTTTTAGAAACTTCAGAGTGTTTTCCATCCACCAGTAATAATAATATGCATATATTCCCATCTGGGAAAGAGTAGGAGGTGGTTTACTCTGGGCACGCCTTTCATCCAAAAGTGAAAATGATGCCCCCTAGCCCCAACAGGTTTTAACAGGAAAAACAGTGCCTGACAGGCGTGAGCGATTAGTCATATAAAGTACATTAGTCAAAATACTTGGTTGTTGCTATAGTTCTTTTTTTAAATAGAAGCACTAGGGATGGTGGTGTGAGCATGCGGGTCTGGGCAGATGAGATGTAGTCATTATCTGTGTGCGCCTGTTAGTAGTTGTTCGTATGTATACATTTCCTATCTTGAGTGCAATAAAAAAAATATATATAATATGAAAACAAATAAATATACAGTACCAGTCAAAAGTTTGGACACACCGACTCATTCAAGGGATTTAATAAGTTGTACTATTTTCTACATTGTAGAATAATAGTGAAGACATCAAAACTATGAAATAACACATATGGAATTATGTAGTTTCCAAAAAAGTGTTAAACAAATCAAAATATATTGTATATTTGAGATTCTTCAAATAGCCACCCTTTGCCTTGATGACAGCTTTGCACACTCTTGGCATTCTCTCAACCAGTGCCATGAGGTAATCACCTGGAATGCATTTCAATTAACAGGTGTGCCTTAAAAGTTCATTTGTGGAATTTCCTTCCTTCTTAATGCGTTTGAGCCAATCAGTTGTGTTGTGACAAGGTGGGGGGTATACAGAAGATAGCCCTATTTGGTAAAAGACCAAGTCCATATATATATATATCAGCACCTGCCCTCCTCTCTTACCCACCAGACCCAGTTTATCAGCACCTCCCCTCCTTGTCCTCTCTTACCCACCAGACCCAGTTTATCAGCACCTGCCCTCCTTGTCCTCTCTTACCCACCAGACCCAGTTTATCAGGACCTCCCCTCCTTGTCCTCTCTTACCCACCAGACCCAGTTTATAAGGACCTCCCCTCCTTGTCCTCTCTTACCCACCAGACCCAGTTTATCAGCACCTCCCCTCCTTGTCCTCTCTTACCCACCAGACCCAGTTTATCAGCACCTCCCCTCCTTGTCCTCTCTTACCCACCAGACCCAGTTTATCAGCACCTCTGTCTTTCCCCCATCCCTTCTTCTCAAACACATCTACTGTACACCCCTCTATACACCTACTTTCTCATCCATTCTCCTTCATTCACACACAACATATAGCGTAGTCCTCCACACATCCATTCTCTCCCACCCTCCTACACATATTCATATTCACCCTCCTTCACTCTCCCATTCATATGCACAGACACATACCCACACATACACCCACTCATACCCTCTCTCTCTCTCTCTCTCTCACACACACGCGCACATCACATAGGTGATGACAAAATGTCTATGTTGTTCAAACACTGTGAATCAGACATCAAAGGAATGGACCATGATACTGACTCCACATATTCAGCATTGGGGATGTTATCTTTGAGCATAGAATCATTATTAAAAAGAATAACATCTTCATCACCCTGGTATTCAAGACATCAAGATTACCACGGTGCTGGACTTCCTCTTATACTTTTTGAACCTGGTAGCACAGTAATGTGAGAAAGTTTACACTTTCAAATGAGTCTACAACAATAACGGACTTCACAGAAATGTTTTTGAATGTTCTTTGGACATGATTCTGGTTAACAGTATTTTGAACAGGATTCTGTTTCTGTTCTTGACATGTGGGTCACTTGACAATGCTAAAATGTAGGATCCCCACCCTCTTCCCTCCCTCCCTCCCTCCCACCCTCTTCCCTCCCTCCCTCCCTCCCACCCTCTTCCCTCCCTCCCTCCTTCTGTAATGTGCCTTTATGTTGTATTATCTAATGGGAATGAATCCTAATAAACTACCCCCCCCCCCTCTGTAATGTCCCACTTTATGTTGTATTATCTAATGACTAGAAGAATGGAGGTCAGGACGTCTGATATCGTTTGTTGAACTTTACTGAAAACATTACAAGGATACATACACTGTTGATCACTGGTTCTGTGGCTCAACTAGTGCAAGAGTAAGACATGGAATGGAATACTGAGTGTATCAGTTCAAACGGGATTTACAAGTTGCATGGTCTCTCTCTCCCTCTCCCTCCCTCCTTACACTAAAGAGGCCAGGCCTTTCACAGTGATACTCATGACTAGAGGAAGGTATCCAGGCTGGTCCTTCATCTCTGTCCTCAGTGTGTCCTCCTCAGAGGAGGACACACTTCAGAGTGACCAAAGAGACTCTCTGTCCTCTGATACAGCTCCTCCTCAGTCAGAACAGCCAGACCAGCATCTCTCAGAGAGAGGGTCTCCCCACTCCCTGCTGCCACATGCTGCACCTGGAGGACAAGCAGCACAGGAATTAATGTGGCATCTGCATCCCTAGAATTTGCAACAATGAAAAACACTTTAAAATGACAAATAGTTAGACATGATGCATGTTTTAATTGATACTGAACTGTTTATCAATGTGAAACATAATGGAAGTCCTTTATACTGCAAAACCTGATTTGTATGCATTGTTTAAAATACTTAGAAGCAAATAGGCTTGTCCCAGTATTGATGAGTAGAGTTATTTTGGAGATTTAGAGATATATTATTTTGAATGCTATAAAATAAACAAATGTCTTTCAAATCATTAGTGTTACAGCCTTGTAGATCACTCATTACAAAGATAATGAGCAAAATGATTAATCAAATATCTTTAGTAAATTATTAAGTAAATTACTTTTAAAGGTTAAATTACCTTAGATTTGAGATCGGTGTCCTCCATAAGAAACTCCTAAATTACTTATAAACGTGTAATTGATGTGACCTATACTTTGATGCAATACATCATTCAGGGCAGCCCCACCACTATCCAGGAGATGGCGCTGTTCTGCATGTAATTCTGGATTTCATTCAAACACATTTGATTTGTAATTGCTTGAGCTAATAAAGCACACAGTACATGCTCGTTCCCTGTTGTACTGTTATTTTGGTCAATTTGATTTGAGGAAAGGCAGCTCCCTAATGCAGCTGTTTCAGCCTCCCTCAGTGATCTGTTATGGAGAGGCTAGCCTGGGGACTCAGTCAGCTGTAGCCCACTTGGGTGCTGCCATTGAGATTCATTAGTAGTGTCCGCATTAGAAGGCTTGATGTCATTTGCTACAGATAAACCCAAATACATTTACATAAACAAAAACCTAGAAAAATGAACTCCAGGTCATACAGGACTGGAGGCTCAATCAAGCAGGTGTGAACTCACCAGGATCTGCAGGGCCTGTAAGACTGGAGGACTGCAACAGGATCCCAACACAGAGAGACCTTCATCTGTCATTCCTGAAGATATAATTATACACACATAAAACCACAGTAGTGAACCTAGTTTCCCAGGAACTGATCAAATAATAACTGGAGAATCCTGTGAAAACTGCTCTCTATCTCACCGTCCATGGCACTGACAATGAGGTGGACGGCACTGAGAAGTGAGGATCTGATCTCGTCCTCATCCTTCCCTACCCTCTCTTTCTAAAATGATCGGCCGAAATTGTTGCAACCCCTATTACTAGCCTGTTCAACCTCTCTTTCGTATCGTCCGAGATTACCATAGATTGGAAAGCTGCAGTGGTCATCCCCCTCTTCAAAGGGGGAGACACTAGACCCAAACTGCTACAGACCTATATCTATCCTACCCTGCCTTTCTAAGGTCTTCAAAAGCCAAGTTAACAAACAGATTACCGACCATTTCGAATCCCACCGTACCTTCTCCACTATGCAATCTGGTTTCAGAGCTGGTTATGGGTGCACCTCAGCCACGCTCAAGGTCCTAAACGATATCATAACCGCCATCGAAAAGAGACATTACTGTGCAGCCGTATTCATCGACCTGGCTAAGGCTTTCGACTGTCAATCACAACATTCTTATTGGCAGACTCAACAGCCTTGGTTTCTCAAATGAATTGCCTCGCCTGGTTCACCAACTACTTCTCTGATAATGTGTGTCAGGGTGTAAAATCGGAGGGCCTGTTGTCTCTATGGGGGTGCCACAGGGTTCAATTCTCGGGCCGACTCTCTTCTCTGAATACATCAATGTCGCCGCTCTTGCTGCTGGTGATTCTTTGATCCACCTCTACGCCGATTCAATCATCTCATGACGAAGTGGACACTGATTCATTGGGGTCACCCATGGCCTTGCCCCTCCGTTCAGCCCGCAGAGGAGGCCCAGAGAAATTCTAACCTATAACACTTTAGGGCTGCCAAGCTCTTATCAGGATACCAACTAGAGATGTTCTGATGTGTATATATTTTCTCGTTAGTGGGTGTTGTGTTTTTGCCAATAAAGGCAGACGGGACAGGTCTAGATAGTTATATGGCTGTTAGGACAGTTTTCTCCATTGTTCTCATGACCAGTACTTACATATTCTGTTTGTTTTGAGGCCAGTGAAATGTTTGAGACAACATGTCGTTTTTGCAGGGGGGTGTTGTAAGGGGCTTAATACAGTTGTATTCCAGACACTATGGGATACTCTGGTGAAGCCCATTGGAAATAAAGAAATATAGTTTAAGTGAATCGGGAACAATATTGCCAATTTAGTGACTTTGTCGCTATATTTAGCGAGTATTCAGACCCCTTAGCGACACATTTTCAAAAAAGCGACTAGCGACAAATCCAGCGCCTTTTTCTGGTGTTATTGGAGACTCTGACGTGAAGCACGTATTGTTCTTTCTCTTCTCAACGAGCAGCGGGTGCTGCCGTGGGCCCCACCCAGTCCCAAAGCACTCACATGCGGCCTAGTCCTCGCGCAGCAGTCCCTCCCAGCTGCAGTCAGAGCAGGAGACGTTCACCCCTCCTCGTCCAGACTGCAAATGAAGCCGCCCTGGCTTACAATCAGGGCGGGATGTAAATGTAAAAAACTAAACTTAAAAACAAAAAACACCCACAAAGTAACTTCGCCAGAGTGTCTCTTTTGGGTCACTTTTGCCAGTCCCAAATAAAAAAAATCGACAGAAGAAAGTTCATTTGTAGTTCTAAACATATTCAGGGTGTTTTTTACAAAAAAAAATGTGTCTCTCCCAGTTATTCCTCTCTCCTACAGCATACATCACAATTATATATACATGGCCAATTATGCAAATTGAGCGCTGACGTCATTTAGCGACTTCTAGCGACTTTTAGGACAGCCAATAGCTACTTTCCATTCTGAGGAGTTGGCAACACTGATTGGGAAGAGTAAGGATCAAAAACTAAAGAAAGACTGTAAACGGCTGCTACCTGTGCTGACATGATTAAAAGTGAAGTAAACTGTACTTTTCGCGTTGTAGTTTATATGATAAGCTCATTGGGAGGGTAACAATATCACACCTTTTCCTGAAGTGAATGGTTTCACCCACTACTCTACCCACGAACTGCGGCATTCTTTGATATCTACATTGCGCGTGAGGTTGATGGAAACTACATTTTCACTTTGTCACACAAGTTCCATCCAAAGTTCCATCCAAACTCAGGTTTAATTATTTTCTAACTTGCTCTATTTTAACTGAGGCCTCTTCAGTGGTTGGTGAGCTCCAATATGTTTTATCTCAACAAGTTTGAAAATAATTTGCTAGGCGATTGTTGACAAGATTCATGATGACTTTTCAACTAGCTAACTAGAAAACGATAAACAACTATGAAATTGGTACGTCGATTTATCTGTGGCAAATGACATCAAGCCTTCATGGGCGGACACTACTAATGAATCTCTATAGCAGCACCCAAGTGGGCTACAGCTGACTGAGTCCCCCAGTACGTGCTGTTGGGTTACAGCTGACTGAGTATCCCAGTACGTGCTGTTGGGCTACAGCTGACTGAGTTCCCCCAGTATGTGCTGTTGGGCTACAGCTGACTGAGTCCCCCAGTACGTGCTGTTGGGATACAGCTGACTGAGTCCCCCAGTACGTGCTGTTGGGTTACAGCTGACTGAGTATCCCAGTACGTGCTGTTGGGCTACAGCTGACTGAGTCCCCCAGTACGTGCTGTTGGGTTACAGCTGACTGAGTATCCCAGTACGTGCTGTTGGGCTACAGCTGACTGAGTATCCCAGTACGTGCTGTTGGGTTACAGCTGACTGAGTCCCCCAGTACGTGCTGTTGGGCTACAGCTGACTGAGTCCCCCAGTACGTGCTATTGGGCTACAGCTGACTGAGTCCCCCAGTACGTGCTGTTGGGCTACAGCTGACTGAGTATCCCAGTACGTGCTGTTGAGCTACAGCTGACTAAGTATCCCAGTACGTGCTGTTGGGTTACAGCTGACTGAGTCCCCCAGTACCTGCTGTTGGGTTACAGCTGACTGAGTCCCCCAGTACGTGCTGTTGGGATACATCTGACTGAGTGTCCCAGTACGGCTGTTGGGAAACATCTGACTGAGTGTCCCAGTACGGCTGTTGGGAAACATCTGACTGAGTCCCCAGTACGTGCTGTTGGGAAACATCTGACTGAGTCCCCAGTACGTGCTGTTGGGAAACATCTGACTGAGTCCCCCAGTACGTGCTGTTGGGCTACAGCTGACTGAGTCCCCCAGTACGTGCTGTTGGGATACAGCTGACTGAGTCCCCCAGTACGTGCTGTTGGGTTACAGCTGACTGAGTATCCCAGTACGTGCTGTTGGGCTACAGCTGACTGAGTCCCCCAGTACGTGCTGTTGGGTTACAGCTGACTGAGTATCCCAGTACGTGCTGTTGGGCTACAGCTGACTGAGTATCCCAGTACGTGCTGTTGGGTTACAGCTGACTGAGTCCCCCAGTACGTGCTGTTGGGCTACAGCTGACTGAGTCCCCCAGTACGTGCTGTTGGGCTACAGCTGACTGAGTCCCCCAGTACGTGCTGTTGGGCTACAGCTGACTGAGTATCCCAGTACGTGCTGTTGAGCTACAGCTGACTGAGTATCCCAGTACGTGCTGTTGGGTTACAGCTGACTGAGTCCCCCAGTACCTGCTGTTGGGTTACAGCTGACTGAGTCCCCCAGTACGTGCTGTTGGGATACATCTGACTGAGTGTCCCAGTACGGCTGTTGGGAAACATCTGACTGAGTGTCCCAGTACGGCTGTTGGGAAACATCTGACTGAGTCCCCAGTACGTGCTGTTGGGAAACATCTGACTGAGTCCCCAGTACGTGCTGTTGGGAAACATCTGACTGAGTCCCCCAGTACGTGCTGTTGGGCTACAGCTGACTGAGTATCCCAGTACGTGCTGTTGGGTTACAGCTGACTGAGTCCCCCAGTACGTGCTGTTGGGCTACAGCTGACTGAGTATCCCAGTACGGCTGTTGGGTTACAGCTGACTGAGTCCCCCAGTACGTGCTGTTGGGATACATCTGACTGAGTATCCCAGTACATGCTGTTGGGCTACAGCTGACTGAGTCCCCCAGTACGTGCTGTTGGGATACATCTGACTGAGTCCCCCAGTACGTGCTGTTGGGCTACAGCTGACTGAGTATCCCAGTACGTGCTGTTGGGTTACAGCTGACTGAGTCCCCCAGTACGTGCTGTTGGGCTACAGCTGACTGAGTATCCCAGTACGGCTGTTGGGTTACAGCTGACTGAGTCCCCCAGTACGTGCTGTTGGGATACATCTGACTGAGTATCCCAGTACATGCTGTTGGGCTACAGCTGACTGAGTCCCCCAGTACGTGCTGTTGGGATACATCTGACTGAGAATCCCAGTACATGCTGTTGGGCTACAGCTGACTGAGTCCCCCAGTACGTTCTGTTGGGATACATCTGACTGAGTATCCCAGTACATGCTGTTGGGCTACAGCTGACTGAGTCCCCCAGTACATGTTGTTGGGCTACAGCTGACTGAGTCCCCCAGAACGTGCTGTTGGGCTACAGCTGACTGAGTCCCCCAGTACGTGCTGTTGGGATACATCTGACTGAGTCCCCCAGTACGTGCTGTTGGGCTACAGCTGACTGAGTATCCCAGTATGTGCTGTTGGGATACAGCTGACTGAGTATCCCAGTACGTGCTGTTGGGATACATCTGACTGAGTATCCCAGTACGTGCTGTTGGGATACATCTGACTGAGTATCCCAGTACGTGCTGTTGGGCTACAGCTGACTGAGTCCCCCAGTACGTGCTGTTGTGATACATCTGACTGAGTCCCCCAGTACGTGCTGTTGGGATACATCTGACTGAGTCCCCCAGTACATGCTGTTGGGTTACAGCTGACTGAGTCCCCCAGTACGTGCTGTTGGGCTACAGCTGACTGACTATCCCAGTACGGCTGTTGCACTGTCCCAATGAATTCACTCATCCATTGAACCATTGTGAATGCGCCAATTGCGCACAACCAGAGTAGATCAATGAGGGCTTTCCCCTGAAGACCAGGAGCATTATTCTCTGGTAACTCTAATAACCCTGAGTCTGTGTAGGAAATAGAGGTGTTGTTGGACACTGGAGCAGACACTCTACTTGGACTTTCCAGCTAAGCACATTGTTCATATTGATGGATTTGGATTTCTGAACATTAACTATTATTAATCATAAGTTATATTATTAATCACTAGTTAAATGATTAATCATTAGTTATATTATTCATCATTAGTTATTTTATTAATAATTAGTTGTATTATTCATCATTAGTTATTTTATTAATCGTTGGTTATATTATTAATCATGAGTTATATCATGAATCATGAGTTATATTATGAATCATCAGTTATAATAGAGACATGAGGGGTGCCATAAGTACGCTTGGGAGGGGCTGAGTGCAGGGAACACGTTCATATGTGTCAGTACTGATAAGGGGAGGAACCGTGTATTGCCCATATCACTTAGCATCCTGCCTAGAAATAAACATGCCATTTTTAGCGATAAGGAGGAGACCACTCAAAGTGGGGTATGTATACTACAATGGGTGATACCATGTCTTTGTCTGTACAGCTGTTTGATCCTTTGGGATGAATAAACTTGGTTTAACCTTTCATAGTGTCCATCGAGTTTTTCCTCTGAGAATTAGAACCTAACAATACGAACATCCAGGTACTTGTACGAACTAAACTGTGCTTTGTTGAATTGCATGTAGGAACTACTCCCCAAAACTGCTTCACTGACATGAGGATGACAACACATCAAACCAGAATATACTTCCCAGTAATGTGGCATGTAGCTCTAACTGCTTCTAGAGAAGTTATTTTCTCATGAAATAACATTCCTTTTACATTCCTGAAGAGCAGGAATGTAAGAGTGGAACAGGACAGTTTCCCAGTAAAAGAGACTCCTCCTACTAGTATGTAATGAACTCTTAGCTAATGCATTTCAGACATATTCCTATTTCATTCATAACGTATCTCTAAGTCATAAGGACCCAGAGGAAGAAGCAGTGGGAACCAGGTATTGAAGCAGTGTTGCGATCAGAATAAAAGACAGCATGCTTTGGATTGTCTTGAATGACCAACATTTTTGACTGAAATTATTTCCTGTTTGTATTCCTGTCTTGTCAAAAGCAATGCTACTCTGTTCTGATCCACTCTTTTCCCAGGGAAATTGAACCTTGTGTTTGCATTATTGAGTGTCTTGACAACTGTGAAATGTATTTAGAATGCTCTTCTGAAGCTGTTGTATTGAGTGTTCATGTTTTCATCCTAGTTTTGTTTCTTAGACATCTTTGTCATTTGTGTCTTTGTCATCTGCTGCAGCCAGAAACACGATCCACCACCATCATGATTTCCAAGGCCGTAAAATCCATGTTGAAGGAAGTAGATTCTAACGGTAGCCTGATTCCTGTGTCCAGTCTGAACGACAGCTCTGGTAAACTGAATCTCCTCTCACTCGTTGTGAAGACCAGGCCCAGATGTGGATGCTTCTGGCAGGAACCGAAATACCAGTCCAGAGGCTTTTCCCTGAGTGATGTGCTGAAACCCGGAGAACCTGAAGACGAACCTTTAAACCCAGGTAAACACCAGAGCAACCCCTCGGGCAGGGTGCTTGTGTTAACCAATAGCCTGCTGGAATAGGCTACTGGGGATGAGGTCATAATTTCAATCACTGAATTGAATATGAATAATATGTAATGAACTGCATATGCTTGTCAACAACAGCCAGAGTTTGTTACCTGTAGCCTAATCTGACTGACTCTTACTGTCAATCTAATGCATTCTAACAATTGATGACAATTGCGATAGAACTTTGATAACTTACAATTTAATAAACTAAACATGGCCATTAATAACTTCATAATAACACAAGGCTATAACAACAATACACTGAAGTTACAGGCTATTTATTAAATCCGTGTTCCAGCTCCAAGTAGGCTGCACAAGTGGCACAAATTGATTTGCATTGACTCCAGCAACTCAATTTCAACATATTTATTTTTTCAAATTATATTCTACAGTAGCCAGCAATGGCATATCAATTAATAGGCTACTTAATGGCAAACAGATGCAAATGTGTAATTCTCCACATTTAATGCCAGTTTCATTGTGGAATTTTCCCCACAACAGAATCACGCGAGGCAGTTCCATAACTTATATTTCAAATTTCCACTCACGCAGCCCCCGAGACCCTAGAACTGAGCATGTGTAAAACGCGATGCTTGATACCGTTTTCCATAAGCAAAGATTACATTAGAATCGAGTTTAAACCACCCCCGACCGACTTGCTTCCATGGCGCTCTGGTGCTCCCAAAGTCCTTTCCAGTGTTTGTCGCCGTTATTTTTTGGTCTGCATCAGTTCTAGCGTGTTAATATAGAAAAATTGTTGTCTCTAATAATGACGTTCTAAATAGCCAACCTACAACTAGTAAAACGTTGTCACGACGTGAGTGCTGCTCTGTCTCCTTTCACTCACGTCTCAGCCAATAGTAGACTAAGCTGCCTGCTGCAGTTCTCTCTCAACCCACACACACTTGTCCGGTCCTCCCCACCACTCTCTCAGCAACCGCCGTCCTCATATGGAAATAACGGACATGGCAACCCTGACCTCCGGGAACAATTTGCTTACAATATCCTCTTTGTATTATCGTAAAACTTTAGTTAAACGCGGTCTGAAATAGCTTTAATAGCCTGGCAATGGCACACATTTCAGAAAAAAACGACGCCAAGTGTAATATAAATGAATTGTTTACAAGGTGTTATGTTTGATTTGTTACATTAAATAATTCAGTAATGACTCGGGGGGAAATGGTGGCAATCATCCGTTTTTATTGCCAGTAAGAAACGGCTAGTCATTGCCTGCAACAGCTGAGAACTGCAAGATAACTGGCAAGAACTTTAGGAGTACAAACCCCCAGAAATCGGCCGATTGCCATTCATTGACGAAAAAAGAACTGGCGAAAATGCTGACGACAATGCACAGTCAAAGAGGAAAATAACGATTCTGTCAAGGAAAATAAGAAAACAAATAGAAATAGTGGCATACTAAGACAAAATGAATGTAACAGTGTGTAAATGACAATACATTATTGCAGAAAATTAAGAAATTGATAAAAATGCTGGAACTGAATACTGGAATTAAACAATTAACTATCAGTATGCAAACTAGCAAAAGTTGTTTGCATTAAGGAAATAGACACATGGCAAAAAAAGGCCTGTCTCTAATAAGCACCTGTTGTGTTCAGTGATATAAGCAAATAAACACCCAGGCTAACAATTTACATTTTATGGTACAATAACAATGGCTTAGATAGATTGAGTTTATAAGTAACATGTAACATATGTAATTGTAGGGTACAGTGAAAATCAGGTTGTTGTTATAAGGAAGCCGAATACAACAGGTAGACCTTACAGTGAAATGCTTACATTATAGGCCCTAATCAACAGTGCAATTTTTAAGTAAAAAATAGGTATTAGATAAACCTCTGGGAAGAGGAAGGGCAGGGGTGTATGCTTCATGATTAACGACTCATGGTGTAATCATAACAACATACAGGATCTCAAGTCCTTCTGCTCACCCGACCTAGAATTCCTTACAGTCAAATGCCAGCCATTTTTTACCTACCAAGAAAGAGAATTCTCGGCAGTTATAGTCACAGCTGTGTACATTCCCCCTCAAGCAGAGAGGTGCTGGTGGAGTTGTAGGTGCTGGTGGAGTTGTAGGCACCAGAGGAGTTGTAGGTGCCGGTGGAGTTGTAGGTGCCGGTGGAGTTGTAGTTGCAGGTGGAGTTGTAGGCGCTGGTGGAGTTGTAGGTGGAGTTGTAGGCGCCGGAGGAGTTGTAGGCGCCAGTGGAGTTTCAGGTGGAGTTGTAGGTGCAGGTGGAGTTGTAGGCGCCGGAGGAGTTGTAGGAGCCGATGGAGTTCCAGGTGGAGTTGCAGGTGCAGGTGGAGTTGTAGGTGCTGGCCCAGCAGGTCCACAGGTAGAGACCTGCTTCAAAAATACACTACCATATGGTATCTAATTTCAGTAAATCAGAAAAAGAAATGTTGTTTTAGTTTAAAAGCTTTATGTTACCTCCTGGGGTGAAGTCCACAGACACCTCTCTGAAGCCTCTCTCTGAAGCCCCTCTCTGAAGCCCCACAAGCAGAGTTGTCCACAGACCTACATTGGGCAATTCTCTACCTGTAACAATACGTAAGGAAGCATGTGTTAGGAAGTCCTCTGCTGGTGACTTCACCATCTCACACCACTCTCAAGCAGCTCGCCCCACTACGCCTCTCCCACACCCGAATCCAGGAGTCAAGGGGTGATGATCTCCAGCTCTCTCTGGAACTTTCCTTAACCTGTCATGATTGGTTGATAAGATCACAGCCTGAGACTTTGATACTGTGTATAGTCTCTTTGTAACAATATGCCATGACAATTTGATGGCCTAATATTGTAAAGTTTCTGTTCATTAGTATTTAAGACCTACATTTAATGACAGGTATTTCTAGTCATACAGTCTGTTTTCTAGATGAACACAAAGTTCAAATGTCATAGGCCTATGCATGGCCATTATCTCTCGTCATAATACATACAGTACCTTCTGAAAGAGGTCATGCCACCTTTTCTTCCTCGGAGCTGGCATGTTGCCGCATCGACAGGCCAAACCCCTGTGGTGGCAAATGTCTGCAAGCAGGACATCCACTCCCTTAAGGGGCTGTAACCAACAGGATGAATGTATCACACAACCACAAGAACAATTAGCAATACAATGGAAACCTAATGTGAACTAGGCTAAAACATTTAGCCTACAAGAATACATGGTGTTATTGTGAAATTAGTCAGTATTCAAGCAAGTATGCTAATCTAGCATCATGGCAAATTAGTCCATTTAGGCTCAAACAGCTAGGCTATATCATGCACGGACTGATTTTAATTCATTAACAAATAAACTCAGCAAAAAAAGAAACGTCCCTTTTTCAGGACCCTGTCTTTCAAAGATCATTCGTAAAAATCCAAATAACTTCACAGATCTTTATTGTAAAAAAGGGTTTTCCCATGCTTGTTCAATGAACCATAAACTATTAATGAACATGCACCTGTGAAACCGTTGTTAAGACACTAACAGCTTACAGACGTTAGGTAATTAAGGTCACAGTTATGAAAACTTAGGACACTAAAGAGGCCTTTCTACTGACTCTGAAAAACACCAAAAGAATAATGCCCATGGTCCCTGCTCATCTATGTGAATGTGCCTTAGGCATACTGCAAGGAGGCATGAGGACTGCAGATGTGGCCAGGGCAATCAATTGCAATGTCCGTACTGTGAGACGCCTAAGACAGTGCTACAGGGAGACAGGACGGACAGCTGATCGTCCTCGCAGTGACAGACCACGTGTAACAACACCTGCACAGGATCGGTACATCCGAACATCACACCTGCGGGACAGGTACAGGAAGGCAACAACAGCTGCCTGAGCAACACCAGGAATGCACAATCCCTCCATCAGTGCTCAGACCGCAATAGGCTGAGAGAGGCTGGACTGAGGGCTTGTAGGCCTGTTGTAAGGCAGGTCCTCACCAGACATCACGGCAACAACGTTGCCTATGGGCACAAACCCACCGTCACTGGACCAGACAGAACCGGCAAAAAAGTGCCCTTCACTGACGAGTCACGGTTTTGTCTCACCAGAGGTGATGGTCGGATTCGAGTTTATTGTCGAAGGAATGAGCGTTACACCGAGGCCTGTACTCTGGAGCGGGATCGATTTCGAGGTGGAGAGTCCTTCATGGTCTGGGGCGGTATGTCACAGCATCATCAGACTGAGCTTGTTGTCATTGCAGGCAATCTCAAAGCTGTGAGGGAAGACATCCTCCCCCCTCATGTGGTACCCTTCCTGCAGGCTCATCCTGACATGACCCTCCAGCATGACAATGCCACCAGCCATACTGCTTGTTCTGTGCGTGATTTCCTGCAAGACAGGAATATCAGTGTTCTGCCATGGCCAGCGAAGAGCCCGAATCTCAATCCCATTGAGCAAGTCTGGGACCTGTTGGATCAGAGGGTGAGGGCTAGGGCCATTCCCCCTAGAAATGTCTGGTAACTTGCAGGTACCTTGGTGGAAGAGTGGGGTAACATCTCACAGCAAGAACTGGCAAATCTGGTGCAGTCCATGAGGAGGAGATGCACTGCAGAACTTAATGCAGCTGGTGGCCACACCTTTGTTCAGGGACACATTATTCCAATTCTGTGGAACTTGTTCAGTTTATGTCTCAGTTGTTGAACCTTGTTATGTTCATACAAATATTTACACATGTTAAGTGTGCTGAAAATAAACGCAGTTGACAGTGAGAGGACGTTTCTTTTTTTGCTGAGTTTAGATATGTGCTGTGTTATAAATGCATAAGGTTTTAATGTTGAATTTTCCCTCAGATGTCAAGGAGTCTGACTTCGTGGACCACAGTGGGACATTTGGTGACATAGAAGAAATGAAGGCAGGAGGAAATGTGGAGGGATTGTTGGCTGATTTAAAACTTAACATGGCCTTAAAATACTCTAACGAACAAGAGTCGTCCTTTGGCAGACTGAAGAAAGAGGAGGTGAAAGTGAAGGAGGTGGTTAACTACTCGAAAGACAAGTGAGTTGCCCTATACTGTACATACACTGATTGTACAAATATTAAGAACACCTGCTCTTTCCATCACAGACTGGTGAAGGTGAATCCAGGTGTAAGCTATGATCCCTTATTGATGTTACTTGTTAAATCCACTTCCATCAGTGTCGATGAAGGGGAGGAGACAGGTTAAGAAGGATTTTTAAGTCTTAAGACAATTGACACATGGATTGTGTACACTATTTATTTTATTTATTTAACCTTTTTTTAACCAGGTAGGCAAGTTGAGAACAAGTTCTCATTTACAATTGCGACCTGGCCAAGATAAAGCAAAGCAGTTCGACACATACAACGACACAGAGTTACACATGTAGTAAAACAAACATACAGTCAATAATACAGTATAAACAAGTCTATATACGATGTGAGCAAATGAGGTGAGATAAGGGAGGTAAAGGCAAAAAAAGGCCATGGTGGCAAAGTAAATACAATATAGTAAGTAAAACACTGGAATGGTAGTTTTGCAGTGGAAGAATGTGCAAAGTAGAGATCGAAACAATGGGGTGCAAAGGAGCAAAATTAATTAATTAATTAAATACAGTAGGGAAAGAAGTAGTTGTTTTTTTGGCTAAATTATAGGTGGGCTATGTACAGGTGCAGTAATCTGTGAGCTGCTCTGACAGTTGGTGCTTAAAGCTAGTGAGGGAGATAAGTGTTTCCAGTTTCAGAGATTTTTGTAGTTCGTTCCAGTCATTGGCAGCAGAGAACTGGAAGGAGAGGCGGCCAAAGAAATAATTGGTTTTGGGGGTGACTAGAGAGATATACCTGCTGGAGCGTGTGCTACAGGTGGGAGATGCTATGGTGACCAGCGAGCTGAGATAAGGGGGGACTTTACCTAGCAGGGTCTTGTAGATGACATGGAGCCAGTGGGTTTGGCGACGAGTATGAAGCGAGGGCCAGCCAACGAGAGCGTACAGGTCGCAATGGTGGGTAGAATATGGGACTTCGGTGACAAAACGGATTGCACTGTGATAGACTGCATCCAATTTGTTGAGTAGGGTATTGGAGGCTATTTTGTAAATGACATCGCCAAAGTCGAGGATTGGTAGGATGGTCAGTTTTACAAGGGTATGTTTGGCAGCATGAGTGAAGGATGCTTTGTTGCGAAATAGGAATCCAATTCTAGATTTAACTTTGGATTGGAGATGTTTGATATGGGTCTGGAAGGAGAGTTTACAGTCTAACCAGACACCTAAGTATTTGTAGTTGTCCACGTATTCTAAGTCAGAGCCGTCCAGAGTAGTGATGTTGGACAGGCGGGCAGGTGCAGGTAGCGATCGGTTGAAGAGCATGCATTTAGTTTTACTTGTATTTAAGAGCAATTGGAGGCCACGGAAGGAGAGTTGTATGGCATTGAAGCTTGCCTGGAGGGTTGTTAACACAGTGACCAAAGAAGGGCCGGAAGTATACACTAGCAGTTAAACGTTCTAGAACACCGACTCATTCAAGGGTTTTATTTTATTTTACTATTGTCTACATTGTAGAATAATAGTGAAGACATCAGAACTATGAAATAACACACATGGAAGCATATAGTAACCAAAAAAGTGTTAAACAAATCCAAGTATATTTTAAATATCTGACATTCTTCAAATTCCCACCATTTGCCTTGATGACAGCTTTGCATATTCTTGGCATTCTCCCAACCAGCTTCATGAGGTTGTCACCAGGAATGCATTTCAATGAACAGGTGTGCCTTTTTAAAAGTTAATTTGTGGAATTAGTATGATATGTATGGTTACTTAAGAAAAAAACAAAAAGAGGGTGGGATGGAGGACGTATAACACGAATGCCTAGCAACCCAAAGGTTGTGTGTTTCAATCATATCATGGACAAATTTAACATTTGAGCTAATTAGACAATTTGAAAACCACCTCCTATTTAAATGTCTAGCAACCTAAAGTGTACGCATCAAATCACATCATGGACAACTTTAGCTAATTAGCAATTTTGCAACTGCTCACTATCTTTTAGCTACTTTGCAACTACTTAGCATGTGAGCTAACACTTCTCCTAGCCCTAACTCTTAAGCTTAACCCTAACCTCTAACCCTAACCTTAACCCCTAAACCCTAGCGCCTAGCTAACATTGCCCACCTAGCCACAACAAAGTGAAATTCTTAACATATCATACGTATTGCAAACTCATTACATATTTTATGAATTGCAATTAGTAACATATCATACGAATAGTAATTCGTAACATATCATACGAAATTAATGATGGACATCCACAAATGAATACATACGAAACGTAACATATTACACTAAATGGAGAGAGACAGATTTACGTTCACTTCAATCCATGAGTCCAGGTTGGTATGTTAACTACAATCATATGGTTCACCTGCCCAAGGAGTCCAGGTTGGTATGTTAACTACAATCATATGGTTCACCTGCCCAAGGAGTCCAGGTTGGTATGTTAACTACAATCATACGGTTCACCTGCCCAAGGAGTCCAGGTTGGTTCACCTGCCCAAGGAGTCCAGGTTGGTATGTTAACTACAATCACATGGTTCACCTGCCCAAGGAGTCCAGGTTGGTTCACCTGCCCAAGGAGTCCAGGTTGGTATGTTAACTACAATCATATGGTTCACCTGCCCAAGGAGTCAATATTTAGACCCACAGCTTGCCACTTGAGAGAATGCTTAATGTCCTTTTATATTATTTTAATGAGTGATTTATAAGGTGGGAACACTAAAGACATGAAACTTAGGGACACATTATATTTGTTATAAAAAGTATTTTAATAGCCTTCTTTGTTTTTATTGATCTATACAATATATCAAATACTTTTATTTACTTTCTATCATTCAAAATAATAGAACGATGTCTCTAAATCCCTGAAACATGTCACTACAACTCTACACACTACTGGGACAAACCTATTTGCTTTCCTTAAGTTCATTAAACAATACATACAAATAATGTTTTGCAATGTAAAGGACTTCCATTATGTTTTCACATTGATAAACAGCTCAATATCAACTAAAACTATTATAATGTCTAACTATTTGTCATTTTAGGGCTGTACTCAATCCACATCGTGGAAATTCAGCTTTACAGTGTGATTGACATGTAAAGGCAATTTTTTATTTGACCCTTATTTTCCCAGGTAAGTTGTAAAAAATGTATTTGGCAGAGACAGCATTCACATTAAGCATTGCATATGTCGGCTCAAAGAGAAATTACCTTTAAAAGTCTAAGGCGTCAGTGTTACAGATTGAAGAGAGCCTTTAACCTCTCTGGGGTAGGCGGGACTCTTGTGTCCCACATGGCCAATAGTCAGGGAAAATGCAGAGCGCCAAATTCAAATACATTTCTATAAAAATCTAACTTTCATTAAATTACACATGCAAGAGAGCAAGTTAAAGCTACACTCGTTGTGACTCCAGCCAACATGTCAGATTTCAAAAAGGCTTTTCGGCGAAAGCATAAGATGCTATTATCTGATGATAGCACAACAGTAAACAATGAGAGAGTAGCATATTTGAACTCTGCAGGCGCAACACAAAACGCAGAAATAAAATATAAATCATGCCTTACCTTTGATGAGCTTCTTTTGTTTGCACTCCTATATGTCCCATAAATATCACAAATGGTCCTTTTGTTCAATTAATTCCGTCGATATATATCCAAAATGTCCATTTATTTGGCGCGTTTGATCCAGAAAAACACCGCTGCCAAAACATTTCAAACTACTTTTGTAATACAACTTTAGGTTCTTCTAAACGTATATAATCGATCAAATTGAAGACGGGATGATCTGTGTTCAATACAGGAGCAAAACAAACTGATGCTACTTTTCTGTTTACGCGCCTCTATCAAAAGGTACACATGAAGTGACTCTCGTTCTGAGCTATGGTACGAGTGTTTTCTATCCAATACTAATAATAATATGCATATATTAGAATCTGGGACAGAGTAGGAGGCAGTTCAGTTTATACATGCAGTTCAAGAATAACCCTCTAGTAAGAAACACAGCTAATAGCTTTAAATAATATTTCCTTGCCCACTCTATATTTTGTATAATTTATTTGGGTCCCTCCTGCAGACGCCTGGACATGACCCACCCTGTGATCAAGCAGACCCGGGAGAAGCCCAGGGCAATATTAGGGGTGTTGACGGAGAGGATTATGACATCACAACCTTGCCAGGTCACAAACAAAGTCCGGAAGCGTGGCAATGCAGGAGCCAACATCAGCGCCTGCGTGGCCCTGAGTGTGAAGGTAGTAGGAAAGATTACCAAGCTTTCTATTGAAGTGAATGATGTTTTCATCATTTTGAGTGGAAAATCATTCATAATGTATAATTGACAACACAGATTTAGATTTTCTGTTGTAAAATGGATTTTTAATCTCAATAATCTCACTTTATGATAAATAAAATAAATGTCAGGAGCATATTGACAGATCACAGATGTCTGTTCAGGAGTGATGAATACTGTAGCCCTGAATTCCCACATAGATCATTTCCTGTTTTTATCATTAGAACCACTTCCTGAAGATGTAATGGTGTAGTATAGATGACTGTCTGGGTTAGAATCTGGGTCGTCTGGGCACCAAACGTCTCTGACTGATTTGACATTTCCTCCACAGGACTCTATGAAGCAGAGCGGCAGTACTCAGACAGATAGTGATGTGTCGCTGAAGATTCCTGAATACACTGTCGTGGCCTACAGTCTGATTGAACTCTACGTCAAATGCAATGGACAGTTTGGTGAGGAAGTGTATGGTTTATCAATGTCCCAGGTATAGCTGCATGGTTAAGTACCATGGTAAAGTACACAGCCAGCGTCTATGTTCCTCAGTGTATTTAGTGTAGCCACTGTATCTGTCTGTGAGTGACTGGTTATGACTGTTGTCTGCTCTTGTCCACAGAGCTGTGCCTCTTCTCCAACAATGGGGGCTTTGAAAAGGTTACGTCAAAGGATGACATTGAAGAGGATGGAATTATGGACCTGGGAGGCGACTCTGATGCCAACAGCCCCTTAAATCTGAACGAAGGTAATAATGCCAGTGGATGGTAATGTCTCCTGTCTAGTGGTCAACGTCTACTGAATGGAACGTCTGGTCAACATGTAATGTAGTCTACTGAATGGAATGTCTGGTCAACATGTAATCTACTGAATGGAACGTCTGGTCAACATGTAATGTAGTCTACTGAATGGAACGTCTGGTCAACGTGTAATGTAGTCTACTGAATAGAACGTCTGGTCAACATGTAATGTAGTCTACTGAATGGAACGTCTGGTCAACGTGTAATGTAGTCTACTGAATAGAACGTCTGGTCAACATGTAATGTAGTCTACTGAATGGAATGTCTGGTCAACATGTAGTCTACTGAATAGAACGTCTGGTCAACATGTAATGTAGTCTACTGAATGGAACGTCTGGTCAACATGTAGTCTACTGAATGGAACGTCTGGTCAACATGTAGTCTACTGAATGGAACGTCTGGTCAACATGTAGTCTACTGAATGGAACATCTGGTCAACATGTAGTCTACTGAATGGAACGTCTGGTCAACATGTAATGTAGTCTACTGAATGGAACGTCTGGTCAACATGTAATGTAGTCTACTGAAGTGAACATCTGGTCAACATGTAATGTAGTCTACTGAATGGAACGTCTGGTCAACATGTAATGTAGTCTACTGAATGGAATGTTCAATATTTAAATTGTTCTCTTTGATTAGTAATTATGAAGTTACCACACTGTTGATCACACTTTGACAAAGTAACATGGTCTGTCTGTTGTTTGTGTGTTGACAGAACTGGAGAAACTGAGTGGTCATTTCCAGCTGCTGTCAGTCCTGCCAGCAGCCAAACGGTCCTCTCTGCTCCAGCTCCTCAAGACAACCATGGAGGACAGAGAGACAGTCAGTGTGCTGGAGAGTGTGGTGAGTGAGACGTACAGAAACAGGGCACAAACACACACACACACACAATGTAGACACACACACACACACAATGTAGACACACACACACACACAATGTAGACACACAAACATACACACACAATGTAGACACACAAACATACACACACAATGTAGACACGCAAACACACACGCACACACAATGTAGACACACACACACACACACACAATGTAGACACACACACACACACAATGTAGACACACACACACACAATGTAGACACACACGCACACACACAATGTAGACACACACACACACACACACACAATGTAGACACACACACACACAATGTAGACACACACACACACACACAATGTAGACACACACACACACACAATGTAGACACACACACACACACAATGTAGACACACACACACACACACACAACGTAGACACATACACACACAACGTAGACACACACACACACAATGTAGACACACACACACAATGTAGACACACACACACACAATGTAGACACACACACAATGTAGACACACACACACACACAATGTAGACACACACACACACACAATGTAGACACACACACACACACACACAACGTAGACACACACACACACAACGTAGACACACACACACACAATGTAGACACACACACACAATGTAGACACACACACACACAATGTAGACACACACACACACAATGTAGACACACACACACACAACTAATAGCAGGAATGAATATCTCACCCTGAATATCTGTAACATTCTCACTGTCTTTCATATTCTCACACTCTCTCTCCCCCTCCCCCACCCCTTGTCACAGCTGGATCAGATGTGTGAAGGTGAGACTCCTGACCTGGGTGACCTGGAAGAGTCTGAGAGAGAAACAGTCCAGGCCATACTGGATCTTGTAGACCAATGTGTTGGGAAGGATGAGGACGAGATCAGATCCTCACTTCTCAGTGCTATCCACCTCATTGTCAGTGCCATGGACGGTGAGATAGAGAGCAGTTTTCACAGGATTCTCTAGTTATTATTTGATCAGTTCCTGGGAAACTAGGTTCACTACTGTGGTTTTATGTGTGTATATTTATTTATTCAGGAATGACAGATGAAGGTCTCTCTGTGTTGGGATCCTGTTGCAGTCCTCCAGTCTTACAGGCCCTGCAGATCCTGGTGAGTTCACACCTGCTTGATTGAGCCTCTAGTCCTATATGACCTTTTAGAAAAGAGTGCATGTAAGCTTATTCCTGTGCTCCTTGTCCTCCAGGTGCAGCATGTGGCAGCAGGGAGTGGGGAGACCCTCTCTCTGAGAGATGCAGGTCTGGCTGTTCTGACTGAGGAGGAGCTGTATCAGAGGACAGAGCGTCTCTTTGCCCTCTCCAATGTAGAACTTGCCAGATTGAATGAGGACGCAGAATTCACAGTGACTTCAGTTATGTGTCCTGGACACCTTCCTCTTGTCATGAGTATCGCTGTGAATGGCCTGGCCTCTTTAGGATAGATTGAGCCGAATAGAAACATTCCTTGTGCTACAAAGTGGATATATGAACTGCACCGTAAGGTAAGAATTTCAGAAATGTCACATTTGATAACATATTGGTGATGATTGCAAAGAGACTTAGAGCAGGAGTAAAACATATCAAAAACAAGATAATGCACATGTGTGAAGAAAAATGTACAAAATAATATTCCCACTACTGTACATTAATGAATGACACATTCCTACGTCATATTTCCGTGTTAATGGCTTTTCATCAAAACGCAGTTGTATTTACTTCTGCCAGATGCCTTTAATGAAGTTTTTGCCTATTGAAGACCATTCAAAAAGTATACAAAATTCAAAAACAACAAGGCTATTTTCAGAGTCACTTGCATAGCTTATTGTTGTTATAATGATTTTTTTATGTATTGTTAGGAAGCCCATCACCCATAACGTTATGTCTAGGGGTCAAAGGTCTAATTACATGGTCTGTAACCTGACTCGTTACGTCTAGGGGTCAAAGGTCTAGTTACATGGTCTGTAACCTGACTCGTTACGTCTAGGGGTCAAAGGTCTAGTTACATGGTCTGTAACCTGACTCATTATGTCTAGGGGTCAAAGGTCTAGTTACATGGTCTGTAACCTGACTCGTTATGTCTAGGGGTCAAAGGTCTAGTTACATGGTCTGTAACCTGACTCGTTATGTCTAGGGGTCAAAGGTCTAGTTACATGGTCTGTAACCTGACTCATTATGTCTAGGGGTCAAAGGTCTAGTTACATGGTCTGTAACCTGACTCATTATGTCTAGGGGTCAAAGGTCTAGTTACATGGTCTGTAACCTGACTCGTTATGTCTAGGGGTCCTAGGTCTAATTACATGGTCTGTAACCTGACTCGTTATGTCTAGGGGTCCTAGGTCTAGTTACATGGTCTGTAACCTGACTCATTATGTCTAGGGGTCAAAGGTCTAGTTACATGGTCTGTAACCTGACTCATTATGTCTAGGGGTCAAAGGTCTAGTTACATGGTCTGTAACCTGACTCGTTATGTCTAGGGGTCCTAGGTCTAATTACATGGTCTGTAACCTGACTCATTATGTCTAGGGGTCCTAGGTCTAGTTACATGGTCTGTAACCTGACTCATTATGTCTAGGGGTCAAAGGTCTAGTTACATGGTCTGTAACCTGACTCGTTATGTCTAGGGGTCAAAGGTCTAATTACATGGTCTGTAACCTGACTCATTATGTCTAGGGGTCCTAGGTCTAGTTACATGGTCTGTAACCTGACTCATTATGTCTAGGGGTCCTAGGTCTAGTTACATGGTCTGTAACCTGACTCATTATGTCTAGGGGTCCTAGGCCTAGTTACATGGTCTGTAACCTGACTCATTATGTCTAGGGGTCCTAGGCCTAGTTACATGGTCTGTAACCTGACTCATTATGTCTAGGGGTCCAAGGTCTAGTTACATGGTCTGTAACCTGACTCATTATGTCTAGGGGTCCTAGGTCTAGTTACATGGTCTGTAACCTGACTCATTATGTCTAGGGGTCCTAGGTCTAGTTACATGGTCTGTAACCTGACTCATTATGTCTAGGGGTCAAAGGTCTAGTTACATGGTCTGTAACCTGACTCGTTATGTCTAGGGGTCCTAGGTCTAATTACATGGTCTGTAACCTGACTCATTATGTCTAGGGGTCCTAGGTCTAGTTACATGGTCTGTAACCTGACTCGTTATGTCTAGGGGTCCTAGGTCTAATTACATGGTCTGTAACCTGACTCATTATGTCTAGGGGTCCTAGGTCTAGTTACATGGTCTGTAACCTGACTCATTATGTCTAGGGGACCTAGGTCTAGTTACATGGTCTGTAACCTGACTCATTATGTCTAGGGGTCCTAGGTCTAGTTACATGGTCTGTAACCTGACTCATTATGTCTAGGGGTCCTAGGCCTAGTTACATGGTCTGTAACCTGACTCATTATGTCTAGGGGTCCTAGGTCTAATTACATGGTCTGTAACCTGACTCATTATGTCTAGGGGTCCTAGGTCTAGTTACATGGTCTGTAACCTGACTCGTTATGTCTAGGGGTCCTAGGCCTAGTTACATGGTCTGTAACCTGACTCGTTATGTCTAGGGGTCCTAGGCCTAGTTACATGGTCTGTAACCTGACTCATTATGTCTAGGGGTCCTAGGCCTAGTTACATGGTCTGTAACCTGACTCATTATGTCTAGGGGTCCTAGGTCCAGTTACATGGTCTGTAACCTGACTCGTTATGTCTAGGGGTCAAAGGTCTAGTTACATGGTCTGTAACCTGACTCGTTATGTCTAGGGGTCCTAGGCCTAGTTACATGGTCTGTAACCTGACTCATTATGTCTAGGGGTCCTAGGTCCAGTTACATGGTCTGTAACCTGACTCGTTATGTCTAGGGGTCAAAGGTCTAGTTACATGGTCTGTAACCTGACTCGTTATGTCTAGGGGTCCTAGGCCTAGTTACATGGTCTGTAACCTGACTCATTATGTCTAGGGGTCCTAGGTCTAGTTACATGGTCTGTAACCTGACTCATTATGTCTAGGGGTCCTAGGCCTAGATACATGGTCTGTAACCTGACTCATTATGTCTAGGGGTCCTAGGTCTAGTTACATGGTCTGTAACCTGACTCATTATGTCTAGGGGTCCTAGGTCTAGTTACATGGTCTGTAACCTGACTCATTATGTCTAGGGGTCCTAGGTCTAGTTACATGGTCTGTAACCTGACTCATTATGTCTAGGGGTCCTAGGCCTAGTTACATGGTCTGTAACCTGACTCATTATGTCTAGGGGTCCTAGGCCTAGTTACATGGTCTGTAACCTGACTCATTATGTCTAGGGGTCCAAGGTCTAGTTACATGGTCTGTAACCTGACTCATTATGTCTAGGGGTCCTAGGTCTAGTTACATGGTCTGTAACCTGACTCATTATGTCTAGGGGTCCTAGGTCTAGTTACATGGTCTGTAACCTGACTCATTATGTCTAGGGGTCCTAGGCCTAGTTACATGGTCTGTAACCTGACTCATTATGTCTAGGGGTCCTAGGCCTAGTTACATGGTCTGTAACCTGACTCATTATGTCTAGGGGTCCAAGGTCTAGTTACATGGTCTGTAACCTGACTCATTATGTCTAGGGGTCCTAGGTCTAGTTACATGGTCTGTAACCTGACTCATTATGTCTAGGGGTCCTAGGTCTAGTTACATGGTCTGTAACCTGACTCATTATGTCTAGGGGTCCAAGGTCTTGTTACATGGTCTGTAACCTGACTCGTTATGTCTAGGGGACCTAGGCCTAGATACATGGTCTGTAACCTGACTCATTATGTCTAGGGGTCCTAGGCCTAGATACATGGTCTGTAACCTGACTCATTATGTCTAGGGGTCCTAGGTCTAGTTACATGGTCTGTAACCTGACTCATTATGTCTAGGGGTCCTAGGTCTAGTTACATGGTCTGTAACCTGACTCATTATGTCTAGGGGTCCTAGGCCTAGTTACATGGTCTGTAACCTGACTCATTATGTCTAGGGGTCCTAGGCCTAGTTACATGGTCTGTAACCTGACTCATTATGTCTAGGGGTCCAAGGTCTAGTTACATGGTCTGTAACCTGACTCATTATGTCTAGGGGTCCTAGGTCTAGTTACATGGTCTGTAACCTGACTCATTATGTCTAGGGGTCCTAGGTCTAGTTACATGGTCTGTAACCTGACTCATTATGTCTAGGGGTCCTAGGCCTAGTTACATGGTCTGTAACCTGACTCATTATGTCTAGGGGTCCTAGGCCTAGTTACATGGTCTGTAACCTGACTCATTATGTCTAGGGGTCCAAGGTCTAGTTACATGGTCTGTAACCTGACTCATTATGTCTAGGGGTCCTAGGTCTAGTTACATGGTCTGTAACCTGACTCATTATGTCTAGGGGTCCTAGGTCTAGTTACATGGTCTGTAACCTGACTCATTATGTCTAGGGGTCCAAGGTCTTGTTACATGGTCTGTAACCTGACTCGTTATGTCTAGGGGACCTAGGCCTAGATACATGGTCTGTAACCTGACTCATTATGTCTAGGGGTCCTAGGCCTAGATACATGGTCTGTAACCTGACTCGTTATGTCTAGGGGACCTAGGCCTAGATACATGGTCTGTAACCTGACTCGTTATGTCTAGGGGACCTAGGCCTAGATACATGGTCTGTAACCTGACTCATTATGTCTAGGGGTCCAAGGTCTAGTTACATGGTCTGTAACCTGACTCGTTATGTCTAGGGGTCCTAAGCCTAGATACATGGTCTGTAACCTGACTCGTTATGTCTAGGGGACCTAGGCCTAGATACATGGTCTGTAACCTGACTCGTTATGTCTAGGGGTCCAAGGTCTTGTTACATGGTCTGTAACCTGACTCGTTATGTCTAGGGGTCCAAGGTCTTGTTACATGGTCTGTAACCTGACTCGTTATGTCTAGGGGACCTAGGCCTAGATCAAATCAAAATCAAATCAAATTTATTTATATAGCCCTTCGTACATCAGCTGATATCTCAAAGTGCTGTACAGAAACCCAGCCTAAAACCCCAAACAGCAAGCAATGCAGGTGGAGAAGCACGGTGGCTAGGAAAAACTCCCTAGAAAGGCCAATACCTAGGAAGAAACCTAGAGAGGAACCAGGCTATGTGGGGTGGCCAGTCCTCTTCTGGCTGTGCCGGGTGGAGATTATAACAGAACATGGTCAAGATGTTCAATGTTCATAAATGACCAGCATGGTCGAATAATAATAAGGCAGAACAGTTGAAACTAGAGCAGCAGCACAGTCAGGTGGAAGTTGAAACTGGAGCAGCAGCATGGCCAGGTAGACTGGGGACAGCAAGGAGTCATCATGTCAGGTAGTCCTGGGGCATGGTCCTAGGGCTCAGGTCAGTTGAAACTGGAACAGCAGCATGGCCAGGTGGACTGGGGACAGCAAGGAGTCATCATGTCAGGTAGTCCTGGGGCATGGTCCTAGGGCTCAGGTCCTCCGAGAGAGAGAAAGAAAGAGAGAAGGAGAGAATTAGAGAACGCACACTTAGATTCACACAGGACACCGAATAGGACAGGAGAAGTACTCCAGATATAACAAACTGACCCCAGCCCCCCGACACATAAACTACTTACATGGTCTGTAACCTGACTCGTTATGTCTAGGGGACCTAGGCCTAGATACATGGTCTGTAACCTGACTCGTTATGTCTAGGGGTACATGGTCTTGTTACATGGTCTGTAACCTGACTCGTTATGTCTAGGGGTACATGGTCTTGTTACATGGTCTGTAACCTGACTCGTTATGTCTAGGGGTCCAAGGTCTTGTTACATGGTCTGTAACCTGACTCGTTATGTCTAGGGGTCCTAGGCCTAGATACATGGTCTGTAACCTGACTCGTTATGTCTAGGGGTACAAGGTCTTGTTACATGGTCTGTAACCTGACTCTTTATGTCTAGGGGTACAAGGTCTTGTTACATGGTCTGTAACCTGACTCGTTATGTCTAGGGGTCCTAGGCCTAATAACATGGTCTGTAACCTGACTCGTTATGTCTAGGGGTCCAAGGTATAGTTACATGGTCTGTAACCTGACTCATTATGTCTAGGGGTCCTAGGTCTAGTTACATGGTCTGTAACCTGACTCGTTACGTCTAGGGGTCCTAGGTCTAGTTACATGGTCTGTAACCTGACTCATTATGTCTAGGGGTCCTAGGTCTAGTTACACGGTCTGTAACCTGAATGAATGTGTGCATTTACTTGAGAAATTAGCTTTTGAGGACGATGTTGGATGCGCATGTATCCAGGAGACAGCCACTTACCGACTTCAGGGCCATCTCCGTCTTGTCCTCTTGGTCTGCCAGTCCAAGCACATAATAATTTTTCATATGGTGATGAAACATAAATATGGCCAACAAACAAACCCAGCAGCCTAACCCAAATACCTGCCCACTGACTTTACCCTCCGTGATGTTCTGACTGGAGACATACCGACCCTGAACCCCAGGTCAACACAGAGCTGCCCCTCAGTTAAAATGATAGGCTGCTGCAGGCTGCACACCAGGGGGGGTATCCTACGAAGCAAGCTAGTTCTACTCAGGGTCTTCTAAAGCTAACCAGCTTGAGTTAGCTTCACATTCCAGCTCAGGCTTCATCCATGGATATTGGTCGTCCCCCTGCCGCAAACTCTAGCAGGCTTGTAACGGGGATTGCATGTTGCACATGGCTCGTCTCTCCAATAGCGTGTTATTGTTGCCCGCAATTTGGGGCGTTCCTGCATGTGGGCATCCCATGTGGGCACGCCCCCCTCAAGCATCCCATTGGTTCCTTCATCTGTGGGGTTTGGCGGTGGTTGACATCCAAAGTCATGGTACCTACTGTACTGGAGCGCCCCCATCTCCTGCCTGTCCTGGTTTAAATATGGACCAACAGAAGTATAAAGAGGGGTTTCTGCAGATGCAGGAATGCTCAAATGCAGGAATGCCCGGAATTGCAGACCGCAATTGCACCCTTCTCAGTCAAACAACAAACTCTTCACTGTGCATGAAGTTTTAAATGTATTCTAAATGCAAATGTTTTCAAAATAAGACATTTACATAAGTATACAGACCCTTTACTCAGTATTTTATTGAAGCACCTTTGGTTGTGATTACAGTCTCAAGTCTTCTTGGGTATGACCCTACAAGCTTGGCACACCTGTATTTGAGGAGTTTCTACCATTCTTCTCTGCAGGTCCTCTCAAGCTCGGTCCAGGGTTGTTCAATCGGGTTCAAGTCCGGGCTCTGGCTGTGCCGCTCAAGGACATTCAGAGACTTGTCCCGAAGCCACTCCTGCATTGTCTTGACTGTGTGCTTAGGGTTGTTGTCCTCTTGGAAGGTGAACCTTCACCCCAGTCTGAGGTCTTGAAGATTCTGGAGCAGGCTTTCATCAAGGATCTCTCTGTACTTTGCTCAGTTCATCTTTCACTTGATCCGGACTAGTCTCCCAGTCCCTGCCGCTGAAAAACACCCCCACAGCATATGCTGCCGTCCCAATGCTTCACCGTAGGGATGGTGCCAGGTTTTCTCCATATGTGGAGCTTGGCATTCAGGCCAAAGAGTTCAATCTTGGTTTCATCAGACCCAATAACCTTTTTTCTCATGGTCAGAGTCCTTTAGGTGCCTTTTGGCAAACTCCAAGTGTGCTGTCATGTGCCTTTTACTGAGGAGTGGCTTCCGTCTGGCCACTCTACCATAAAGGCCTGATTGGTGGAGTGCTACAGAGATGGTTGTCCTTCGGGATGGTTCTCCCATCTCCACAGAGAAATTCTGGAGCTCTGTCAGAGTGACCATCAGGTTCTTGGTCACCTCCCTGACCAAGGCCCTTCTCTTCTGATTGCTCAGTTTGGCCGGCCGGCTAGCTCTAGGAAGAGTCTTAGTGGTTCCAAACTTCTTCCATTTAAGAATGATGGAGGCCACTGTGTTCTTGGAGACCTTCAATGCTGCAGAAATGTTTTGGTACCCTTCCCCAGATCTATGCCTCTACACAATCCTGTCTCGAAGCTCTACAGACTATTCCTTTGACCTCATGGCTTGGTTTTTGCTCTGACATTCACTGTTGAACTGTGGGACCTTATATAGACAGGTGTGTGCCTTTCCAAATCATGTCCAATCAATTGAATTTAACACAGGTGGACTCCAATCAAGTTGAAGAAACATCTGAAGGATGATCAATGGAAACAGGATACACCTGAGCTCAATTTCAAGTCTCATAGCAAAGGTTCTGAATACTCATGTAAATAAGATATTTATGTTTTTCATTTTTTATAGATTTGCTCAAATAAAAATAAAACCTGTTTTTCTTTCCGATTATGGCATATTGTGTTTAGATTGATGAGGACATGTTTTTATCTAATCCATTTTAGAATAAGGCTAACGTAACAAAATTAGGAAAAAGTCAAGGGGTCTGAATACTTTCAGAATGCACTGAAGAGCATCTATACATACACACATCTACTGTATATAGAGCATGTGGGCAAAGAAATAAAATAATACATAACAAACCAAAGTATCTCTTTGTACTTGAAGCACTATGCCTTTTTATGCCTCTCTGAATGTACCAACAACAAAAAACTGTGGATACACTGTACATACATGTAAAGAAAGTCTTCCACTTCCGTATTGTTATCAGCTTGTATTACCTTATACATGTACATGAAAGTATAGTGGCTGGTGTGGGACTGCTTGGGGTGAGTGGGTCCTCTGAGAGACTGAAATGGGATGAGTGGAGGCCCCACACATACCTCAGAGAAGTGTCTAATGCCCTCCCAGTCACCCCATCCCAATCCCCTGGATATAGACCCTCTCACCTCAGAGAAGTATCTAATGCCCTCCCAGTCACCCCATCCCAATCCCCTGGATATAGACCCTCTCACCTCAGAGAAGTATCTAATGCCCTCCCAGTCACCCCATCCCAATCCCCTGGATATAGACCCTCTCACCTCAGAGAAGTGTCTAATGCCCTCCCAGTCACCCCATCCCAATCCCCTGGATATAGACCCTCTCACCTCAGAGAAGTATCTAATGCCCTCCCAGTCACCCCATCCCAATCCCCTGGATATAGACCCTCTCACCTCAGAGAAGTATCTAATGCCCTCCCAGTCACCCCATCCCAATCCCCTGGATATAGACCCTCTCACCTCAGAGAAGTATCTAATGCCCACCCAGTCACCCCATCCCAATCCCCTGGATATAGACCCTCTCACCTCAGAGAAGTGTCTAATGCCCTCCCAGTCACCCCATCCCAATCCCCTGGATATAGACCCTCTCACCTCAGAGAAGTATCTAATGCCCACCCAGTCACCCCATCCCAATCCCCTGGATATAGACCCTCTCACCTCAGAGAAGTATCTAATGCCCTCCCAGTCACCCCATCCCAATCCCCTGGATATAGACCCTCTCACCTCAGAGAAGTATCTAATGCCCTCCCAGTCACCCCATCCCAATCCCCTGGATATAGACCCTCTCACCTCAGAGAAGTGTCTAATGCCCTCCCAGTCACCCCATCCCAATCCCCTGGATATAGACCCTCTCACCTCAGAGAAGTATCTAATGTCCTCTCAGTCACCCCATCCCAATCCCCTGGATATAGACCCTCTCACCTCAGAGACGTATCTAATGCCCACCCAGTCACCCCATCCCAATCCCCTGGATATAGACCCTCTCACCTCAGAAAAGTGCCTGATGCCCTCCCAGTCACCCCATCCCAATCCCCTGGATATAGACCCTCTCACCTCAGAAAAGTGCCTAATGCCCTCCCAGTCACCCCATCCCAATCCCCTGAATATAGCCCCTCTCCATTCTCACCAATAACCACCATTACATCTTAGTTGTAATGACAAACAAGGAATAATAATGATTCGACATCCTTTCCTGATCTGTCCTGAACTCTTATTCATGTTGTAAAGGTTTTACAAGTCATAAAGAAATACAATGACATCGTAGTATAATTAAGTTGTTCCTTCTCTCTCTCTAACAATATCCATCCCTCTCCACCCCCCCTCCCTGTTCTCCCCCTTAACCCCACCAAAGCCACGCTTAACCCCATCTGCCATCATTACTCCCCCTTGCCTCCCCAAGCCAAGCTTGTCCCACCCTTCCATCCTTACCCTCTTACCCACCAGACCCAGTTTATCACCACCTCCCCTCTACTTCCTCATTCATTCTCCTTCATTCACACACAACATATAGCTTAGTCCTCCACACACCCATTCTCTCCCACCCTCCTACACATATTAATATTCACCCTCCTTCACTCTCCCATTCATATGTATAGACATATACCCACACATACTCCCACTCATACCCTCTCACCCACACTCACTAGGGTTTCTGATGACAAAATGTCTTTGTTCTTCAATCACTGAATCTCACAGACATCACAGGAATGGACCATCATTCTGACTCCACATATTCAGCATTGGGGATGTCTAGGGTATCTTTGAGTAAAGAATCATTATTATCTGTAATGTCCCACTTTATGTTGTATTATCTAATGGGGATCCTAATAAACTAACCCCCCCCTCTGTAATGTCCCACTTTATGTTGTATTATCTAATGGGGATCCTAATAAACTAACCCCCCCCCCCTCCCTCCCTCCTCCCTCCCCCCTCTGTAATGTCCCACTTTATGTTGTATTATCTAATGACTAGAAGAATGGAGGTCGGGACGTCTGATATCATTTGTTGAACTTTACTGAAAACATTACAAGGATACATTCACTGTTGATCACTGGTTCTGTGGCTCAACTAGTGCAAGAGTAAGACATGGAATGGAATACTGAGTGTATCAGTTCAAACAGGATTTACAAGTTGCATGGTCTCTCTCTCTCTCCCTCTCCCTCCCTCCTTACACTAAAGAGGCCAGGCCTTTCACAGTGATACTCATGACTAGAGGAAGGTATCCAGGCTGGTCCTTCATCTCTGTCCTCAGTGTGTCCTCCTCTCTCTTCAGTGTAACTTCAGAGTGACCAAAGAGACTCTCTGTCCTCTGATACACCTCCTCCTCAGTCAGAACAGCCAGACCAGCATCTCTCAGAGAGAGGGTCTCCCCACTCCCTGCTGCCACATGCTGCACCTGGAGGACAAGCAGCACAGGAATTAATGTGGCATCTGCATCCCTAGAATTTGCAACAATGAAAAACACTTTAAAATGACAAATAGTTAGACATGATGCATGTTTTAATTGATACTGAACTGTTTATCAATGTGAAACATAATGGAAGTCCTTTATACTGCAAAACCTGATTTGTATGCATTGTTTAAAATACTTAGAAGCAAATAGGCTTGTCCCAGTATTGATGAGTAGACTTATTTTGGAGATTTAGAGATATATTATTTTGAATGCTATAAAATAAACAAATGTCTTTCAAATCATTAGTGTTACAGCCTTGTAGATCACTCATTACAAAGATATACAAGGACCTTAAGCATTCTTTCCAGTGGCAAACTGTTATCAGGAGAGGGGTCTATATTAAATAAAATGATTCGCTAATCTGTATGTTAGCTAATTAGTATGTCTCACATGTTATGATTCCAGTGATAATTTGGTGTGTTTAAATAAAACGTGTAATTGGTGTTACTCAGTTTAAATTAAGGGAAATTACACTGAGCAAGCAAAATGATTAATCAAATCTCTTTAGTAAATGATTAAGTAAATTACTTTTAAAGGTTAAATTACCTTAGATTTGAGATCGGTGGCCTCCATTTAAGAAACTCCTAAATTACTTATAAACGTGTAATTGATGTGACCTATACTGTCACGGTTCATGAATCCACTGCCTCTCTCTCTCTCTCTCTCTCTCTCTCTCTCTCTCTCTCTCTCCTCTCTCTCTCTCTCTCTCTCTCTCTCTCTCTCTCTCTCTCTCTCTCTCTCTCTCTCTCTCTCTCTCTCTCTCTCTCTCTCTCTCTCTCTCTCTCTCTCCTCTCTCTCTCTCTCTCTCTCTCTCTCTCTCTCTCTCTCTCTCTCTCTCTCTCTCTCTCTCTCTCTCTCTCTCTCTCTCTCTCTCTCTCTCTCTCTCTCTCTCTCTCTCTCCTCTCTCTCTCTCCCGTGTTTGGGTGGGCGTGGTTCCCAATCTCGGCCTGATTGTCTGTGCCAGCTGGAATCACTTATCTCCCTTTATATGTTCTGTAACCAGTGTTTCTTGTTGTCAGATCGTTGTTACTTCTCTGAGGTTGTGTCGTGTGTCCGTGCTCATCTCTCACCGCCCTTGTGTGGATTATCTGCTGTGCTCCCTCCTACCCATCCGGACACACTCCCCTGGATTTCTCAGCACGCTATCATCGGAAGATGCGCCCTAGTCCCTGGGTCGGATTCCGTCTGAGTACAGTCTGTCTGTCCTGTTGCTGCTGTAAACTGTATTCATTAAACCATCGTTGCTTGCATCTTGCATCTGCCTCTGTATTGGCACATATACTTTGATGCAATACATCATTCAGGGCAGCCCCACCACTATCCAGGAGATGGCGCTGTTCTGCATGTAATTCTGGATTTCATTCAAACACATTTGATGTGTAATTGCTTGAGCTAATAAGCACACAGTACATGCTCGTTCCCTGTTGTACTGTTATTTTGGTCAATTTGATTTGAGGAAAGGCAGCTCCCTAATGCAGCTGTTTCAGCCTCCCTCAGTGATCTGTTATGGAGAGGCTAGCCTGGGGACTCAGTCAGCTGTAGCCCACTTGGGTGCTGCCATTGAGATTCATTAGTAGTGTCCGCCCAAGAAGGCTTGATGTCATTTGCCAAAGATAAATAGACATCTTATCTCTGGTAGAAATGTCATAGTTGTTTATCGTCTTCTAGTTAGCTAGCTGAAAAGTCATCATGAATCATGTCAACAATCTCCTAGCAAATTATTTTAAAACTTGTATGGATAAAACATCTTGGTGCTCATCAACCATGAACAGGCCTCAGTTAAATAGAGCAAGTTAGAAAATAATTCAACCTGAGTGGTTTGGATGGAACTTGCGGTGGCTAACAGCTGCTGTTTGAGGTAGCTAGCTAGCTACTACGTGTTGTTGTTAATGATTGATGTCAGAATGTAAAAACCCATGGAACTGAATCTATGCAATGGTTGAAGCGAGGCAGAGAGTAGCTTTATAAACATTGTTGCTTTATTCATAACCTGAGCATCTTGTTAACAGACAGGCAGAGGCAACTGCACTCAGAATGGTGTTCTGCTGCGTCCCATCACTAAACAGTGATTAGCAATATTGCAGAGCGATGCTGATATGATTCTGAAGTCAAATAGACTTTACTCTATAAGTATGCTGGACTACCGTGGTCTTCCTTGCAATAGGAGCCCAAGATATGGGAGTAGCCTATACACTGGTCATAACCCACAGAACCCAATTTATTTGCAACGCTCGCGCACGTGACGCAAGCGTGTAGTTAGTAGTGTATCAGCCTGTAATCAGTGACTACACCGCTCACGTCACGTGACGCAAGCGGTGTAGTTAGCCTGTAATCAGCTGACCACACCGCTCACGTCACGTGACGCAAGCGGTGTAGTTAGCCTGTAATCAGCTGACCACACCGCTCACGTCACGTGACGCAAGCGGTTGTAGTTAGCCTGAAATCAGCTGACCACACCGCTCACGTCACGTGACGCAAGCGGTGTAGTTAGCCTGTAATCAGCTGACCACACCGCTCACGTCACGTGCGCGAGCGTTGCAAAATACATTTAGAAATCTATATTATAAAATATTGCAACCACACTGCTCACGCGCGCCAACGAGCGTCTGCGTTGCCAAGGGCTAAAAACAGAAGTCAGTTCTATTTCTGATGCAGATCGCGCTGCAAGTCCTGCTCTCTCTTCTCCTCATTGGTTTATAGAAGCAGGTACCCACGTGCCATCTCCTCATTGGTTTATAGAAGCAGGTACCCACGTGCCATCTCCACATTGGTTATACCCACGTGGGTGACTGAAAGACGAACGAGGTCAGTGGCGGTAATGGACCTAATTTATGAAAGTTGCCAATCGCAACATAAAGTCAAGAGAAGAAGGCCTAGAAGGAGGAGAGAGATGACTAGAAACGATTCGGTTGACCATTTTATTGAGGATTAATTGTCAGAATAAAGGACCTTGTGCATTTCAGGTAAAATAACAACTCAATGTTTATATCCCAGTACAAATTAGCTAGCAACAGCAAGCTAGCAAAATAGGACAAATTAACTAGCATGTGCAAGCTAGCTAGCTAAATTGTCATAAATGTTTAATGCTTTTCGACCTGTCCCCAAAATAATGTAATTGGTTCAGAGTTGTTTTGATATCTTAACCTGCGTGTCATGATCGCGTTTGGTGTGGAGAGACAAAATACATTTATGCACGATGGCGCATGCATGCAGCCGGTTTGGGTTCCATGCTATGCTATAACTTTTTTTGTGTGTGGCTCAAAACTAATTTCTGGGATTGGTAGTTATTTATGATGGTGCATTCAATGTTTTAGTAGTAATGTATCAATGCATATTCACTTTTTTCATTGAGTTTGCCCCACCAATATTTGTTAAAAATTGCCACTGGTTACCGTCATTGGTGTGTCAGTACTGCTACTGGTGGTGTCTCCTGACCCCTCCTGTCTCAGCCTCCAGTATTTATGCTGCAGTAGTTTATGTGTCGGGGGGCTGGGGTCAGTTTGTTATATCTGGAGTACTTCTCCTGTCCTATTCGGTGTCCTGTGAATCTAAGTGTGCGTTCTCTAATTCTCTCCTTCTCTCTTTCTTTCTCTCTCTCGGAGGACCTGAGCCCTAGGACCATTCCCCAGGACTACCTGACATGATGACTCCTTGCTGTCCCCAGTCCACCTGGCCATGCTGCTGCTCCAGTTTCAACTTCCACCTGACTGTGCTGCTGCTCCAGTTTCAACTGTTCTGCCTTATTATCATTCGACCATGCTGGTCATTTATGAACATTTGAACATCTTGGCCATGTTCTGTTATAATCTCCACCCGGCACAGCCAGAAGAGGACTGGCCACCCCACATAGCCTGGTTCCTCTCTAGGTTTCTTCCTAGGTATTGGCCTTTCTAGGGAGTTTTTCCTAGCCACCGTGCTTCTACACCTGCTTTGCTTGCTGTTTGGGGTTTTAGGCTGGGTTTCTGTACAGCACTTTGAGATATCAGCTGATGTACGAAGGGCTATATAAATAAATTTGATTGATTTGATTTGATTTGATTTGGTGGTACAATGTTATCATAATGGTAGAAATATTAGTTTATTTAACATGGGAAGATACATTTACATAAACCTAAATACATTTACATAAACCTGAATACATTTACATAAACCTAAATACATTTACATAAACTCAAATACATTTACATAAACAAAAACCTAGAAAAATGAACTCCAGGTCATACAGGACTGGAGGCTCAATCAAGCAGGTGTGAACTCACCAGGATCTGCAGGGCCTGTAAGACTGGAGGACTGCAACAGGATCCCAACACAGAGAGACCTTCATCTGTCATTCCTGAATAAATAAATATACACACATAAAACCATAGTAGTGAACCTAGTTTCCCAGGAACTGATCAAATAATAACTGGAGAATCCTGTGAAAACTGCTCTCTATCTCACCATCCATGGCACTGACAATGAGGTGGACGGCACTGAGAAGTGAGGATCTGATCTCGTCCTCATCCTTCCCATCACATTGGTCTACAAGATCCAATATGGCCTGGACTGTTTCCCTCTCAGACTCTTCCAGGTCACCCAGGTCAGGAGTCTCACCTGCATACATCTGATCCAGCTGTGACAAGACAAGAGAGAGAGGAGATATAATTCATTCCTGCCATTAGGTAGGTAGGTAGGTAGGTGGGGGGGGTGGGTGGGTGGGGGGGTGTGTGGCTACTACTATATGACTACTACTATAGGGCTACTACTATAGGGCTACTACTATAGGGCTACTACTATAGGACTACTACTCTAGGGCTACTACTATAGGGTTACTATAGGACTACAAAAGGGCTACTATAGGACTACTACTATAGGGCTACTACTATAGGGTTACTATAGGACTACAAAAGGGCTACTATAGGGCTACTACTATAGGACTACAAAAGGGCTACTATAGGGCTACTACTATAGGCCTACTACTATAGGACTACTACTATAGGGCTACTACTATAGGGCTAATATAGGACTACAAACGGGCTACTATAGGGCTACTACTATAGGGCTACTACTATAGGGCTACTATAGGACTACCAAAGGGCTACTATAGGACTACTACTATATGACTACTACTATAGGGCTACTACTATAGGGCTACTACTATATGTCTACTATAGGGCTATTACTATAGGACTACTACTATAGGGCTACTATAGGGCTACTACTATAGGACTACAAAAGGGCTACTATAGGACTACTACTATATGACTACTACTATAGGGCTACTACTATAGGACTACTACTATAGGACTACTACTATAGGTCTACTATAGGGCTATTACTATAGGACTACTACTATAGGACTACTACTATAGGTCTACTATAGGGCTATTACTATAGGACTACTACTATAGGGCTACTACTATAGGGCTACTATGGACTACAAAAGGCTACTATAGGACTACTACTATATGACTACTACTATAGGGCTACTACTATAGGACTACTACTATAGGACTACTACTATAGGACTACTACTATAGGTCTACTATAGGGCTATTACTATAGGACTACTACTATAGGACTACTACTATAGGAATACTACTATAGGTCTACTATAGGGCTATTACTATAGGACTACTACTATAGGACTACTTACTATAGGACTACTACTATAGGACTACTACTATAGGGCTGGGAGGGTTATGGCCTGGAGGTGAGCTGCTGGATCCCTGTTAGAGACATTCTGGACCCAGCCCTCATCGCCGACCTCCACCGCTGGCACCCCGGTCAACCAGGTATGCGCCCATGTAGGGTGCCAGGTGTCGCTCCTAGAGGGCGGGGGGTACTGTCATGCCCTGATTTGTTTCACTGTCTTTGTGCTCGTCTCCAAACCCCTCCAGGTGTCGCCCATCTTCCCATTATCCCTGTGTACATATACCTGTGTTCTCTGTTTGTCTGTTGCCAGTTCGTCTTGTTTGTCAAGCATACCAGCGTTTGTGCTGTCAGATCCTGTCTTTTCCCAGCCTCTATTTTTCTTGCCCTCCTGGTGGTTTTTGACCCTTGCTTGTCCTGACCTGAGCCTGCCTGCCGTCCTGTACCTTTGCCTCTGTTGCTGAAATAAACATTGTTACTTCGACTCGGTCTGCATCTGGGTCTTACCTTATCCTGATAACACGCTTTTCCTCCAACTTTCGCTTTACTCCATTGAAAAAGGCCTCAATCTTCAGGAATAACAGTAGCCTAGACAATGTCTCCTTTTACTCACCGCTCTCTCTCTCCCTCTCCTCAGCAGCAGGGGCATGTCAGGTGAGCGGCGGAATCAGTTTCAGTTGGACATAAGCTATACATTTTATTGTGTGTTGCAATTGGCTGAAACAGATAACAAGAGCCGTCCTCTTCCTCTTTGCCGTCCAATCAGGTCCATTCGGTAAATCAATTGTAATTACACATACCCAAATACCTGTGGCAATTAGATCAGACATGACCAGAGCCGAGACAAAAGTCAGAATTTAGGACCGAACCCACTCGGGTCCCGGGTCGGATTTCAGATCTGTTGGACCCGTGAGACCCCTCTACCACTCACCACACTCTCCAGCACACTGACTGCCTCTCGTCCTCCATGGTTGTCTTGAGGAGCTGGAGCAGAGAGGAGCGTTTGGCCACCGGCAGACTGACAGCAGCTGGAAATGACCACTCAGTTTGTCCAGTTCTATCAACGCACAAACAACACAGAGACCATTTGTTAAAGTGTCCTATTTTTATGTAGCAAATCATTTCATTTTATATTCCAAAAGTGTGGAAACATTGTAATTACTAATCAAAGAGAACGATTTAAATATGGAACATTATATTCAGTAGACTACATTACATGTTGACCAGACGTCCATTCAGTAGAACCATTACATGTTGACCAGACATTCCTTCAGTAGACTACATGTTGACCAGACGTTCCATTCAGTAGACTACATTACATGTTGACCAGACGTTCCATTCAGTAGACTACATGGTGACCAGGACGTTCATTCAGTAGACTACATTACATGTTGACCAGACGTTCATTCAGTAGACTACATTACATGTTGACCAGACGTTCCATTCAGTAGACTACTATGTTGACCAGATGTTCCATTCAGTAGACTACATGTTGACCAGATGTTCCATTCAGTAGACTACATGTTGACCAGACGTTCCATTCAGTAGACTACATGTAGACCAGACGTTCCATTCAGTAGACTACATTACATGTTGACCAGACATTCCATTCAGTAGACTACATGTTGACCAGACGTTCCATTCAGTAGACTACATGTGACCAGACGTTCCATTCAGTAGACAGACATGTTGAGACCAGACGTTCCATTCAGTAGACTACATGTTGACCAGACGTTCATCAGTTAGACTACATGTGACCAGACGTTCCATTCAGTAGATACATGTTGACCAGACGTTCCATTCAGTAGACTACATTACATGTTGACCAGACGTTCCATTCAGTAGACTACATGTTGACCAGACATTCCATTCAGTAGACTACATTACATGTTGACCAGACGTTCCATTCAGTAGACTATTACATGTTGACCAGACGTTTCTTCAGTAGACTACATGTTGACCGTTGAACAGGAGGCATTACCCTCCACTGGCATTATTACCTTCGTTCAGATTTAAGGGGCTGTTGGCATCAAAGTCGCCTCTCAGGTCCATAATTCCATCCTCTTCAATCTCATCCTTTGACGTAACCTTTTCAAAGCCCCCATTGTTGCGGATGGCACAGCTCTGTGGACAAGAGCAGACAACAGTCATAACCAGTCACTCCACAGACAGATACAGNATGTGGGCAAAGAAATAAAATAATACATAACAAACCAAAGTATCTCTTTGTACTTGAAGCACTATGCCTTTTATGCCTCTCTGAATGTACCAACAACAAAAAACTGTGGATACACTGTACATACATGTAAAGAAAGTCTTCCACTTCCGTATGTTATCAGCTTGTATTACCTTATACATGTACATGAAAGTATAGTGGCTGGTGGTGGGACTGCTTGGGGTGAGTGGGGGTCCTCTGAGAGACTGAAATGGGATGAGTGGAGGCCCCACAATACTCAGAGAAGTGTCTAATGCCCTCCCAGTCACCCCATCCCAATCCCCTGGATATAGAACCATCGAACTCAGAGAAGTATCTAATGCCTCCAGTCACCCCATCCCAATCCCTGGATATAGACCCTCTCACCTCAGAGAAGTATCTAATGCCCTCCCAGTCACCCCATCCCAATCCCCTGGATATAGACCCTCTCACCTCAGAGAAGTGTCTAATGCCCTCCCAGTCACCCATCCCAATCCCCTGGATATAGACCCTCTCACCTCAGAGAAGTATCTAATGCCCTCCCAGTCACCCATTCCCAATCCCCTGGATATAGACCCTCTTCACCTCAGAGAAGTATCTAATGCCCTCCCAGTCACCCCATCCCAATCCCCTGGATATAGACCCTCTCACCTCAGAGAAGTATCTAATGCCCACCCAGTCAACCCCATCCCAATCCCCTGGATATAGACCCTCTCACCTCAGAGAAAGTGTCTAATGCCCCTCCCAGTCACCCCATCCCAATCCCCTGGATATAGACCCTCTCACCTCAGAGAAGTATCTAATGCCCACCCAGTCACCCCATCCCAATCCCCTGGATATAGACCCTCTCCCTCAAGAGAAGTATCTACATGCCCTCCCAGTCACCCCATCCCAATCCCCTGGATATAGACCCTCTCACCTCAGAGAAGTATCTAATGCCCTCCCAGTACACCCCATCCCAATCCCCTGGATATAGACCTCTCACCTCAGAGAGTGTCTAATGCCCTCCCAGTCACCCCATCCCAATCCCCTGGATATAGACCCTCTCACCTCAGAGAAGTATCTAATGTCCGTCTCAGTCACCCCATCCCAATCCCCTGGATATAGACCCTCTCACCTCAGAGACGTATCTAATGCCCACCCAGTCACCCCATCCCAATCCCCTGGATATAGACCCTCTCACCTCAGAAAAGTGCCTGATGCCCTCCCAGTCACCCCAATCCCAATCCCCTGGATATAGACCCTCTCACCTCAGAAAAGTGCCTAATGCCCTCCCAGTCACCCCCATCCCAATCCCCTGAATATAGCCCCTCTCCATTCTCACCAATAAACCACCATTACATCTTAGTTGTAATGACAAACAAGGAATAATAATGATTCGACATCCTTTCCTGATCTGTCCTGAACTCTATTCATGTTGTAAAGGTTTTACAAGTCATAAGAAATACAATGACATCGTAGTATAATTAAGTTGTTCCTTCTCTCTCTCTAACAATATCCATCCCTCTCCACCCCCCCTCCCTGTTCTCCCCCTTAACCCCACCAAAGCCACGCTTAACCCCATCTGCCATCATTACTCCCCCTTGCCTCCCCAAGCCAAGCTTGTCCCACCCTTCCATCCTTACCCTCTTACCCACCAGACCCAGTTTATCACCACCTCCCCTCTACTTCCTCATTCATTCTCCTTCATTCACACACAACATATAGCTTAGTCCTCCACACACCCATTCTCTCCCACCCTCCTACACATATTAATATTCACCCTCCTTCACTCTCCCATTCATATGTATAGACATATACCCACACATACTCCCACTCATACCCTCTCACCCACACTCACTAGGGTTTCTGATGACAAAATGTCTTTGTTCTTCAATCACTGAATCTCACAGACATCACAGGAATGGACCATCATTCTGACTCCACATATTCAGCATTGGGGATGTCTAGGGTATCTTTGAGTAAAAGAATCATTATTATCTGTAATGTCCCACTTTATGTTGTATTATCTAATGGGATCCTAATAAACTAACCCCCCCCTCTGTAATGTCCCACTTTATGTTGTATTATCTAATGGGGATCCTAATAAACTAACCCCCCCCCCCCTCCCTCCCTCCTCCCTCCCCCCTCTGTAATGTCCCACTTTATGTTGTATTATCTAATGACTAGAAGAATGGAGGTCGGGACGTCTGATATCATTTGTTGAACTTTACTGAAAACATTACAAGGATACATTCACTGTTGATCACTGGTTCTGTGGCTCAACTAGTGCAAGAGTAAGACATGGAATGGAATACTGAGTGTATCAGTTCAAACAGGATTTACAAGTTGCATGGTCTCTCTCTCTCTCCCTCTCCCTCCCTCCTTACACTAAAGAGGCCAGGCCTTTCACAGTGATACTCATGACTAGAGGAAGGTATCCAGGCTGGTCCTTCATCTCTGTCCTCAGTGTGTCCTCCTCTCTCTTCAGTGTAACTTCAGAGTGACCAAAGAGACTCTCTGTCCTCTGATACACCTCCTCCTCAGTCAGAACAGCCAGACCAGCATCTCTCAGAGAGAGGGTCTCCCCACTCCCTGCTGCCACATGCTGCACCTGGAGGACAAGCAGCACAGGAATTAATGTGGCATCTGCATCCCTAGAATTTGCAACAATGAAAAACACTTTAAAATGACAAATAGTTAGACATGATGCATGTTTTAATTGATACTGAACTGTTTATCAATGTGAAACATAATGGAAGTCCTTTATACTGCAAAACCTGATTTGTATGCATTGTTTAAAATACTTAGAAGCAAATAGGCTTGTCCCAGTATTGATGAGTAGACTTATTTTGGAGATTTAGAGATATATTATTTTGAATGCTATAAAATAAACAAATGTCTTTCAAATCATTAGTGTTACAGCCTTGTAGATCACTCATTACAAAGATATACAAGGACCTTAAGCATTCTTTCCAGTGGCAAACTGTTATCAGGAGAGGGGTCTATATTAAATAAAATGATTCGCTAATCTGTATGTTAGCTAATTAGTATGTCTCACATGTTATGATTCCAGTGATAATTTGGTGTGTTTAAATAAAACGTGTAATTGGTGTTACTCAGTTTAAATTAAGGGAAATTACACTGAGCAAAATGATTAATCAAATCTCTTTAGTAAATGATTAAGTAAATTACTTTTAAAGGTTAAATTACCTTAGATTTGAGATCGGTGGCCTCCATTTAAGAAACTCCTAAATTACTTATAAACGTGTAATTGATGTGACCTATACTGTCACGGTTCATGAATCCACTGCCTCTCTCTCTCTCTCTCTCTCTCTCTCTCTCTCTCTCTCTCTCTCTCTCTCTCTCTCTCTCTCTCTCTCTCTCTCTCTCTCTCTCTCTCTCTCTCTCTCTCTCTCTCTCTCTCTCTCTCTCTCTCTCTCTCTCTCTCTCTCTCTCTCTCTCTCTCTCTCTCTCTCTCTCTCTCTCTCTCTCTCTCTCTCTCTCTCTCTCTCTCTCTCTCTCTCTCTCTCTCTCTCTCTCTCTCTCTCTCTCTCTCTCTCTCTCTCTCTCTCTCTCTCTCCCGTGTTTGGGTGGGCGTGGTTCCCAATCTCGGCCTGATTGTCTGTGCCAGCTGGAATCACTTATCTTCCCTTTATATGTTCTGTAACCAGTGTTCTTGTTGTCAGATCGTTGTTACTTCTCTGAGGTTGTGTCGTGTGTCCGTGCTCATCTCTCACCGCCCTTGTGTGGATTATCTGCTGTGCTCCCTCCTACCCATCCGGACACACTCCCCTGGATTTCTCAGCACGCTATCATCGGAAGATGCGCCCTAGTCCCTGGGTCGGATTCCGTCTGAGTACAGTCTGTCTGTCCTGTTGCTGCTGTAAACTGTATTCATTAAACCATCGTTGCTTGCATCTTGCATCTGCCTCTGTATTGGCACATATACTTTGATGCAATACATCATTCAGGGCAGCCCCACCACTATCCAGGAGATGGCGCTGTTCTGCATGTAATTCTGGATTTCATTCAAACACATTTGATGTGTAATTGCTTGAGCTAATAAAGCACACAGTACATGCTCGTTCCCTGTTGTACTGTTATTTTGGTCAATTTGATTTGAGGAAAGGCAGCTCCCTAATGCAGCTGTTTCAGCCTCCCTCAGTGATCTGTTATGGAGAGGCTAGCCTGGGGACTCAGTCAGCTGTAGCCCACTTGGGTGCTGCCATTGAGATTCATTAGTAGTGTCCGCCCAAGAAGGCTTGATGTCATTTGCCAAAGATAAATAGACATCTTATCTCTGGTAGAAATGTCATAGTTGTTTATCGTCTTCTAGTTAGCTAGCTGAAAAGTCATCATGAATCATGTCAACAATCTCCTAGCAAATTATTTTAAAACTTGTATGGATAAAACATCTTGGTGCTCATCAACCACTGAACAGGCCTCAGTTAAATAGAGCAAGTTAGAAAATAATTCAACCTGAGTGGTTTGGATGGAACTTGCGGTGGCTAACAGCTGCTGTTTGAGGTAGCTAGCTAGCTACTACGTGTTGTTGTTAATGATTGATGTCAGAATGTAAAAACCCATGGAACTGAATCTATGCAATGGTTGAAGCGAGGCAGAGAGTAGCTTTATAAACATTGTTGCTTTATTCATAACCTGAGCATCTTGTTAACAGACAGGCAGAGGCAACTGCACTCAGAATGGTGTTCTGCTGCGTCCCATCACTAACAGTGATTAGCAATATTGCAGAGCGATGCTGATATTGATTCTGAAGTCAAATAGACTTTACTCTATAAAGTATGCTGGACTACCGTGGTCTTCCTTGCAATAGGAGCCAAAGATATGGGCAGTAGCCTATACACTGGTCATAACCCACAGAACCCAATTTATTTTGCAACGCTCGCGCACGTGACGCAAGCGGTGTAGTTAGCCTGTAATCAGCTGACTACACCGCTCACGTCACGTGACGCAAGCGGTGTAGTTAGCCTGTAATCAGCTGACCACACCGCTCACGTCACGTGACGCAAGCGGTGTAGTTAGCCTGTAATCAGCTGACCACACCGCTCACGTCACGTGACGCAAGCGGTGTAGTTAGCCTGAAATCAGCTGACCACACCGCTCACGTCACGTGACGCAAGCGGTGTAGTTAGCCTGTAATCAGCTGACCACACCGCTCACGTCACGTGCGCGAGCGTTGCAAAATACATTTAGAAATCTATATTATAAAATTATTGCAACCACACTGCTCACGCGCGCCAACGAGCGTCTGCGTTGCCAAGGGCTAAAACAGAAGTCAGTTCTATTTCTGATGCAGATCGCGCTGCAAGTCCTGCCTCTCTCTTCTCCTCATTGGTTTATAGAAGCAGGTACCCACGTGCCATCTCCTCATTGGTTTATAGAAGCAGGTACCCACGTGCCATCTCCACATTGGTTATACCCACGTGGGTGACTGAAAGACGAACGAGGTCAGTGGCGGTAATGGACCTAATTTATGAAAGTTGCCAATCGCAACATAAAGTCAAGAGAAGAAGGCCTAGAAGGAGGAGAGATGACTAGAAACGATTCGGTTGACCATTTTATTGAGGATTAATTGTCAGAATAAAGGACCTTGTGCATTTCAGGTAAAATAACAACTCAATGTTTATATCCCAGTACAAATTAGCTAGCAACAGCAAGCTAGCAAAATAGGACAAATTAACTAGCATGTGCAAGCTAGCTAGCTAAATTGTCATAAATGTTTAATGCTTTTCGACCTGTCCCCAAAATAATGTAATTGGTTCAGAGTTTGTTTTGATATCTTAACCTGCGTGTCATGATCGCGTTTGGTGTGGAGAGACAAAATACATTTATGCACGATGGCGCATGCATGCAGCCGGTTTGGGTTCCATGCTATGCTATAACTTTTTTTGTGTGTGGCTCAAAACTAATTTCTGGGATTGGTAGTTATTTATGATGGTGCATTCAATGTTTAGTGTAGTAATGTATCAATGCATATTCACTTTTTTCATTGAGTTTGCCCCACCAATATTTTTGTTAAAAATTGCCACTGGTTACCGTCATTGGTGTCAGTACTGCTACTGGTGGTGTCTCCTGACCCCTCCTGTCTCAGCCTCCAGTATTTATGCTGCAGTAGTTTATGTGTCGGGGGGCTGGGGTCAGTTTGTTATATCTGGAGTACTTCTCCTGTCCTATTCGGTGTCCTGTGTGAATCTAAGTGTGCGTTCTCTAATTCTCTCCTTCTCTCTTTCTTTCTCTCTCTCGGAGGACCTGAGCCCTAGGACCATTCCCCAGGACTACCTGACATGATGACTCCTTGCTGTCCCCAGTCCACCTGGCCATGCTGCTGCTCCAGTTTCAACTTCCACCTGACTGTGCTGCTGCTCCAGTTTCAACTGTTCTGCCTTATTATCATTCGACCATGCTGGTCATTTATGAACATTTGAACATCTTGGCCATGTTCTGTTATAATCTCCACCCGGCACAGCCAGAAGAGGACTGGCCACCCCACATAGCCTGGTTCCTCTCTAGGTTTCTTCCTAGGTATTGGCCTTTCTAGGGAGTTTTTCCTAGCCACCGTGCTTCTACACCTGCTTTGCTTGCTGTTTGGGGTTTTAGGCTGGGTTTCTGTACAGCACTTTGAGATATCAGCTGATGTACGAAGGGCTATATAAATAAATTTGATTTGATTTGATTTGATTTGGTGGTACAATGTTATCATAATGGTAGAAATATTAGTTTATTTAACATGGGAAGATACATTTACATAAACCTAAATACATTTACATAAACCTGAATACATTTACATAAACCTAAATACATTTACATAAACTCAAATACATTTACATAAACAAAAACCTAGAAAAATGAACTCCAGGTCATACAGGACTGGAGGCTCAATCAAGCAGGTGTGAACTCACCAGGATCTGCAGGGCCTGTAAGACTGGAGGACTGCAACAGGATCCCAACACAGAGAGACCTTCATCTGTCATTCCTGAATAAATAAATATACACACATAAAACCATAGTAGTGAACCTAGTTTCCCAGGAACTGATCAAATAATAACTGGAGAATCCTGTGAAAACTGCTCTCTATCTCACCATCCATGGCACTGACAATGAGGTGGACGGCACTGAGAAGTGAGGATCTGATCTCGTCCTCATCCTTCCCATCACATTGGTCTACAAGATCCAATATGGCCTGGACTGTTTCCCTCTCAGACTCTTCCAGGTCACCCAGGTCAGGAGTCTCACCTGCATACATCTGATCCAGCTGTGACAAGACAAGAGAGAGAGGAATATATTCATTCCTGCCATTAGGTAGGTAGGTAGGTAGGTAGGGGTGGGTGGGTGGGTGGGTGTGTGGCTACTACTATATGACTACTACTATAGGGCTACTACTATAGGGCTACTACTATAGGGCTACTACTATAGGACTACTACTCTAGGGCTACTACTATAGGGTTACTATAGGACTACAAAAGGGCTACTATAGGACTACTACTATAGGGCTACTACTATAGGGTTACTATAGGACTACAAAAGGGCTACTATAGGGCTACTACTATAGGACTACAAAAGGGCTACTATAGGGCTACTACTATAGGCCTACTACTATAGGACTACTACTATAGGGCTACTACTATAGGGCTAATATAGGACTACAAACGGGCTACTATAGGGCTACTACTATAGGGCTACTACTATAGGGCTACTATAGGACTACCAAAGGGCTACTATAGGACTACTACTATATGACTACTACTATAGGGCTACTACTATAGGGCTACTACTATATGTCTACTATAGGGCTATTACTATAGGACTACTACTATAGGGCTACTATAGGGCTACTACTATAGGACTACAAAAGGGCTACTATAGGACTACTACTATATGACTACTACTATAGGGCTACTACTATAGGACTACTACTATAGGACTACTACTATAGGTCTACTATAGGGCTATTACTATAGGACTACTACTATAGGACTACTACTATAGGTCTACTATAGGGCTATTACTATAGGACTACTACTATAGGGCTACTACTATAGGGCTACTATAGGACTACAAAAGGGCTACTATAGGACTACTACTATATGACTACTACTATAGGGCTACTACTATAGGACTACTACTATAGGACTACTACTATAGGACTACTACTATAGGTCTACTATAGGGCTATTACTATAGGACTACTACTATAGGACTACTACTATAGGAATACTACTATAGGTCTACTATAGGGCTATTACTATAGGACTACTACTATAGGACTACTACTATAGGACTACTACTATAGGACTACTACTATAGGGCTGGGAGGGTTATGGCCTGGAGGTGAGCTGCTGGATCCCTGTTAGAGACATTCTGGACCCAGCCCTCATCGCCGACCTCCACCGCTGGCACCCCGGTCAACCAGGTATGCGCCCATGTAGGGTGCCAGGTGTCGCTCCTAGAGGGCGGGGTACTGTCATGCCCTGATTTGTTTCACCTGTCTTTGTGCTCGTCTCCAAACCCCTCCAGGTGTCGCCCATCTTCCCCATTATCCCCTGTGTACATATACCTGTGTTCTCTGTTTGTCTGTTGCCAGTTCGTCTTGTTTGTCAAGCATACCAGCGTTTGTGCTGTCAGATCCTGTCTTTTCCCAGCCTCTATTTTTCTTGCCCTCCTGGTGGTTTTTGACCCTTGCTTGTCCTGACCCTGAGCCTGCCTGCCGTCCTGTACCTTTGCCTCTGTTGCTGAAATAAACATTGTTACTTCGACTCGGTCTGCATCTGGGTCTTACCTTATCCTGATAACACGCTTTTTCCTCCAACTTTCGCTTTACTCCATTGAAAAAGGCCTCAATCTTCAGGAATAACAGTAGCCTAGACAATGTCTCCTTTTACTCACTCGCTCTCTCTCTCCCTCTCCTCAGCAGCAGGGGCATGTCAGGTGAGCGGCCGGAATCAGTTTCAGTTGGACATAAGCTATACATTTTATTGTGTTGCAATTGGCTGAAACAGATAACAAGAGCCGTCCTCTTCCTCTTTGCCGTCCAATCAGGTCCATTCGGTAAATCAATTGTAATTACACATACCCAAATACCTGTGGCAATTAGATCAGACATGACCCAGAGCCGAGACAAAAGTCAGAATTTAGGACCCGAACCCACTCGGGTCCCGGGTCGGATTTCAGATCTGTTGGACCCGTGAAGACCTCTACCACTCACCACACTCTCCAGCACACTGACTGCCTCTCTGTCCTCCATGGTTGTCTTGAGGAGCTGGAGCAGAGAGGAGCGTTTGGCCACCGGCAGGACTGACAGCAGCTGGAAATGACCACTCAGTTTGTCCAGTTCTATCAACGCACAAACAACACAGAGACCATTTTGTTAAAGTGTCCTATTTTTATGTAGCAAATCATTTCATTTTATATTCCAAAAGTGTGGAAACATTGTAATTACTAATCAAAGAGAACGATTTAAATATGGAACATTATATTCAGTAGACTACATTACATGTTGACCAGACGTTCCATTCAGTAGACTACATTACATGTTGACCAGACATTCCATTCAGTAGACTACATGTTGACCAGACGTTCCATTCAGTAGACTACATTACATGTTGACCAGACGTTCCATTCAGTAGACTACATGTTGACCAGACGTTCCATTCAGTAGACTACATTACATGTTGACCAGACGTTCCATTCAGTAGACTACATTACATGTTGACCAGACGTTCCATTCAGTAGACTACATGTTGACCAGATGTTCCATTCAGTAGACTACATGTTGACCAGATGTTCCATTCAGTAGACTACATGTTGACCAGACGTTCCATTCAGTAGACTACATGTAGACCAGACGTTCCATTCAGTAGACTACATTACATGTTGACCAGACATTCCATTCAGTAGACTACATGTTGACCAGACGTTCCATTCAGTAGACTACATGTTGACCAGACGTTCCATTCAGTAGACTACATGTTGACCAGACGTTCCATTCAGTAGACTACATGTTGACCAGACGTTCCATTCAGTAGACTACATGTTGACCAGACGTTCCATTCAGTAGACTACATGTTGACCAGACGTTCCATTCAGTAGACTACATTACATGTTGACCAGACGTTCCATTCAGTAGACTACATGTTGACCAGACATTCCATTCAGTAGACTACATTACATGTTGACCAGACGTTCCATTCAGTAGACTACATTACATGTTGACCAGACGTTCTATTCAGTAGACTACATGTTGACCGCTGAACAGGAGGCATTACCCTCCACTGGCATTATTACCTTCGTTCAGATTTAAGGGGCTGTTGGCATCAAAGTCGCCTCTCAGGTCCATAATTCCATCCTCTTCAATCTCATCCTTTGACGTAACCTTTTCAAAGCCCCCATTGTTGCGGATGAGGCACAGCTCTGTGGACAAGAGCAGACAACAGTCATAACCAGTCACTCACAGACAGATACAGTGTCCATACTAAATACAGTGGCTATACTAAATACAGTGGCCATACTAAATACAGTGGCTATACTAAATACAATGGCCATACTAAATACAGTGGCTATACTAAATACAGTGGATATACTAAATACAGTGGATATAATAAATACAGTGGCTATACTAAATACAGTGGATATACTAAATACACTGAGGAACATAGACGCTGGCTGTGTACTTTACCATGGTACTTAACCATGCAGCTATACCTGGGACATTGACAAACCATACACTTCCTCACCAAACTGTCCATTGCATTTGATGTAGAGCTCAATCAGACTGTAGGCCATGACAGTATTTGCAGGAATACCCAGTGACACATCACTTTCTGTCTGAGTACTGCCGATCTGCTTCATAGAGGCCTGTGGAGAACATTTAAAATTAGTCAGAGACGAGCCAGATTCTAACCCAGACAGTCACATATTCTACACCACCACATTTTCAGGAAGTGGTTCTAATGATAAAAACACGATTTGCTGCCTTTTGAGAAGTGTAACTTGGTCAAATTTATTTTGGGATTTCACCTAATTTGAACAGTCTCTCATAAAGAGCAAAGGTTCAACTTTGTAAAAAATTATGTTTTCCCATCTCAAGAGATATTTGTTTAAATGATTATAGTAAGTGCCTATTAAGTAACAAGGTTGACCATATCAGGGTTGACCATTTTAAATCAGCCATAAATATCCTTGTGACAGGGGTAATGGAAGCCTGTTCGCAGGGAGTGGCAATGGAAAGCAAGCTCCCCATTTATTTGTTTAAATCTATGGAGAACAGGTTTGAAGTGTTACGCTCAACCCACTCAGTTTTCCACCACAAAACACCAGAAAATGAACTAAAAGAGGAGAAACAGTTTTTACCTGCTTTTACACCATGATTTAACTATTAGATTTTGAATATTTCTTTAGAAAACAGTTTCACCATATTAAAAATCAGAAATGACTTTGTCAAAACAACAAAAGAACTAGGGCCTTTTCAATGATGGTGAAAACGTGGAGAAATGTTGGGATAGGTGGTTAAACATTTTCCAGAAGTCACAGTCAAAATGCTGAATTGTGGCATTTTAGAAGTCTTTATTCAAAAGGAAAAATTGTACTGAAAATATCAAAGGTACTCTGTGAGTATTACGACTACTGAACAGACATCTGTGAGTATTACGACCACTGAACAGACATCTGTGAGTATTACGACCACTGAACAGACATCTGTGAGTATTAGCACTACTGAACAGACATCTGTGAGTATTACGACTACTGAACAGACATCTGTGAGTATTAGCACTACTGAACAGACATCTGTGAGTATTACGACTACTGAACAGACATCTGTGAGTATTACGACCACTGAACAGACATCTGTGAGTATTAGCACTACTGAACAGACATCTGTGAGTATTACGACTACTGAACAGACATCTGTGAGTATTACCACTACTGAACAGACATCTGTGAGTATTACCACTACTGAACAGACATCTGTGAGTATTACGACTACTGAACAGACATCTGTGAGTATTACGACTACTGAACAGACATCTGTGAGTATTACGACCACTGAACAGACATCTGTGAGTATTAGCACTACTGAACAGACATCTGTGAGTATTACCACTACTAAACAGACATCTGTGAGTATTACCACTACTGAACAGACATCTGTGAGTATTACCACTACTGAACAGACATCTGTGAGTATTACGACTACTGAACAGACATCTGTGAGTATTACCACTACTGAACAGACAGACATCTGTGAGTATTGCCACTACCGAACAGACAGACATCTGTGAGTATTACCACTACCGAACAGACATCTGTGAGCATTACCACTACTGAACAGACATCTGTGATCTGTCAATATGGTCCTGACATTGACTTTATTTATGAAGGCCTAGCTATCATGAAGTGAGATTATTGAGATTAAAAATCTATTTTACAACAGAGATGATCTAAATCTGAGTTACCAGTCAAATATAATTCACTTCAGTAGAACACTTGGTAATCTTTCCTCCTACCTTCCCGCTCAGGAACACACAGGCGCTCACGTTGGCTCCTACATTGCCATGCTTAAGGACATTGTTTGTGACCGGGCAAGGTAGTGACGTCATAATCCTCTCCGTCAAGACGCCTAACACTGCCCTGGGATTTGCACGGGTCTGCTTAATCACAGGATGGGACATGTCCAGAACTCTGCAGGAGGGACACATTTTAGGTCATATTTCATAGAAATCTGGAAACACTGGAAAGCTACTTTAAAAGTAAATACATGGATGTACCTTTAAACTAAACTAGTAGTGAAAACAGTGAGGAGGTAGTTTAAGGAAGTTGCTAAACCAGTACAGTTCCACTTCTTTCTTGTCTGAAATCACTTCAACCTGAAAATTTCCTTTTTACACAAAAGATACCTGCCTGATGTCATTGCAACCAGTTTTGCTCGCTGGTCTTGGGTCTTCGACTACTTGGGAAGGTGAGCTGTATGATCTATTATGACTGTATTATGACTGTTATGACTGTTATGACTGTATAATGACTGTAAAGACTATATATTACTGTTATGGCTGTATTAATACTATGTTGACTGTTATGACTGTATCCTGACTGTATATGACTGTATTATGGCTGCATTATGATGTATTATGACTGTATATGAATGAACATTATTCTATTATGACTCTTATGACTGTATTATGTCTATTATGAGTGTATATGACTGCATTGTGACTATTATGACTGTATTATGACTATTATGACTGTATATGACCGTATTATGACGTATTATGACTGCATATGACTGTATTTTGACTGTATATGGCTGTATTGTGACTATTATGACTGTATTATGACGTATTATGACTATTATGACTGTATTATGACGTATTATGACTATTATGACTGTATTGTGACTTATGACTGTATATGACTGTATTATGACCATTATGACTGTATATGGCTGTATTGTGACTATTATGACTGTATATGACTGTATTATGACTTATTATGACTGTTTTATGACTATTATGACTGTATTATGACTTGGTATGACTGTATTATGACTGTATATGACTGTATTGTGACTATTTTGACTGTATATGACTGTATTATGACTGTGCTATGACTGTATATGACTGTATATGACTGTATTGTGACTATTATGACTGTATTATGACTGTATATGACTGTATTCTGACTATTTTGACTGTATATGACTGTATTGTGACTATTATGACTGTATTATGACGTATTATGACTGTGCTATGACTATTATGACTGTATTATGACTGTATTATGACGTATTATGACTGTGCTATGGCTGTATATGACTGTATTGTGACTATTATGACTGTATTATGACTGTATTATGACGTATTATGACTGTGCTATGACTGTATATGACTGTATTATGACGTATTGTGACTGTGCTATGACTGTATATGACTGTATTATGACGTATTGTGACTGTGTTATGACTATTATGACTGTATATGACTGTATTATGACGTATTATGACTGTGCTATGACTGTATATGACTGTATTATGACGTATTGTGACTGTGTTATGACTATTATGACTGTATATGACTGTATTCTGACTATTTTGACTGTATATGACTGTATTGTGACTATTATGACTGTATTATGACGTATTATGACTGTGCTATGACTATTATGACTGAATTATGACTGTATTATGATGTATTGTGATGTATTATGATGTATTATGACGTATTATGACTGTGCTATGACTATTATGACTGAATTATGACTGTATTATGATGTATTGTGATGTATTATGATGTATTATGACTGTATTATGACTGTATTATGATGTAGTATGATGTAGTATGACTGTATTATGATGCATTATGATGTATTATGACTGTATTATGATGTATTATGATGCATTATGATGTATTATGACTGTATTATGACTGTATTGTGATGTATTATGATGCATTATGATGTAATATGATGTATTATGACTGTATTATGATATATTATGATGCATTATGATGTATTATGACTGTATTATGACTGTATTATGATGTATTATGACTGTATTGAACATATGTATAGTATAGGGTAACTCACCTGTTTTTTGAGTAGTTGTGTAAGTCCTTCACATCAACCTTCTCTTTGTTCAGGCTGCCAAGGGACAGCTTCTGTTTGGTGGACCATTTCCCTTCCACGGTCAGGTTGAAATCAGCCAACTTTGCCTCCATGTTTCCATCTGCATTCATTTCTTTCTTGTCACCAAATGTCCCACTGTAGTCCACAAAGTCAGACTCCTTGACAGCTGAGGGAAAGTTCAACATTTGAATGGACTCTATGCTATTATACCACAGCACATATCTATAACAGACACATCCATGACACTATCATTTTCCTATTCTGCTCAGAAAAACAAGAGTAGGATAAATATTTAAATCAATGGTCAGATATTTTAGAACAACAACAACCCATAGTTATTTGTCACTAGCGGGATGCTCTGGTGCTTACTTGGGCTTAAAGGTGTGTTTCCAGGCTCTCCAGGCTCCAGAACATCACCGAGGGTAAAGCCAGGGGACTGGTATTTGGGTTCCTGCCAGAAGCATCTGTGCCTGGTCTTGACAATGAGTGATCGGAGATTCAGTTTGTCTGTGTCATTCAGACTGGACACAGGGATCAGGCGACCCGCATGATCTGTGTCCTTCACGAAGGCTTTTGTGGCTTTGGCAAACATCTGAGAGATGGTGATGGATCGTGTTTCTGGCTGCAGCAGATGACAAAGACACAAATGACAAAGATGCCTAAGAAACAAAACTAAGATGAACACATGAACACTCAATCAATACAACATCTTCTGAAGAGCATTCTAAATACATTTCACAGTTGGCAAGACACTCAATAATGCAAACACTATCTCTTTGAAAGGTTCACTTTCCCTGGGAAAAGAGTGGATCAGAACAGAGTAGCATTGCTTTTGACATGACAGGAAACAGGATATAAACACAAACAGGATATCATTTCAGTCAAAAACATTGGTTGTGTATCATTCAAGGCTATCCATAGCATGCTGTAGATTTTTCTTACTTCATTTTTATATCGCAAAAATCAGCTTTAGTATTCTTCCTCTGGGTCCTTTTGACATTGATAAATTGTGAAGATACAGTTTGTTATTAAGAATTACATACTAGAATGTCTAAAATGCAGGGTGCGGGGAAATGGTTGTCATCCACGTTTAGGTTCTTGGTACATGCCAAGTTACTGCTTCTGAAAATGTTTTGTGACCAAGGTAGTGATGTCATAATCCTCTCCGTCAAGATGCCTAACACTGCCCTGGGACTCACGCGGGTCTCCTTGATCACAGGATGGGACATGTCCAGAACTCTGCAGGAGGGATCCATTATAATCTGAGCCCTGACATTAGCCCTGTACAAACTTAAAGGAGAATGCCACTACTTTTTAACCTCATAATCTAATGTTCCTAATAGATAATTTGCTGAATACCTGACACCTAAATTAGGATTTCAAGTCAGGAACAATTTTTTATTAACATTCAACAGAAAGCAAACAATCTAACGTTCACTGGTAATGAAAGTTGTATGTATGCTCTGACAACAAAGGGTATCAAATAAACCAGCAGAGGAAACTAAAATAACCACACTTCTTACCCTTTACTTTGAGAGTTGAAAATAGTTTGATCTTGATTCAAATAAGCAATGAACAGATACTGTACGATTAGATAAGATGCAAGATAACGCCTTTGAATTTGGCTTATCTACCAAATGAGTGGTTGAAAATATCAGTCCAACTTCCGTTACTAGTGAACTCACAGACTTGACACTAAGGCGTTGTGCTAACCACAGAAGTATAGCCTACCACTTTAGACAGCCTACATCTGTGGTTATGCATGTGCGACTACACCCAGTCACATAAATCTACACTCTTAGAAAGAAAATTCCAAAAGGGTTCTTCAGGCTGTCACCATAGAACCCTTTTTAGTGCCAGGTAGAACCATTTTGGGTTCCATGTAGAACCTTCTGTAGAAAGGCTTCTACATGGAACCCTAAAACTGTCCTACTGGGAATCAAAAGGGTTCTACCTGAAACAAACAAGGGTTCTTCAAAGGGTTATCCTATGGAGACAGCCGAAGAACCCTTTTAGGTTCTAGATAGCACCTTTTTCTGTGTGTGGCTAAACTTCCAACATTCTAATATCAATGATGGCACAGCTATCCAGCGTATATATGTATCCAAAACATAACCTGAAAGAGCAGTATTTCATCGTAGTATTTCATAACCTGCAAGAGCTTCAATACTTACAGTTTTTCACCGTTTCCTATTGAGTCTGACAATTATTGACTTCAATCACTGTGTAACATCATGGGTAACTCTGGGCATCGGCTTTCAGTTGAAAAAAATGCACCCTCTTTTGGTACTTTAAACCAGCACAGCAGCTTTCACCGATCATATAGTGTGTGTTTATAAAGATGCTACTTTTCTTTTTAAACGTCCTCTTCCACATTTATAAGAGGGTAACTTACTTGTCTTTGTTAAGTAACCCTTTTACTTCCACTTCCTCTTTCTTCAGTCTCACTTCCTCTTTCTTCAAAGGACGACTCGAGTGTGGAAGACGTGTTAAAGTTTCAATCCACTGCATCTGCCACCAATTGTGTCTCCATGTCTACACTGGCTTCTCCGCTGTCACAAAATGTCCCACTGTAGTCCACAATGTCACTCTCCTCTCCAGCTGAGGGAAAGTTCACCGTGACCATGGACTCTATTATGCCACAAAACACCTATCTGTAACAGCCACATCCATGACATGATCATTTTCATTATCTATTCAGACATAAACTAACATAAATAATACAATCAAATATATTTCACAAAAACAACAACAACAACGAAACGATGCATTCCAAATGCCCCCATAGTTTGAGTTTCTACCCCCATAGTTTGAGTTACTACCCCCATAGTTTGAGTTTCTACCCCCATAGTTTGACTTACTACCCCCATAGTTTGAGTTACTACCCCCATAGTTTGAGTTTCTACCCCCATAGTTTGAGTTACTACCCCCATAGTTTGAGTTACTACACCCATTGTTTGAGTTTCTACCCCCATAGTTTGAGTTTCTACCCCCATAGTTTGAGTTACTACCCCCATAGTTTGAGTTTCTACCCCCATAGTTTGAGTTTCTACCCCCATAGTTTGAGTTTCTACCCCCATATTTTGAGTTACTACCCCCATAGTTTGAGTTTCTACCCCCATAGTTTGAGTTTCTACCCCCATAGTTTGAGTTTCTACACCCATAGTTTGAGTTTCTACCCCCATAGTTTGAGTTTTCTACCCCCATAGTTTGAGTTTCTACCCCCATAGTTTGAGTTTCTACCCCCATAGTTTGAGTTTCTACCCCCATAGTTTGAGTTTCTACCCCCATAGTTTGAGTTTCTACCCCCATAGTTTGAGTTTCTACCCCCATAGTTTGAGTTTCTACCCCCATGTTTGAGTTTCTACACCCATAGTTTGAGTTTCTACCCCCATAGTTTGAGTTTCTACCCCCATAGTTTGAGTTTCTACCCCCATAGTTTGAGTTTCTACCCCCATAGTTTGAGTTTCTACACCCATAGTTTGAGTTTCTACCCCCATAGTTTGAGTTTCTACCCCCATAGTTTGAGTTTCTACACCCATAGTTTGAGTTTCTACCCCCATAGTTTGAGTTTTCTACCCCCATAGTTTGAGTTTCTACCCCCATAGTTTGAGTTTCTACCCCCATAGTTTGAGTTTCTACCCCCATAGTTTGAGTTACTACCCCCATAGTTTATTAAGTTTCCACCCCCATTGTGCCTCAACACAATAATGTCCTCTGAGCTTTCCGGACAATTCCTTCGACCTCATCGGCTTATTTTTTACACTGACATGCACTGTCAACTGTGGGACCTCATATAGACAGGTATGTGCCTTTCCAAATCATGTCTAATCATTTGAATTTACCACAGGAGGACTAAAATCAATTTGTAGAAACATCTGAAGGATGATCAATGGAAACAGGATGCACCTGAGCTCATTTTCGAGTCTCATAGCAAAGGGTCTGAATACTTATTATATAAATAAGATATTTCTGATTTTATTTTTATAAGGGGGACCTTATATAGTCAGGTGTGTTTCTTTCTAAATCATGTCCAAGCAATTGAATTGGCCACAGGTGGACGCCAATCAAGTTGTGGTGATAACTCAAGCACAATCAAAGGAAATTGGATGCAGCTGAGCTCAATTTGGAGTGCCATAGTAAAGGGGTTTGAATACTAATGTAAATGAGATATTTCTTTATTTCATTTTCAATCCATTTGCAAACATGTCTAAAAACACGTTTTCACTTTGTCATTAGAGGGTATTGTGTTAAACGACTGAATGAAAACAATCCATTTCTAATCCATCTTAATTTCAGGCTGAAACAACAAGATGTGGAATAAGTCAAGGGGTATGAATACTTTCTGAATGCACTGTATGTATTGACTGGTGCAATTAATGAACTACTATCTTATCTGTTACATAGTATAAGTATACATAGCATGGTTGGGGTCAATTACAATTTAATTTAAAATTCAATTATTTCATCCACTAATGAAGTGGAGAATTGACATTAAATTCAATTCTAATTTCAACAATCTTCAAGTTAAAGGAATTTATTTAGAATTAGAATGTTTAGACAAAGAGTTTGAATTGGAATTGAATTGGAATTCTAAAAATATGTTATTATGGAATTGAATTGGAATTCTAAAAATATGTTATTATGGAATTGAATTGATGTCTCAAGGATGATCAAAGGAAATTGGATGCACGTGTTTCCAGTTAATGGAATTAATGCACTTAGTAGCAACATTTTACTGACAAATTTGTTTTAAATCATTTCAATTTGTATTTCTATATTTCCAGTATAACTAGGATGTCTGAACAGTGGCATGATCAGCCTGAAAGTCTGAGGGAATTGAATTTGAATTTGTGGAATTCTGGGGGATAATATTGAATTGGGAATCCATTATTGGAATGTACCCAAACGTGGAATTGAGAGGAATTGAATCATCTATTAATACAAAGACTGGGGCAGCAGGTTAGAGCGTTGAATCCCCAAGCCAACAAGCATCTGTCTGTCTGTGCCCTTGAGCAAAGCACTCAACCCTAATTTGCACTACTATGGCTGACCTTGTAGAACAACACATTTCACTGCACCTATCGGACAGTTTTCTGTATAGAGATCTCAGAAATTGTGAAATTGAAATGGTGAGATTAATGCTACCGCCATTCATGGCTTTATTATGTGTACCTGTGTCCGCCACATATGCTACAGAAACATCACCATGCGTCCAATCTATTTAGTCAGGCAAGTCCACATTATTCTCACATATTTTAGAATGTAATAATCATTTGTATGTAATAACCGCAAGGTTGCAAGTTGAGCTGACCCGAGCTGACAAGGTACAAATCTGTCGTTCTGCCCCTGAATTAGAAAAACAGACATTAGGAGCACATCATCGACGACATCATGAAAAAAACTTGACAAAGTACACAAGTGTAGATTCAAGGTTTTTTCTCTCTCTCTCTTCTGTGAGATATTTTTTGATTTGTTTTACCTTTATTTAACTAGGCAAGTCAGTTAAGAACACTGTTCCTAGGCCGTCATTGAAAATAAGAATTTGTTCTTAACTGACTTGCCTAGTTAAATAAAGGTAAAATAAATAAATAAATCTCTCTCAGAAGAGAGAGAGAAAAAAAAACTTGAATCTACACGTGTGTACTTTGTAAAGTTTTTTTCATGATGTTGTCGATGATGTGCTCCTAATGTCTGTTTTTCTAATTCTAAGAGATCAAAAGATTGAGAGGTGAGCTGACTGTCATTATACAGCATATATAGACTTTCATATGTCCCTTTCACATTAAATTACACACATGCAGTCAGGCTACAAATAGCATAGTTCTAGCTTTTGATTTATCTCCTAGACTAGCAACATTGGGTATATGCTACAAATAGCAGAATTATAGCCTTTAGTTTATGTCCTAGACTAGTATGGCTGTATCAGGATGTTGGTTAGCTTTAGGCTGTGTAGGACAACCAATGATGTATATAAACCTTGGATTGCTGATGCTATGTATTGGCCAATGAAAGGCTTTCATGCCACTGATAATCCATATTGGCACTCCCCAGAAGAATAAATCCAATATACACTGAGTGTACAAAACATTAAGAACACCTGCTCTTTCCACGACATATAGACTGACCAGGTGAATCCGGGTGAAAGCTATGATCAATTATTGATGTGACTTGTTAAATCCACTTCAATCAGTGTAGATGAAAGGGAGGAGACAGGATAAGACTGATTTTCAACCCTTGAGGCAACGGAGGCATGAATTGTGTATACAATGCATTCCACTTTTTGTTATGTTACTGCCTTATTCTAAAATTGATTAAATAGTTTCCCCCCCTCGTCAATCTACAAACATTACTCCATAATAACAAAGCAAAAACAGGTTTTTAGACAGTATTTTAGCAAATTAATAAAAAACGGAAATATTAAATTTACATTCAGTTGAAGTCGGAAGTTTACATATACCTTAGCCAAATACATTTAAAGTCAGTTTATCCTAAACCTAGCAAAAATTCCCCATCTTAGGTCAGTTAGGATCACCACTTTATTTTAAGAATGTGAAATGTCAGAGTAATAGTAGAGAGAATGATTTATTTCAGCTTTTATTTCTTTCATCACATTCCCAGTGGGTTAGAAGTTTACATACACTCAATTAGTATTTGGTAGCATTGCCTTTAACATTGCCAAACATTTCAGGCAGCCTTCCACAAGCTTCCCACAATAAGTTGGGTGAATTTTGGCCCATTCCTCCTGACAGAGCTGGTGTAACCGAGTCAGGTTTGTAGGCCTCCTTGCCCGCACATGCTTTTCCAGTTCAAATTTTCTATAGGATTGAGGTCAGAGCTTTGTGATGGCCACTCCAATACGTTGAGTTTGTTGTCCTTAAGCCATTTTGCCACAACTTTGTAAGTATGCTTGGGGTCATTGTCCATTTGGAAGACCCATTTGCAACCAAGCTTTAACTGATAGCCTGATGTCTTGCTTCAATATATCCACATAATTTTCCTTCCTCATGAAGCCATCTATTTTGTGAAGTGCACCAGTCCCTCTTGCAGCAAAGCACCCCCACGGTTGGGATGGTGTTCTTCGGCTTGCAAGCCTCCCCGTTTTTCCTCCAAACATAACGATGGTCATTATGGACAAACAGTTCTATTTTTGTTTCATCAGACCAGAGGACATTTCTCCAAAAAGTACGATCTTTGTCCCCATGTGCAGCTGCAAACCGTAGTCTGGCATTTTTATGGCAGTTTTGGAGCAGTGGCTTCTTCCTTGCTGAGCGGCCTTTTAGGTTATGTCAATATAGGACTCGTTTCACTGTGGATATAGATACTTTTGTACCTGTTTCCTCTAGCATCTTCACAAGGTTCTTTGCTGTTGTTCTGGGATCAATCTGCACTTTTCGCACCAAAGTACGTTCATCTCTAGGAGACAGAACGCGTCTCCTTCCTGAGTGGTATGACGGCTGCCTGGTCCCATGGTGTTTATACTTATGTACTATTTTTTGTACAGATGAACGTGGTACCTTCAGGCGTTTGGAAATTTCTCCCAAGGATGAACCAGACTTGTGGAGGTCTACAATTTTTTTCCTGAGGTCTTGGCTGATTTCTTTAGATTTTCCCATGATGTCAAGCAAAGAGGCACTGGGTTTGAAGGTAGGCCTTGAAATACATCCACAGGTACACATCAAATGTACTAAAATTATGTCAATTAGCCTATCAGAAGCTTCTAAAGCCATGATATCATTTTCTGGAATTTTCCGAGCTGTTTAAAGGCACAGTCAACTTAGTGTATGTAAACTTCTCACCCACTGGAATTGTGATACAGTGAATTATAAGTGAAATAATCTCTGTTAATAATTGTTGGAAAAATTACTTGTGTAATGCACAAAGTAAATGTCCTAACCGACTTGCCAAAACTATAGTTCATTAACAAGACATTTGTGGAGTGGTTGAAAAACAAGTTTTAATGACTCCAACCTAAGTGTATGCAAACTTCCGACTTCAACTGTAAGTATTCAGACCCTTTACTCAGTACTTTTGGAAGCACCTTCGGCAGCGATTACAGCCTTGAGTCTTCTTGGGTATGATGGTACAAGCTTGGCACACCTGTATTTGAGGAGTTTCTCCCATTGTTCTCTGCAGATCCTCTCAAGCTCTGTCAGGTTGGAAGGGGAGCGTCGCTGCACAGCTATTTTCAGGTTTCTCCAGAGATGTTCAAGTCTAGGTTCAAGTCTAGGCTCTCGCAAGGCCACTCAAGGACATTCAGAGACGTGTCCCGAAGCCACTCATGCGTTGTCTTGGCTGTGTACTTAGGGTTGTTGTCCTGTTGGAAAGTGAACCATCGTCCCAGTCTGAGGTCCCAAGCACTCTGGAGCAGGTTTTCATCAAGGATCTCTCTGTACTTTGCTCCGTTCATCTTTCCCTCAATCCTGACTAGTCTCCCAGTCCCTGCCACTGAAAAACATCCCCACATCATGATACTGCCACCACCATGCTTCACAGTAGGGATGGTGCCAAATTTCCTCCAGAAGTGACGCTTGGCATTCAGGCCAAAGAGTTCAATCTTGGTTTCTTGTTTCTCATGGTCTGAGAGTCCTTTAGGTGCATTTTGGCAATTCCAAGAAGGCTGTCATGTACCTTTTACTGAGGAGTGGCTACCACCAGGCAACTCTACCATAAAGGCCTGTTTGGGGGAATGCTGCAGAGATGGTTGTCCTTCTGGAAGATTCTCACATCTCCACAGAGGAACTCTGGAGCTCTGTCAGAGTCTCGGCGCTCTAAAGCCAATTCCTTTGACCTCATGGTATGGTTTTTGCTCTGACATGCACTGTCAACTGTGGGACCTTATATAGACAGGTTTGTGCCTTTCCAAATCATGTCCAATCAATTGAATATACTACAGGTGGACTCCAATCAAGTTGTAGAAACATATCAAGGACAAGCGATTGAAACAGGATGCACCTGAGCTCAATTTCTAGTCTCATAGCAAAAGGGTCTGAATACTTATGTAAATAAGGGGGCTCTTGATGGGGCGTAATTAACTTATACTTTAATATGTATCATAGGGTTCTTCGTGGAGCCAAGCTTGTCTATCTATATCTATGCATTGAAAGTTCCATTACATGTAATAAAATATTATCATCATGGCTACATTATTTTGTAATGTTTTACCACAGATAGAACAATGAGAACATGTTTGGTTTCACTGTGCAGCTGGTGGTGCCCTGGACAGGAGGTGGAGATGGAAGCACTGAGAGATAGAACCAAAAGATAGAACCACTCCCAGTGCACGTGGCTGGAGAAAGGGGTGGAGCGAACCTCTTTGTTATCACGGTACTTATTCCGCTGTTGAGACAGAAATATCTACCTTTATCTAGACCGGTAACTCTAACTTGGAAGTGGCTTTCGCGTTCGGCCAAGATAAACGGTAAAATATATTGCTCTTGTAGGTAGCAGTAGTTTCAATTTTGAACATATCATCGTGAATTATGAACGCATAGATAGACGTCTATGAACGTTTACGAATAACAACCACAGTATTTTGACTCTGTGTAATGTCTGATTTCTTAGCGTATCCAGTCTGCTACTCATATGGCTCATAGGTCATGGCTTTAACGTTTTATTTTTTTAGATAGTAAATTAATGGGAACTTTTTCAATGTAAATATTATCGTATTATTAATCTTGTGTTCTTGTCGTGTTTGTTATCAGTTGCAAACAGAGACATCATCCTCGATCATTTCTGTGTCTGTCTCCCATTGAAGATGTTTTCCACGGCCACAAGAAACTTTGTGGAGGAGATTGATGATGATGGCAGCTTGATCCCTGTGTCCAGTCTGATTGACTCAGACAAACTGGTCTCTCTCTCACTGGTTGTGAAACGCAAGCGTTTTTGGATTTGGCAGAAACCCAAGTACCTGCCCACTGATTTTACCCTCAGTGATGTGCTGACTGGAGACACACCCTTAACCCCAGGTAAACACAAGATCAGCCCCTCAGTTGAAATGATAGGCTGCACACCTGTACTTGCTACCTGTTTGTTTGCAGGTATAGGCTCCTCTCTCCCTCAGTGTGATACTGTGTGAATGTGTTCCTTGTGAAAGATCTGACCGTCGATTCTGTTGTCCATGCTACTGGAAAGATTATGAAGAGGATCCTATCATGATACATACAGAACCTTCAGAAGTATTCACACCCCCTGACTTTTTCAACATTTTGTTGTGTTACAGCTGGAATTTAAAATGGATTACATTTAGATTTTTTTTGTTGTCAATGGCCTAAACACAATGCCCCATAATGTCACAGTGGAATTATGTTTATCTGTTAGGTCCCTCAGTCGAGTAGTGCATTTCAAACACAGATTCAAGCATAAAGACCAGGGAGATTTTGCACCTATTGGTAGATGGGTAAAAAAAAAAAGCAGCCATTGAATATCCCTTTGAGCATGGTGAAGTTATTAATTACACTTTGGATGGTGTATCAATTCACCCAGTCGCTATAAAGATACAGGCACCCTTCCTAACTCAGTTGCCAGAGAGGAAGAAAACTGCTCAGGGATTTCACCATGAGGCCAATGATGACTTTAAAACAGTTACAGAGTTTAATGGCTGTGATAATAGATAGCTGAGGATGGTTCAACAACATTGTAGTTACTCCAGAATACTAACCTAATTGACAGAGTGAAAAGAAGGAAGTGTGTATGCAACAAGCCACTAAAGTAATACTGCAAAAAATGTACAGCAATTCAATTTTTGTCCTGAATACAAACTGTTATGTTTGGGGCAAATCCAATCCAACACATTACTGAATACCACTCTCCATATTTTCCAGCATAGTGGTGGCTGCATCATGTTATGGGTATGTTTGTAATCGTTAAGGACTGGGGAGTTTTTCAGGATAAAAAAATACACGAAATGGAGCTAAGCACAGGCAGATTCACATTTTAGCAGGACACTAACCTAAAACACAAGGCCAAATAAACACTGGAGTTGCATACCAAAAAGACAGTGAATGTCACTGAGTGGCCGAGTTCGTTTTTTATCTTAAATCTACTTGAAAATCTATGATCAAAAACCAATTTGACAGAGCTAGAAGAATTTTGGAAAACATTTTTGCTTCCCTCTCCTACAGTTGTGGTCAAGACTGATTTCCTAAAGTACCAAGGGACATTTGGTGACAACAAATCAGGAAACTTTGAGACAAATTTGGTTGCTGTAAACCTTAAAGTGGAGGGGAAAGACACATCTAAACTCCAGTCGTCCTTCGGCAGCCTGAAGAAAGAGGAGGTGGATGTACAGAAGTTGCTGCGCGACTCCAAAGACAAGTGAGTTCCTCTCTCTCTCTAATATGTACCTACAGTAACCCCAGGTTACACTCAGTTCACCTGTACATACAGTAACCCTAGGTTACACTCAGTTCACCTGTACATACAGTAACCCCAGGTTACACTCAGTTCACCTGTACATACAGTAACCCCAGGTTACACTCAGTTCACCTGTACATACAGTAACCCCAGGTTACTCAGTTCACCTGTACATACAGTAACCCCAGGTTACACTCAGTTCACCTGTACATACAGTAACCCCAGGTTACACTCAGTTCACCTGTACATACAGTAACCCCAGGTTACACTCAGTTCACCTGTACATACAGTAACCCACCAGGATGGCCTGGTGTCAAGAAGGGCAGCAAAGAAGCCACTTCTCTCCAGGAAAAACATCAGGAACAGACTGATATTCTGCAAAAGGTACAGGGATTGGACTGCTGAGGACTGGGGTAAAGTCATTTTCTCAGATGAATCCCCTCTGATTGTTTGGGGCATCCGAAAAAAAGCTTTTCTGGAGAAGACCAGGTGAGTGCTACCATCAGTCCTGTGTCATGCCAACAGTAAAGCATCCTGAGACCATTCATGTGTGGGGTTGCATCTCAGCCAAGGGAGTGGGCTCACTCACAATTTTGCCTAAGAACACAGCCATGAATAAAGAATGGTACCAACACATCCTCCGAGAGCAACTTCTCCCAACCATCGAGGAACAGTTTGGTGGTGAACAATGCCTTTTCCAGCAAGATGGAGCACCTTGCCTTAAGGCAAAAGTGATAACTAAAGTGGCTCGGGGAACAAAACCTCTATATTTTGGGTCCATGGCCAGGAAACTCCCCAGACATTAATCCCATTAAGAACTTGTGGTCAATCCTCAAGAGGCGGGTGGACAAACATAAACCCCAAAATTCTGACAAACTCCAAGCATTGATTATGCAAGAATGGGCTACCATCAGTCAGGATGTCTTGAAAAAGAAGGGTCAACACTGCAAATATTGACTCTTTGCATCAACTTCATGTAAATGTCAATAAAAGCCTTTGACACTTATGAAATGCTTGTAATTATACAGTATTCCATAGTAACATCTGACAAAAATATCTAAAGACACTGAAGCAGCAAACTTTGTGGAAATGAATATTTATGTCATTCTCAAAACCTTTGGCCACGACTGTACAGTGCAGTTGGAAAGTATTCAGACCCCTTGACTTTTTCCACATTTTTTAAAAACGTTACAGCCTTATTCTAAATAGTTTGTTTTTCTCATCAATCTACACACTATCCCATAATGACAAATCAAAAACAGCTTTTTAATTTAGTTTGCTAATAAAACTTTAAAAAATAAAAAATAATACATTTCCATAAGTATTCAGACCCTTTACTCAGTACTTTCTTGAAGCACCTTTGGCAGCGATTACAGCCGAGAGTCTTGGGTATGATGCTACAACCAAGATTTTACTCTTTGGCCTGAATACCAAGTGTCACGTCTGGAATAAACCAGGTACCATCCCTACAGTGAAGCATGGAGGTGGCAGCATCATGTTGTGGGGATGTTTTTCAGTAGCAGGGACTGGGAGACTAGTAAACTCAACAAATACAGGTGTGCCAGGCTTGTAGTGGCATACCCAAGAAGACTCTAAGCTGTAATCTCTGCCAAAAGTACTTCAACAAAGTACTGGGTGATGGGTCTGATTACCTTTAACTGTGCATTTTTCAGTTAATGTTTTATACATTTTTTATTTAAAAAACAACTTTTTGCTTTGTCATTCTGGGGTATTATGTGTAGATTTACGAGGGGAAAAAACTATTTAATCAATTTTAAAATAAGGCTGTAACGTAACGAAATGTGGAAAAAGTCAAGGGGTCTGAATACTTTCCGAATGCACTGTATATCACAGCATCTTTCCTCATGATCAGTGTTTCTTCTTTGCTGACTGTATGCAGTGACTATATTCTACCATATGGGCTGACTGTATTCTAACTACCCAACACCATATGGACTGACTGTATTCTAACTACCCATATGGGCTGACTGTATTCTAACTACCAACACCATATGCAGTGACTATATTCTACCATATGCGCTGACTGTATTCTAACTACCAACACCATATGGGCTGACTGTATTCTAACTACTCAACACCATATGTGCTGACCGTATTCTAACTACTCAACACCATATGGGCTGACTGTATTCTAACTGCCCATATGGGCTGACTGTATTCTAACTACCCAACACCATATGGGCTGACTGTATTCTAACTACCCAACACCATATGGGCTGACTGTATTCTAACTACCCAACACCATATGGGCTGACTGTATTCTAACTGCCCAACACCATATGGGCTGACCGTATTCTAACTGCTCAACACCATATGGGCTGACCGTATTCTAACTACTCAACACCATATGGGCTGACCGTATTCTAACTACTCAACACCATATGGGCTGACTGTATTCTAACTGCCCAACACCATATGGGCTGACCGTATTATTAACTACTCAACACCATATGGGATGACCGTATTCTAACTACCCATATGGGCTGACCGTATTCTAACTACCCAACACCATATGGGCGGACTGTATTCTGACAGCCCAACACCATATGTATGCTATAGTTAAAAAAGAAAAATAGTTTTATAAGACCAGTAAATGTATTAATGAAGCTGAACACCGCTTTATGCGTAGCCTGGAGAAATCCAGTCTGTCTGGTCTAACATTCAAATGTATTTATATAGCCCTTCTTACATCAGCTGATATCTCAAAGTGCTGTACAGAAACCCAGCCTAAAACCCCAAACAGCAAGCAATGCAGGTGTAGAAGCACGGTGGCTAGGAAAAACTCCCTAGAAAGGCCAAAACCTAGAGAGGAACCAGGCTATGTGGGGTGGCCAGTCCTCTTCTGGCTGTGCCGGGTGGAGATTATAACAGAACATGGCCAAGATGTTCAAATATTCATAAATGACCAGCATGGTCGAATAATAGTAATCACAGTGAACAGGTCAGGGTTCCATAGCCACAGGCAGAACAGTTGAAACTGGAGCAGCAGCACGGCCAGGTGGACTGGGGACAACAAGGAGTCATCATGCCAGGTAGTCCTGAGGCATGGTCTTAGGGCTCATGTCCTCCGAGAGAGTGAAAGAAAGAAAATAAATGAAATGAGAGAAATGAGAAATACTCCAGATATAACAGATTGATCCCCCCCCCCCCCCAAACACACAAACTACTGCAGCATAAATACTGGAGGCTGAGACGGGAGGGGTCAGGAGACACTGTGGCCCCACCCGATGATACCCACGGACAGGGCCAAACATGCAGGATATAACCCCACCCACTTTGCCAAAGCACAGCCCCCCCCACCCCACAGCATTCCACTCCTTGCCACTGCTTGTCATGTTTGGCACAATGAGGAGTGGCATGTTGTCCCAAACAGACTGGGTTACTCCAAGCTACTTTATAATCATCCAAGAAACATAACTTGAATCATCTTTGCCCTCCTCAAATGACAACTATCTGATTTATTTGTCTCTCCTGCAGGATTTTGGACATGTCCCACTGTCTGATCCAGCAGACCCGTGAGAAGTCCAGGGAGGTGTTTGCGGTGGTGAAAGAGAGGATTGTGACGACCCAGCCGTGTTCGGTCATAGAGGAGGTCCAGGAGGGGGGGCAGTTAGGGGCGCTGCTGAGCTTCTGTGGGCCCAAGAGCACCCAGGTACATGGAGAGAGATGAAGAGCGTTGTAGGATTTGTTACATTAATCATCTCTATTTGTTATTATATATTACAAGTGTTGAAGTTAACCATGTAGTTTACCCTGTATAGATGAATCTTTAAGCAGGGAAAATAGGGAAGAGGTTGACTCAAAGGGCAGCAGGCTGGATTGGACCTATGACAACATTGCAGACAGGCCTATGTGTGCTGGAGGCTGGATGGACCTATGACAACACTGCAGACAGGCCTATGTGTGCTGGAGGCTGCAGGCTGGATGGACCTATGACAACGCCGCAGACAGGCGTATGTGTGCTGGAGGCTGCAGGCTGGATTGGACCTATGACAACACTGCAGACAGGCCTATGTGTGCTGGAGGCTGCAGGCTGGATTGGACCTATGACAACACTGCAGACAGGCCTATGTGTGCTGGAGGCTGCAGGCTGGATGGACCTATGACAACACTGCAGACAGGCCTGTGTGTGCTGGAGGCTGCAGGCTGGATTGGACCTATGACAACACTGCAGACAGGCCTATGTGTGCTGGAGGCTGCAGGCTGGATGGACCTATGACAACACTGCAGACAGGCCTGTGTGTGCTGGAGGCTGCAGGCTGGATGGACCTATGACAACACTGCAGACGGGCCTATGTGTGCTGGAGGCTGGATTGGACCTATGACAACACTGCAGACAGGCCTATGTGTGCTGGAGGCTGCAGGCTGGATGGACCTAAGACAACACTGCAGACAGGCCTGTGTGTGCTGGAGGCTGCAGGCTGGATGGACCTATGACAACACTGCAGACAGGCCTATGTGTGCTGGAGGCTGCAGGCTGGATGGACCTAAGACAACACTGCAGACAGGCCTGTGTGTGCTGGAGGCTGCAGGCTGGATGGACCTAAGACAACACTGCAGACAGGCCTGTGTGTGCTGGAGGCTGCAGGCTGGATGGACCTATGACAACACTGCAGACAGGCCTGTGTGTGCTGGAGGCTGCAGGCTGGATGGACCTATGACAACACTGCAGACAGGCCTATGTGTGCTGGAGGCTGCAGGCTGGATGGACCTATGACAACACTGCAGACAGGCCTGTGTGTGCTGGAGGCTGCAGGCTGGATGGACCTATGACAACACTGCAGATAGGCGTATGTGTGCTGGAGGCTGCAGGCTGGATGGACCTATGACAACACTGCAGACAGGCGTATGTGTGCTGGAGGCTGCAGGCTGGATGGACCTATGACAACACTGCAGACGGGCCTATGTGTGCTGGAGGCTGCAGGCTGGATGGACCTATGACAACACTGCAGACAGGCGTATGTGTGCTGGAGGCTGCAGGCTGGATGGACCTATGACAACACTGCAGACAGGCGTATGTGTGCTGGAGGCTGCAGGCTGGATGGACCTATGACAACACTGCAGACAGGCGTATGTGTGCTGGAGGCTGCAGGCTGGATGGACCTATGACAACACTGCAGACAGGCGTATGTGTGCTGGAGGCTGCAGGCTGGATGGACCTATGACAACGCCGCAGACAGGCCTGTGTGTGCTGGAGGCTGCAGGCTGGATGGACCTATGACAACACTGCAGACAGGCCTGTGTGTGCTGGAGGCTGCAGGCTGGATGGACCTATGACAACACTGCAGATAGGCGTATGTGTGCTGGAGGCTGCAGGCTGGATGGACCTATGACAACACTGCAGACAGGCGTATGTGTGCTGGAGGCTGCAGGCTGGATGGACCTATGACAACACTGCAGACAGGCCTGTGTGTGCTGGAGGCTGCAGGCTGGATGGACCTATGACAACACTGCAGACAGGCGTATGTGTGCTGGAGGCTGCAGGCTGGATGGACCTATGACAACACTGCAGACAGGCCTGTGTGTGCTGGAGGCTGCAGGCTGGATGGACCTATGACAACACTGCAGACAGGCGTATGTGTGCTGGAGGCTGCAGGCTGGATGGACCTATGACAACACTGCAGACAGGCCTGTGTGTGCTGGAGGCTGCAGGCTGGATGGACCTATGACAACACTGCAGACAGGCGTATGTGTGCTGGAGGCTGCAGGCTGGATGGACCTATGACAACACTGCAGACAGGCGTATGTGTGCTGGAGGCTGCAGGCTGGATGGACCTATGACAACACTGCAGATAGGCGTATGTGTGCTGGAGGCTGCAGGCTGGATGGACCTATGACAACACTGCAGACAGGCGTATGTGTGCTGGAGGCTGCAGGCTGGATGGACCTATGACAACACTGCAGACAGGCGTACGTGTGCTGGAGGCTGCAGGCTGGATGGACCTATGACAACACTGCAGACAGGCGTATGTGTGCTGGAGGCTGCAGGCTGGATGGACCTATGACAACACTGCAGACAGGCGTATGTGTGCTGGAGGCTGCAGGCTGGATGGACCTATGACAACACTGCAGACAGGCGTATGTGTGCTGGAGGCTGCAGGCTGGATGGACCTATGACAACACTGCAGACAGGCGTATGTGTGCTGGAGGCTGCAGGCTGGATGGACCTATGACAACACTGCAGACAGGCGTATGTGTGCTGGAGGCTGCAGGCTGGATGGACCTATGACAACACTGCAGACAGGCCTATGTGTGCTGGAGGCTGCAGCATTACTGCTGGACCTATGACAACACTGCAGACAGGCGTATGTGTGCTGGAGGCTGCAGGCTGGATGGACCTATGACATCACTGCAGACAGGCGTATGTGTGCTGGAGGCTGCAGGCTGGATGGACCTATGACAACACTGCAGACAGGCCTGTGTGTGCTGGAGGCTGCAGCATTACTGCTGGACCTATGACAACACTGCAGACAGGCGTATGTGTGCTGGAGGCTGCAGCATTACTGCTGGACCTATGACAACACTGCAGACAGGCGTATGTGTGCTGGAGGCTGGATGGACCTATGACAACACTGCAGACAGGCGTATGTGTGCTGGAGGCTGGATGGACCTATGACAACACTGCAGACAGGCCTATGTGTGCTGGAGGCTGCAGGCTGGATGGACCTATGACAACACTGCAGACAGGCCTATGTGTGCTGGAGGCTGCAGGCTGGATGGACCTATGACAACACTGCAGACAGGCCTATGTGTGCTGGAGGCTGCAGGCTGGATGGACCTATGACAACACTGCAGACAGGCCTATGTGTGCTGGGGGCTGCAGCATTACTGCTGGACCTATGACAACACTGCAGACAGGCCTATGTGTGCTGGAGGCTGCAGGCTGGATGGACCTATGACAACACTGCAGACAGGCGTATGTGTGCTGGAGGCTGCAGGCTGGATGGACCTATGACAACACTGCAGACAGGCCTATGTGTGCTGGAGGCTGCAGGCTGGATGGACCTATGACAACACTGCAGACAGGCCTGTGTGTGCTGGAGGCTGCAGGCTGGATGGACCTATGACAACACTGCAGACAGGCGTATGTGTGCTGGAGGCTGCAGGCTGGATGGACCTATGACAACACTGCAGACAGGCCTGTGTGTGCTGGAGGCTGCAGGCTGGATGGACCTATGACAACACTGCAGACAGGCCTATGTGTGCTGGAGGCTGCAGGCTGGATGGACCTATGACAACACTGCAGACAGGCGTATGTGTGCTGGAGGCTGCAGGCTGGATGGACCTATGACAACACTGCAGACAGGCCTGTGTGTGCTGGAGGCTGCAGGCTGGATGGACCTATGACAACACTGCAGACAGGCGTATGTGTGCTGGAGGCTGCAGGCTGGATGGACCTATGACAACACTGCAGACAGGCCTATGTGTGCTGGAGGCTGCAGGCTGGATGGACCTATGACAACACTGCAGACAGGCGTATGTGTGCTGGAGGCTGCAGGCTGGATGGACCTATGACAACACTGCAGACAGGCCTATGTGTGCTGGAGGCTGCAGGCTGGATGGACCTATGACAACACTGCAGACAGGCGTATGTGTGCTGGAGGCTGCAGGCTGGATGGACCTATGACAACACTGCAGACAGGCCTATGTGTGCTGGAGGCTGCAGGCTGGATGGACCTATGACAACACTGCAGACAGGCGTATGTGTGCTGGAGGCTGCAGGCTGGATGGACCTATGACAACACTGCAGACAGGCGTATGTGTGCTGGAGGCTGCAGCATTACTGCTGGACCTATGACAACACTGCAGACAGGCCTATGTGTGCTGGGGGCTGCAGCATTACTGCTGGACCTATGACAACACTGCAGACAGGCCTATGTGTGCTGGAGGCTGCAGGCTGGATGGACCTATGACAACACTGCAGACAGGCCTATGTGTGCTGGGGGCTGCAGCATTACTGCTGGACCTATGACAACACTGCAGACAGGCGTATGTGTGCTGGGGGCTGCAGCATTACTGCTGGACCTATGACAACACTGCAGACAGGCCTATGTGTGCTGGGGGCTGCAGCATTACTGCTGGACCTATGACAACACTGCAGACAGGCGTATGTGTGCTGGGGGCTGCAGCATTACTGCTGGACCTATGACAACACTGCAGACAGGCCTATGTGTGCTGGAGGCTGCAGCATTACTGCTGGACCTATGACAACACTGCAGACAGGCCTATGTGTGCTGGGGGCTGCAGGCTGGATGGACCTATGACAACACTGCAGACAGGCCTATGTGTGCTGGAGGCTGCAGCATTACTGCTGGACCTATGACAACACTGCAGACAGGCCTATGTGTGCTGGGGGCTGCAGCATTACTGCTGGACCTATGACAACACTGCAGACAGGCCTATGTGTGCTGGAGGCTGCAGCATTACTGCTGGACCTATGACAACACTGCAGACAGGCCTATGTGTGCTGGAGGCTGCAGCATTACTGCTGGACCTATGACAACACTGCAGACAGGCCTATGTGTGCTGGAGGCTGCAGCATTACTGCTGGACCTATGACAACACTGCAGACAGGCCTATGTGTGCTGGAGGCTGCAGCATTACTGCTGGACCTATGACAACACTGCAGATAGGCCTATGTGTGCTGGGGGCTGCAGGCTGGATGGACCTATGACAACACTGCAGACAGGCCTATGTGTGCTGGAGGCTGCAGCATTACTGCTGGACCTATGACAACACTGCAGACAGGCCTATGTGTGCTGGAGGCTGGATGGACCTATGACAACACTGCAGACAGGCCTATGTGTGCTGGAGGCTGCAGCATTACTGCTGGACCTATGACAACACTGCAGACAGGCCTATGTGTGCTGGAGGCTGCAGCATTACTGCTGGACCTATGACAACACTGCAGACAGGCCTATGTGTGCTGGAGGCTGCAGCATTACTGCTGGACCTATGACAACACTGCAGATAGGCCTATGTGTGCTGGGGGCTGCAGGCTGGATGGACCTATGACAACACTGCAGACAGGCCTATGTGTGCTGGAGGCTGCAGCATTACTGCTGGACCTATGACAACACTGCAGACAGGCCTATGTGTGCTGGAGGCTGGATGGACCTATGACAACACTGCAGACAGGCCTATGTGTGCTGGAGGCTGCAGCATTACTGCTGGACCTATGACAACACTGCAGACAGGCCTATGTGTGCTGGAGGCTGCAGCATTACTGCTGGACCTATGACAACACTGCAGACAGGCCTATGTGTGCTGGAGGCTGCAGCATTACTGCTGGACCTATGACAACACTGCAGACAGGCCTATGTGTGCTGGAGGCTGCAGCATTACTGCTGGACCTATGACAACACTGCAGACAGGCCTATGTGTGCTGGGGGCTGCAGCATTACTGCTGGACCTATGACAACACTGCAGACAGGCCTATGTGTGCTGGGGGCTGCAGGCTGGATGGACCTATGACAACACTGCAGACAGGCCTATGTGTGCTGGGGGCTGCAGCATTACTGCTGGACCTATGACAACACTGCAGACAGGCCTATGTGTGCTGGGGGCTGCAGCATTACTGCTGGACCAGCACGGCCACAGATGAATGCTTTTTATTGTATGTGGAGCAAAACGAGTAGTGAAGCGTGGATAGACTACTACAGTAGATCAGTCATATGAATGGCTGATCAGGATGTATTAACTCTGCCTTATGTTAGGCTCCTATTCTATGTCGTCATGTTCACTTCCCTTGACTGGTTTGAAGGCAAATGACTCAAGTGAAAGTCACCCAGTAAAATACTACTTGAGTAAGTCTAAAAGTATTTGGTTTTAAATATTCTTAAGTATCAAAAGTAAATGTAATTGCTAAAATATACTTAAGTAGTAAAAGTATCAATCATTTAAAATTCCTTATATTAAGCAAACCAGATGGTTCCATTTTCTTTTTTAATTTAAATTACGGATAGCCGGGGGCACTCTCCAACACTCTGAAATCATTTACAAATGATGCGTTGGTGTTTAGTGAGTGTGTCAGATCAGAGGCAGTAGGGATGACCAGGGATGTTCTCTTGATAAGTGTGTGAATTGGACCATTCAAAATGTAGCGAGTACTTTTGAGTGTCAGGGAAAATGTATGGAGTAAAAAGTACCTTCTTTTCTTCAGGAATGTAGTGAAGTGAAAGTAAAAGTTGTCAAAATATGAATAATGAATAAAGTACAGACACCCCCAAAGATGACTTAAGTACCACTTTCCACAGGTGTCTGTAAAGGAGAACAGCAGCCTGCACAAAGACAGCAACGTGTCTCTGGAGATTCCTGCCCACACCGTCATCGCTTACGGCATTATAGAGCTGGAGATCAAACTCAACGGACACTATGGTGAGGGAGCCTTTATTTTCCAGTTTCTCAGGCAATAACACATGTTTTAAACTGTCAACCCTCACCTGGACCCATCATCAGACCATGTAGGTTGTATATTACAAAGCCTTATCAAGTGCATGGTCTCTGTTAATGTTCAGTAAGTCCAATGTATTTGAATGCGTGTCTGTATTAATAGGTTCATACTACTGTCTCCTTGTCTTGTCTTCAGAGCTGTGCCTAATGTCCCACACTTGTTCCTCAGTGCTGTGCCTAATGTTCCACACTGTTGTTCCTCAAAGCTGTGCCTAATGTCCCACACTGTTGTTCCTCAGAGCTGTGCCTAATGTCCCACACTGTTGTTCCTCAGAGCTGTGCCTAATGTCCCACACTGTTGTTCCTCAGAGCTGTGCCTAATGTCCCACACTGTTGTTCCTCAAAGCTGTGCCTAATGTCCCACACTGTTGTTCCTCAGAGCTGTGCCTAATGTCCCACACTCTTGTTCCTCAGAGCTGTGCCTAATGTCCCACACTCTTGTTCCTCAGAGCTGTGCCTAATGTCCCACACTCTTGTTCCTCAGAGCTGTGCCTAATGTTCCACACTGTTGTTCCTCAAAGCTGTGCCTAATGTCCCACACTGTTGTTCCTCAGAGCTGTGCCTAATGTCCCACACTCTTGTTCCTCAGAGCTGTGCCTAATGTCCCACACTCTTGTTCCTCAGAGCTGTGCCTAATGTCCCACACTCTTGTTCCTCAGAGCTGTGCCTAATGTCCCACACTCTTGTTCCTCAGAGCTGTGCCTAATGTCCCACACTCTTGTTCCTCAGAGCTGTGCCTAATGTCCCACACTCTTGTTCCTCAGAGCTGTGCCTAATGTCCCACACTCTTGTTCCTCAGAGCTGTGCCTAATGTCCCACACTGTTGTCCTCAGAGCTGTGCCTAATGTCCCACACTCTTGTTCCTCAGAGCTATGCCTAATGTCCCACACTCTTGTTCCTCAGAGCTATGCCTAATGTCCCACACTCTTGTTCCTCAGAGCTGTGCCTAATGTCTGACACTCTTGGGGGGTTTGAGGTGGATGGGCCTGTTAAGAAGAGCTTAGTGGGGGTGTCTGGTGCTCGCGACGACACCCCAAAGAAGAGCTGCTTTCAGAGAGGTAACGAGACTAATGCAAGTTCCCCTCCTTTTGTAGGCCCATGTACCAATTTAAATAGTTATTATCATTAGATTTCTGTCAGGGGAACTCAGTCGGGGTCTCAATTTACTGTTGAGAGGTAGAATAGTAGAATACACAATTGGTTGTGGATCAACCATTTTTAGGTTGCTAAATTAGTCTAGCCAGCTGTCTAAACTTTGACATCAGCTGATATATCAAAGTGCTGTACAGGAACCCAGCCTAAAACCCCAAACAATGCAGGTGTAGAAGCGCCCCCATTGATTTGGTTAGTCACTCACTCTGATATCATATTAAAAACTGCAAACATTGTTGCTTAGGGCAAAATCTGACTGCATGTGTGGGAATGGATGTGGGTTGGCAGACCCACGAGCCACTGCAGCCCCTCAGGATGAGTTCATAAAGTTCCCCGTCCCTGGCCTAGTGGTGCAAGGCGTCCCTGGCCTAGTGGTGGAAGGCGTCCCTGGCCCAGTGGCGGTACAAGGCGTCCCTGGCCTAGTGGTGCAAGGCGTCCCTGGTCTAGTGGTGGACGTATACTGAATGGAATGTTACATGTTCTTTATGTAAAACTCTTAATGATCCCGTCACATTCAGGTTGTAGAACTGATTTACAACACATTTAACACAATGGTTGTTGTGATACAACTGTTATTTTTGTGATAAATTGTCTGCACAGAAATGTTTACTCAATCATTGTGCCGTGGCTTCACAGTCCACAACACTTGTGTAATTATTTTGGTTCAGAAAAGCTCGTTGTGCCAAATGCGTTGTATATACAACATGTGTGTACAGGGCCAATGTCTAGCGTATCCTGTTGTAAATAAGGATTTGTTCTTCACCTTCTTGCCTAGATAAATAAATTACATCGGTAATATCAGAGCTCATAAGGAGGATCATGTAAAAGGTTATAGCACTGCCTTGGAGAGATCACTGGGAAGACGAATCCTCTAACAATTCACAAAAATAAATTCATACATTTGTCCCATTGTGGTTGTGTAACAGATGTATAATGTACTCTCCATGCGTTGTGTTTTCTCAAATCACTTGGGCCAGTGGTCCCAGTTGAGCATTTATTTATGTTGTTACATGGGAAACAGCACGTTAGTTGTGCAGGGCTGAACGGTGTCGATGGCCACATCTGTAGCATGAAGACAACTGTGTTAGCAGTTGCTTATGTGACCATTACATCGGTGTATGCTAGCTAACACACTTATTTGCAGCAATCATATGCCCACGCACATCCCAGAAAGCCTCTCAATCCCTAACAGGTACCATATACCCACACATGTATAAATCAGTAACGTACAGCAAACTTGTACACAATGTAAAATAGACAACAGTATTCAGAACGTCACCTACCCCTATCTGCAAGCTGGGCCAATCACAACACACCTTATTGTCATCAGAGTTGAACTAACCAATAAGAATGCTTGAACATTAAACACACATTTCTTTAGAGGCAAGTGGAAACATAACCAACCCCGTTACAGTTGCAGATAAATCGTACACATGATAGTTTCCTGGTTGTGAAATCTCTGATACGGTGGCAGCGGAGTCAAACTTCAGCTAGATGCAAAGTGTTTGTGTTTTGACAGAACTGGAGAAACTGAGGGGTCATTTCCAGCTGCTGTCAGTCCTGCCAGCAGAGACACGTTCCTCTCTGCTCCAGCTCCTCAAGACAACCATGGAGGACAGAGAGACAGTCAGTGTGCTGGAGAGTGTGGTGAGTGAGACGTACAGAAACAGGGCACAAACACACACAGTCCTACAGTTATTTTCTATGAGCGGATTACTGGCAAGAATCAGCAGCTTTCTGAAAATGCTGAACATACTAACTTCTCATTACGTTCGGTCTGTCATCATTATCATCTACCATAGTATCCTAAATATCTTCTGTCTCGAACCTTCACATGAGTCATTTACCAGACACTCTTATCCAGAGAGACTTAGTCAGTACATTCAACTAAGTTTAGCAGGAAAAAACAAACCACACATCTCACCTATTCTTTCTAATAATGTCTCTTCTCACAGCTGGACCAGATGTGCACAGGTAAGACAGCTGACCTGGGGGAGGTTAAGGAAGTGTCTCAGATGCAGACAGTCCAGGCCATACTGAACCTTCTAGAGCATTCGGACTCCAGCCCAACACCCTCCCTCCTCAGTGATTCCAGCCAGACACGGTCCCTCCTCAGTGATTCCAGCCAGACACCCTCCCTCCTCAGTGATTCCAGCCAGACAACCTCCCTCAGTGATTCCAGCCAGACACCCACCCTCCTCAATGCCACTCATCTCATTATCAGTGCCATGGATGGTGAGACACTGAGCAGTGAATATTAGTTGACTAGTTGAATATTAAGTGGCCAGTTCAGTTCGTCACAACAGTCTACAGCCACTGCATTTATCAGGAAAACTGGCATCTCACTTCATGAACATTTTATTTTCTCAGAACCCACAATGCCCTGAAAACCACTTCCTGTTTCACACCATCTGTGAATCTTTATTTCTCAGGAATGACAGATGAGTGTCTCTCTGTGTTGGGATCCTGTTGCAGTCCTCCAGTCTTACAGGCCCTGCAGATCCTGGTGAGTTCACACTTCTCCTTTTGTTACACTTAGCCTGGTAAAAAAAAGTCTATACTTCTTCAAAAATACTGTACAGTTACAAACAACCTATGGGCCTCCCGGGTGGCGCAGTCGTCAAAGGCACTGCATCGCAGTGCTGGCTGTGCCACCAGAGACTCTGGGTTCGAGCCCAGGCTCTGTCATAGCCGGCCTCGACCGGGAGGTCCATGGGGCGACGCACAATTGGCCCAGCGTCGTCCGGGTTAGGGAGGGTTTGGCCGGTAGGGATATTTTATCGTGCACTAGCGACTCCTGCGGCGGGCCGGGCGCTGTGCACGCTGACCAGGTCGCTAGGTGTACGGTGTTTCCTCCGACACATTGGTGCGGCTGGCTTCCGGGTTGGATGCGCGCTTGGTTGGGTTGTTTTTCAGAGGATGCATGACTCTTGACCTTCGTCTCTCCCGAGCCCGTATGGGAGTTGCAGCGATGAGACAAGACAGTAACTACTAACAATTGGATACCACGAAATTGGGGAGAAAAAGGGGGTAAAAAATAAATACTACACTGTCTGGTAAACAAGTCTGTATACTTCTTCAAAAATACAGTACTGTGTGACCTGTTCACCACTTGACCTGTTCACCACCTGGCCTGTTCACCACTTGGCCTGTTCACCACTTGGCCTGTTCACCACTTGGCCTGTTCACCACCTGGCCTGTTCACCACTTGGCCTGTTCACCACTTGGCCTGTTCACCACCTGGCCTGTTCACCACCTGGCCTGTTCACCACTTGGCCTGTTCACCACCTGGCCTGTTCACCACCTGGCCTGTTCACCACTTGGCCTGTTCACCACTTGGCCTGTTCACCACTTGGCCTGTTCACCACCTGGCCTGTTCACCACCTGGCCTGTTCACCACTTGGCCTGTTCACCACCTGGCCTGTTCACCACCTGGCCTGTTCACCACTTGGCCTGTTCACCACTTGGCCTGTTCACCACTTGGCCTGTTCACCACTTGGCCTGTTCACCACCTGGCCTGTTCACCACCTGGCCTGTTCACCACCTGGCCTGTTCACCACCTGGCCTGTTCACCACCTGGCCTGTTCACCACTTGGCCTGTTCACCACCTTGGCCTGTTCACCACCTGGCCTGTTCACCACCTGGCCTGTTCACCACTTGGCCTGTTCACCACTTGGCCTGTTCACCACCTGGCCTGTTCACCACCTGGCCTGTTCACCACCTGGCCTGTTCACCACTTGGCCTGTTCACCACTTGGCCTGTTCACCACCTGGCCTGTTCACCACTTGGCCTGTTCACCACTTGGCCTGTTCACCACTTGGCCTGTTCACCACTTGGCCTGTTCACCACCTGGCCTGTTCACCCTGCTTCACCACTTGGCCTGTTCACCACTTGACCTGTTCACCACTTGGCCTGTTCACCACCTGGCCTGTTCACCACCTGGCCTGTTCACCACTTGGCCTGTTCACCACTTGGCCTGTTCACCACTTGGCCTGTTCACCACTTGGCCTGTTCACCACCTGGCCTGTTCACCACTTGGCCTGTTCACCACTTGGCCTGTTCACCACCTGGCCTGTTCACCACTTGGCCTGTTCACCACTTGGCCTGTTCACCACCTGGCCTGTTCACCACTTGGCCTGTTCACCACTTGGCCTGTTCACCACCTGGCCTGTTCACCACCTGGCCTGTTCACCACCTGGCCTGTTCACCACCTGGCCTGTTCACCACTTGGCCTGTTCACCACCTGGCCTGTTCACCACCTGGCCTGTTCACCACTTGGCCTGTTCACCACCTGGCCTGTTCACCACCTGGCCTGTTCACCACCTGGCCTGTTCACCACCTGGCCTGTTCACCACCTGGCCTGTTCACCACTTGGCCTGTTCACCACCTGGCCTGTTCACCACCTGGCCTGTTCACCACCTGGCCTGTTCACCACCTGGCCTGTTCACCACCTGGCCTGTTCACCACTTGGCCTGTTCACCACCTGGCCTGTTCACCACCTGGCCTGTTCACCACCTGGCCTGTTCACCACCTGGCCTGTTCACCACCTGGCTAAGCTAAATAAAGGTTCAATTAATTCAATAGTTGTTTGTAATAGATTAAGGGCGGCAGGTAGCCTTGCAGTTAGAGCGTTGGGCCAGTAACCCTGGCCGTGACCTCACTCTCTGTGGGTGTCCCAGGGGGAGTTGGGATATGCAACAAACACCTTTCCATTACCAACACGTGTGTAACAGGACAAATATAAACATCCAAGATATTACAATACTTCATTCTCCATTTTGAAATTATCATTGCATCTTAGACATGACATAGCAGTATCTGATCATATTCCTGTGCTGCTTGTCCTCCAGGTGCAGCATGTGGCAGCAGGGAGTGGGGAGACCCTCTCTCTGAGAGATGCTGGTCTGGCTGTTCTGACTGAGGAGGAGCTGTATCAGAGGACAGAGAGTCTCTTTGGTCACTCTGAAGTTACACTGAAGAGAGAGGAGGACACACTGAGGACAGAGATGAAGGACCAGCCTGGATACCTTCCTCTAGTCATGAGTATCACTGTGAAAGGCCTGGCCTCTTTAGTGTAAGGAGAGACTGAGTGAGAGGGAGGAGCGGTTTCCTTCCTCTCCGGCAACTGAGTTAGGAAGGGCGCCTGTATCTTTGTAGTGACTAGGTGTATTGATACACCATGCAAAGTGTAATTAATAACTTCACAATGCTCAAAGGGATATTCAATATCTGCTTCTTTTTTAAAAAACCCATCCACCAATAGGTGCCCTTCTTTGCGAACCATTGGTAAACCTGTGCTTGAAATTCACTGCTCGACTGAGGGACCTTGCAGTTAACTGTGTGTGGGGGTCGTCATTCAAAAATCATATTAAACACTATTGCACACACAGTCCATGGAACTTGTGATTATTTAGGCTTGCCATAACCAGTTTTTAATTTTTAATTCCTTTGTAAACAATTCCACTGTGACATTGGGGTATTGTATGTAGATCAGTGACACAAAATCTCAATGTCATCTCAATGTCATCCTGCGGTCATCCCCCTCTTCAAAGGGGGGGACACTCTTGACCCAAACTGCTACAGACCTATATCTATCCTACCGTGCCTTTCTAAGGTCTTCGAAAGCCAAGTCAACAAACAGATTACCGACCATTTCGAATCTCACCATACCTTCTCTGCTATGCAATCCGGTTTCAGAGCTGGTCATGGGTGCACCTCAGCCACGCTCAAGGTCTTAAACGATATCTTAACCGCCATCGATAAGAAACATTACTGTGCAGCCGTATTCATTGATCTGGCCAAGGCTTTCGACTCTGTCAATCACCATATCCTCATCGGCAGACTCGACAGCCTTGGTTTCTCAAATGATTGCCTCGCCTGGTTCACCAACTACTTCTCTGATAGAGTTCAGTGTGTCAAATCGGAGGGTCTGCTGTCCGGACCTCTGGCAGTCTCTATGGGGGTGCCACAGGGTTCAATTCTTGGACCGACTCTCTTCTCTGTATACATCAATGAGGTCGCTCTTGCTGCTGGTGAGTCCCTGATCCACCTCTACGCAGACGACACCATTCTGTATACTTCCGGCCCTTCTTTGGACACTGTGTTAACAACCCTCCAGGCAAGCTTCAATGCCATACAACTCTCCTTCCGTGGCCTCCAATTGCTCTTAAATACAAGTAAAACTAAATGCATGCTCTTCAACCGATCGCTACCTGCACCTACCCGCCTGTCCAACATCACTACTCTGGACGGCTCTGACTTAGAATACGTGGACAACTACAAATACTTAGGTGTCTGGTTAGACTGTAAACTCTCCTTCCAGACCCATATCAAACATCTCCAATCCAAAGTTAAATCTAGAATTGGCTTCCTATTTCGCAACAAAGCATCCTTCACTCATGCTGCCAAACATACCCTTGTAAAACTGACCATCCTACCAATCCTCGACTTTGGCGATGTCATTTACAAAATAGCCTCCAATACCCTACTCAACAAATTGGATGCAGTCTATCACAGTGCAATCCGTTTTATCACCAAAGCCCCATATACTACCCACCATTGCGACCTGTACGCTCTCGTTGGCTGGCCCTCGCTTCATACTCGTCGCCAAACCCACTGGCTCCATGTCATCTACAAGACCCTGCTAGGTAAAGTCCCCCCTTATCTCAGCTCGCTGGTCACCATAGCATCTCCCACCTGTAGCACACGCTCCAGCAGGTATATCTCTCTAGTCACCCCCAAAACCAATTCTTTCTTTGGCCGCCTCTCCTTCCAGTTCTCTGCTGCCAATGACTGGAACGAACTACAAAAATCTCTGAAACTGGAAACACTTATCTCCCTCACTAGCTTTAAGCACCAACTGTCAGAGCAGCTCACAGATTACTGCACCTGTACATAGCCCACCTATAATTTAGCCCAAACAACTACCTCTTTCCCAACTGTATTTAATTTTAATTTATTTATTTATTTTGCTCCTTTGCACCCCATTATTTTTTATTTCTACTTTGCACATTCTTCCATTGCAAAACTACCATTCCAGTATTTTACTTGCTATATTGTATTTACTTTGCCATCATGGCCTTTTTTGCCTTTACCTCCCTTCTCACCTCACATTGTATATAGACTTGTTTATACTGCATTAGTGACTGTATGTTTGTTTTTACTCCATGTGTAACTCTGTGTCGTTTTATCTGTCGAACTGCTTTGCTTTATCTTGGCCAGGTCGCAATTGTAAATGAGAACTTGTTCTCAACTTGCCTACCTGGTTAAATAAAGGTAAAATAAATAAATAAAATAAAAATGTAATCAGGTTGTAACAACAACGTGAAAAAAAGTCAAGGGGTGTGAAGTCTTTCTGAAGGCACTATTACCGGATGACGTTGTCATGGCCAAGACTATAACCTTACAGGATCAGTATTAAGACTAACCTTACAGGATCAGTATTAAGACCAACCTTACAGGATCAGTATTAAGACCAACCTTACAGGATCAGTATTAAGACCAACCTTACAGGATCAGTATTAAGACCAACCTTACAGGATCAGTATTAAGACCAACCTTACAGGATCAGTATTAAGACCAACCTTACAGGATCAGTATTAAGACCAACCTTACAGGATCAGTATTAAGACCAACCTTACAGGATCAGTATTAAGACCAACCTTACAGGATCAGTATTAAGACCTTACAGGATCAGTATTAAGACCTTACAGGATCAGTATTAAGACCTTACAGGATCAGTATTAAGACCTTACAGGATCAGTATTAAGACCTTACAGGATCAGTATTAAGACCTTACAGGATCAGTATTAAGACCTTACAGGATCAGTATTAAGACCTTACAGGATCAGTATTTTTTTGTATACCTTATTTAACTAGGCAGGTCAGTTAAGAACAAATTCTTATTTTCAATGACTGCCTAGTGGGCAAATGCTCACCTTCGATGGCCACTGACACGCTGGAGAAGTGTGCTCTTCAGGGATGAATCAGTGGGTTAACTGCCTTGTTCAGGGGCAGAATGACAGATTTATACCTTGTCAGCTCGGGGGTTTGAACTTGCAACCTTCCGGTTACTAGTCCAACTCTCTAACCACTAGGCTACCCTGCCACCCCATTATACTGATGTTTCCCATCTACAACAGCTGGAGCACATACGGACATCTAGGTGCTTTCCGCAGGTCCTGGAGTTGTAGGAAAAACTCCTGGAAAACGCTGCTCACCACTGCTCCCAGGGTCACAACGTTATAAATCACCTGGGAGCCTGAGCAGCAGTGGTAGGATTTTCCTTTCCGTTTTACTGGTGTTTACCACGCCATATATTCAGGTCACTCTACATAAGTGTTGGCTAAATGACAGTACATTTAAATGTAAAAATGGCAATGATTGGACAGTTGGTCGACTCTACTGTCTTTAGAAAAATAGAGTAGTTTTGGAGGAAAACAGGGGGTCTGGTAACATGGTACTGTATGGACCAAACATCAATTATGCTTTTCAGGGAAAATGGCCTCCAGCAAAGCTACACTGAACAAAAATATAAACAATAATTTCAAAGATTTTACCGAGTTCATATAAGGAAATCGTTCAATTGAAATAAATTCATTAGGACCTAATCTATAGATTTCACGACTGGGAATACAGATATGAATCTGTTGGTCACAGATACCTTTTAAAAATAGAGTTGATCAGGCTGTTGATTACAGCCTGTGGAATGTTGTCCCACTTCTCTTCAATGGCTGTGTGACGTTCCTGGATATTGGCGGGAACTGGAACACACCGTCCTACACGTTGATACAGAGCATTCCAAACGTGCTCAATGGGTGACATGTCTGGTGAGTATGCAGGCCATGGAAGAACTGGGACATTTTCAGCTTCCAGGAATTGTGTACAGATCCTTGTTAGTGAGCAGTATCATGCTGAAACGAGGTGATTGCGGTAGATGAATGGGACTACAATGGGCCTCAGGATCTCATCACTGTATCTCTGTGCATTCAAAATTGCCATCGATAAAAGGCAATTGTGTTAGTTGTCCGTATCATATGTCTGCCCATACCATAACCTCACCGCCACCATGGGGCACTCTGTTCACATCAGCAAACCGCTCGCCCACACAAAGCCATGCATGCTGCCTGCCATCTGCCCGGTACTGTTGAAACTGGGATTCATCCCTGAAGAGCACACTTCTCCAGCGTGTCAGTGGCCATCGAAGGTGAGCATTTGCCCACTAAAGTCAGTCACAACACCAAACTGCAATGAGGTTGACTGAGGACGAGCACGTAGATGAGCTTCCACGAGACGGTTTCTGACAGTTTGTGCAGAAATGATTCAGTTGTGCAAACCTGCTGTTCGTTCGGGTGGCTGGTCTCAGACGATCCCGCAGGTGAAGAAGCCGGATGTGGAGGTCATGGGATGGTGTGGTTACACGTGGGCCGCGGTTATGAGGCCGGTTCAACGTACTGACAAATTCTCTAAAACGACGTTGAAAGCAGCTTATGGTAGAGAAATAAACATTGAAAGCTCTGGTGGACATTCCTGCAGTCAGCATACCAATTGCACTCTCCCTCAAACCTTTAACACAAGGTGCACCTGTGTAATGATCATGCTGTTTAATGAGCTTCTTGATATGCCACACCTATCAGATGGATGAATTAAATTGGCAAAAATGAGAAATGCTCACTAACAAGGATGTTAACTAATGTGCACATCATTTGAGAAATGTTTTTTGCACATGGAACATGTCTGGGATCTTTTATTTCAGCTCATGAAACCTGGGACCAAAACTTTACATGTTTGTTATAGTGTCTTCAGAAAGTATTTCTCCCCATGGACTTATTCTACACGTTTTGTTATAGCCTGGATTATATAGATGTTTTCCCCCTCACCCATCTAGACAAATACCCCATAATAAAAGTGAAAACATGGTTTCAAATTTACTTAAATGAAATATATAATTTACATGAGTTTTCACACCCGAGTCACTATTTTGTAGAAGCACCTTTGACAGTGATTACAGGTGTTTCTGGGTAAGTCTTAAGCACTTTCCACACCTGGATAGTGCAACATCTGCACATTATTTTCTAAATTCTTCAAGCTCTGTCAAATTGGTTGTTAATCATTGCTAGACCGTTTTCAGGTATTGCCATAGATTTAAGTTAAAATTGTAACTTGGCCACTGTCTTGGTAGGCTTGCCATAAAGGGGTTGAATTCTTATTGACTCTAGACATTTCAGCTTTTAATTTTTTGTTAATTTCTAAAAATAAACAATTCCACTTTGACATGATGGGGTGTTATGTGCTGGCCAGTGATGCAATCTGAATGTAAATAAACAACCAATTCATGCTGTAACAACTACATGTGAAAAGTTGAGGGTTGTGAATGCTTCCTGAAGGCACTGTAACTACCGACATTTAATGAACTAAGCCAAATGGTTGTTTCTATTGACTAATATGGGAGACAATTACACCGTTGAAATATGATTTGTTTAAATAAACAAATGTACCCTTCTGTGAAATAAATTAAGGCACATTTTTTTTACACACTCTGGATATGATAGATATGACCTGAGATAAGTACAAGTTGTAAAAAAAAAAAGAGTCTATTTATTTGACACATCTGAAAAATACAATGTTTTGCTCTGTTGAAATTGTAAAATATATAACTTTAAAGTAGATATGGCAGTTGGTTAAGTTTCAGTAATATCACAAAGGGATAGTTCTCAGATGCAGTACGCTGTCAAGGTCCAGTATCCTGGAAGTATTATTCCAACATTAAACACAGCACCATACAGAGACATGTACTGACAGAGTACTGACCCAACTGGGAGACCGTCCGCTGACGATACAATGGAATTAAAAGTAGACTCCTCGAGATGACGTTGCAACGAAGATAGAGATGAAGTGAGATACAGTCACACAAAGCATGTACACTTCATACTGTAACAACGTGGTAGCTACGGGACCAAAACAGCGGAGTAGCTTAACCTCGCGCTTCACGCTGCTACAACGTGGTAGCTACAGGACCAAAACAGCGTAGTAGTTTAACCTCGCGCTTCACGCTGCTACAACGTGGTAGCTACTGGACCAAAACAGCGGAGTAGTTTAACCTCGCGCTTCACGCTGCTACAACGTGGTAGCTACTGGACCAAAACAGCGGAGTAGTTTAACCTCGCGCTTCACGCTGCTACAACGTGGTAGCTACTGGACCAAAACAGCGTAGTAGTTTAACCTCGCGCTTCACGCTGCTACAACGTGGTAGCTACAGGACCAAAACAGCGTAGTAGTTTAACCTCGCGCTTCACGCTGCTACAACGTGGTAGCTACTGGACCAAAACAGCGTAGTAGTTTAACCTCGCGCTTCACGCTGCTACAACGTGGTAGCTACAGGACCAAAACAGCGGAGTAGTTTAACCTCGTGGTCCATGCTCCCTAGTTGTGGAGGAAATTGATCCACTAAGTGTTAACTAGGCGGGGCTAGGCAGGGTGGGGCTAGGTGAGGCTAGGCAGGGTGGTGTTAACTTTGTGCAACGACATCTCGCTGAGTCAGCCTTTAATGAAACCATTCACAATCTCGTAACACAGAAAGCGGCGTAACAAGGAGGGGAGGGGGGGGGGGGGGATTGTATAGCCTACATTATGGTCTCATCCAAGAAACAGCAACAAAGACCTTTATATCACAGATGTGGTGTGATATTACCACCTCTCTCTCAGCCCTTAGTCTGCCTTAAAGAGAGAACATGGCTGTTATTCTACATGGAGGGTTCAGAGATGATGTGAGACCGGTTGTGCGTCCCAAATGGCACCCTATTCTCTATGTTGTGCACTACTTTTGACCAGGGCTGATAAGGCTCCGGTGAAAGTAGTGCACTATATAAGGAATAGGGTGCCATTTGGGACACGACGCCAGGAGATGAAGGATTGTATGCAATGTAAACTGAGAAGAGTTTTAACACACTGAGGTATCGTCACAAAACAAGCCCTCTTCACATCTCCTTTCAGAATAAATACACTTGTATTATTGTTCTAAACGTTATGAGAAATATTGTAGTAGTTGTGAGCAACCAACAGTGATAAAATAAAACATTAAATATTTTTTAAATATCCTCAAATCCATGATTTTGTTTCTCGTTCCATATCCATATGAACAGAAAGGTAGTCAAGTTAAAGTTAGAAAACTATGTTCAATAAATAAAGTTATTCTTGTGTATTGTGAACATTGGTTCTATTCCGAATGGCTCCCTACTCCCTATGTAGTGCTGGTCAGAAGTAGTGTACTACATAGGGAATAGGGTGCTATTTTGGACATATCCAGAGAGTTGCATAGTGTACAGATGGGGCCTGTGGTGCAGAGCAGACTGAGCCTGGAGGGGCTAGGCGGGGTGGGGCTAGGTGAGGCTAGGCAGGGTGGGGCTAGGTGAGGCTAGGTGGGGTGGGGCTAGGCTAGGTAAGGCTAGGCGGGGTGGTGCTAGACAGGGTGAGGCTAGGCTCCACTGGGGCTGCATGGTAAAGTCCCATACAAACATAAGTCTCAATGGGTCCTTAGCTCTCACATCCCTGTAGGGGTCAATTTAGGAAGTTCACTGACATTCCACTTTTCCTCAATGGGAAAAATGTAGAATTGTAGTTCATCTACTTCCTGAAATTCCAGAATTAAAATTGACCCCAACCGTGGTGGTTAGGGACAACCTCTTCCAAGTCTCCATGTGCCCCTGGGCCCAGCAGCGGGCAGCGTGTCCTCCAGCCCAGTAGGGAGCAGCCTAACCAGGCTGTGTCTCTCAGTACACCCAGCTGACAGGGACCCACTGGGGCTCAGAACACAGCTGCTCCACGGCCGCCTGCAGCTGCTCAAAGGCCTTGTCCAGGTTGTCGTTAACGATGGTCAGGTCAAAGTAGTGGCTGTAGGCCCGGCGGATCCTGGCGCTCTCATCCACCGTCTTCTTCAGATCTGTCTCCTGGGAGAGGGGAGAGGGAGAAGTGGAGGGGGAGAGAGAGAGGGAGCGGAAGAGAATGGGGAGAGAGTGGAGGGGGAGAGAGAGAGGGGAGGGAGAGAGAGGGAGCAGAAGAGAATGGGGAGAGAGGGAGCAGAAGAGAATGGGGAGAGAGTGGAGGGGGAGAGAGAGAGGAGGGGGAGAGAGGGAGCAGAAGAGAATGGGGAGAGAGAGTGGAGGAGGGGAGAGAGAGTGGAGGGGGAGAGAGAGTGGAGGGGGAGAGAGGGAGCAGAAGAGAATGGGGAGAGAGGGGAGGGAGAGAGCGAGGGAGGAGGGGGAGAGAGTGAGAGAGGTTTCCATCAGTGATTATCTTCTGAATAACTACAACACTCAGAATTGTGCACAGATCCACCAACATCCAGAGACTGACCGTGAGCAGTTTGGTGGTGAGTCCAGCGTCCACCACGGCTTTGTGCATAGCTCTTAGTGTGTCCAGTTGTGGAGCAGCAACAAACACCACAAACGGCATGAACTCTGCTGTCTTCAACTGCTTCAGCGCCTGACGACACACACACACACGACCCATCAACACACGCACGACCCATCAACACACGCACGACCCATCAACACACGCACGACCCATCAACACACGCACGACCCATCAACACACGCACGACCCATCAACACACACACACACACACACGACCCATCAACACACACACACGACCCATCAACACACACACACACACACACACACACACACACACACAACCCATCATACTTATTCAGGTTTTGCTTAAGACCTATGCAGCTGTCTTTATCTCAATATCAAATGATTTCTGGGTAACAAATTAGGTCCCTTTTACTGTCATTATTTTCTATCAAAATAGCCAAAAAGAAACTCCTCAGCTTCTTAGGAAAAGCAATTTCTCAAAGAACTGTCTGGGAGTGTTCTGAATGGGAGGGGAAAACTGAGAACTAGCTGTTATTGGCAGAGGTTTGGAACTCTCTTTCTTATTGGTCTATTAACTCATTTTCCACATGGTGATGTCACTAGGCAGATCAAAACTCGATCCCACAAAAACAAGCTGAAATTTCAGGCGGTCTTTTCAATCAGCTCTTACACTAAAAGGCATGATCATAATGTTCACATTACAGTATTATTCCAACCTAAGTGCGGAAATATAAGGACACAGGAAAATCACATTTTTGACGGAACTGTACCTTTAAAATGAATAGATCCTGACTGTGTGAAATGTGTGTGTGTCAGACCTACCTGTGGGTTAACGTCCAGTATGCAGGTACGTCCTGCGTCCACCACCTCGTGGATGGAGTTCATCTTGGTTCCGTAGAGGTTTCCATCGTACTCTCCATGCTCCAGGTAGCGACGGGCCTTAATGTCTGTCTCCATCTGGGACCGAGACACAAAGCAGTACGACTGGCCGTCTCTCTCCTCCTCCCGAGCAGGCCGAGACGTGACTGGAGGGAGGTGAGGAAATGGTGGGAGGTAAGGAGAGAAAGAGGGGTGTGAGGAGAGAAAGAGGGGTGTGAGGAGAGAAAGAGGGGTGTGAGGAGAGAAAGAGGGGTGTGAGGAGAGAAAGAGGGGTGTGAGGAGAGAAAGAGGGGTGTGAGGAGAGAAAGAGGGGTGTGAGGAGAGAAAGAGGGTGTGAGGAGAGAAAGAGGGGTGAGGGGAGAGAAAGAGGGGTGTGAGGAGAGAAAGAGGGGTGTGAGGAGAGAAAGAGGGGTGTGAGGAGAGAAAGAGGGGTGTGAGGAGAGAAAGAGGGGTGTGAGGAGAGAAAGAGGGGTGTGAGGAGAGAAAGAGGGGTGAGGAGAGAAAGAGGGGTGAGGAGAGAAAGAGGGGTGAGGAAAAATCTCATTCATCCATAGGAGACTGAAGTTTGTCTTCTGCTGTACCCCTGATACACACACACACAGGGGGGACTGGGACTCACAGGGGACAGTGGTTCCATAGAGCAGGGGGTTGATATACACACACACACACAGGGGGGACTGGGACTCACAGGGGACGGTGGTTCCATAGAGCAGGCGGTTGATATACGCACACACACACACACACACACACACAGGGGGGACTGGGACTCACAGGGGACGGTGGTTCCATAGATTAGGGGGTTGATGATGATCAGTCTGTTCTTCAGGCTGCGCCGGCCCACTCCCTGAGCACCAATCAGAACCAGGGTCTTCCTCTGGAATGGAGGCATCTTGGCCACCTCTTCGTAGATCTGCAGCTCGTGGCGGTCAAACTCTGGTCGTCACGACAACAGACACACTACCACCATCAGCTTAGTTTGCTCAGTAATAAAACTAACACATAACTACTGAACAAAAATATAAAAATGCAATTTCAACGATTTTACTGAGTTAGTTAACAACTGTCAATTTAAATAAATTCATTAGACCATAATTTATGGATTTCACATGAATGGGCAGGGGCACAGCCATGGTTCGGCATAGAATCACCCACTGGGGAGCCAGGCCCAGCCAATCAGAATGAGTTTTCCCCCCACAAAAAGGGCTTTATTACAGACAGAAATAATCCTCAGTTCAATCAGCTGTCTGGGTGGCTGGTCTCAGACGATCCCGCAGGTAAAGAAGCCGGATGTGGAGGTACTAGGATGACGTGGTCCGCGTTTGTGAGGCCGGTTCAACGTACTGACAAATTCTCTAAAATGACGTTGAAGGTGGCTTATGGTAGAAACATGTACATTCAATTCTCTGGTGGACAGTCCTGCAGTTAGAATGCAAAATGCACACTCCCTCAAAACTGGAGACATCTGTGACATTGTGTTGTGTGACAAAACTGCACATTTTAGAGTGGTCTTTTGCCCCCAGCACAAGGTGCACCTGTGTACTGATCATGCTATTTAATCAGCTTCTTGATATGCCACAACTGTCAAGTGGATGGATTATCTTGGCAAAGGAGAAATGCTCACTAACGGGGATGTAAATAAATTGGTGAAAAACATGAGAAAAATAAGCTTTTTGTGTGTATGGAACATTTCTGAGATCTTTTCTTTCCGCTCATGAAACATGAAACCAACACATTACACGTTGAGTTTATATTTGTGTTCAGTATTATATACAGTCATCTCTACTACAGTTATATACAGTGTTCAAAACATTAAAGAACACCTTCCTACTATTGAGTTGCTTCCCCTTCAGCTACACTGATTAAAGTGGATTTAACAAGTGACACCCGGTCAGTACATGTCATGGAAAGAGCAGGTGTTCCTAATGTTTTGAACACTCGGTGTAGAGCCCACAATAGATGGTAAAAATGAACCTACTCCACACACACGTATTAGTTAGGCTCTACTGTAGTACACTTTTATATCACTGAAATATTAAATGAATGTCTGCCAATAATGAGAGATAAGAGGTATTATCCAGCTGCTCTTTGCTTCGATATGCATTAGGAGATGGCTCTGGTCAACAACATGTTACTGATAGCAACCCCCACTACTGTTATCAGTATAACAACCCCCACTACTGTTATCAGTATAACAACACCTACTACTGTTCAGTATAACACCACCCACTACTGTTATCATGGATCAGAGAGGTCTAACGGCTGGATCAGAGAGGTCTAACGGCTGGATCAGAGAGGTCTAACGGCTGGATCAGAGAGGTCTAACGGCAGGATCAGAGAGGTCTAACGGCAGGATCAGAGAGGTCTAACGGCAGGATCAGAGAGGTCTAACGGCAGGATCAGAGAGGTCTAACGGCAGGATCAGAGAGGTCTAACGGCAGGATCAGAGAGGTCTAACGGCTGGATCAGAGAGGTCTAACGGCTGGATCAGAGAGGTCTAACGGCTGGATCAGAGAGGTCTAACGGCTGGATCAGAGAGGTCTAACGGCTGGATCAGAGAGGTCTAACGGCTGGATCAGAGAGGTCTAACGGCTGGATCAGAGAGGTCTAACGGCTGGATCAGAGAGGTCTAACGGCTGGATCAGAGAGGTCTAACGGCTGGATCAGAGAGGTCTAACGGCTGGATCAGAGAGGTCTAACGGCTGGATCAGAGAGGTCTAATAGCTGGATCAGAGAGGTCTAATGGCTGCTGAACTCACCTGCATTCTTGGACATCAGGTACATCATCTTCTTCTTCTTCTTCTTCTTTCCTGTTAGTGTCCCACAGAGAACACCTGGGAGGAACAACACACATTAAAAGTTCACTGAACCACAAGATGGCACCAGAGTAAACATATTTCCTAAGTACGTCTGAGTTGTGGACACAAGTAGAGGAGGGGGGGGGGGGGGGGGTATTTATTAGTTTATTAGAGGTTATTTATTAGAGTGTAGAGTCAGCCTATACTTTGCTGCCTAATGTGATAATTTGAGAAATAAACTGTCATGGGAATATTAGGCTGTGTGTATATAGTACACTACTTTTCAGGTGGGCAGAAGATATGATTTTGGGGTAGATGTCATTACTTTTTTGAGTATAAAGATGTGTGTTACAATTCCATTTCACCTTAGTTGAACCAGGCAGTATTCTGATTTATATAGGCGGGTATAAAGAAGTCTAACTACGTAATAATAATTACATTTTAAGCACTTTTCAAAACACCCAATGTCACTTTACAGTCAGAAATGTACCTGATCCATTCCATTCTCTCCTCACAAAGGCCTTCCTCTTCTCCTCTAAGAACTGACTGGGGATCAGTCCTGTGGCTCCTCCCACAATGTTGACTGCCTGGGGGACAGGATGTGAGGTCAGAGACATGCTACTTCCAGTTTCTCTTGCTCTAATCTTAAGGATCAGTTATTGTTTTGTAAATGAAAGTCAGAAATGGAATCCTAGCCCCTATTCCATTAGGGTGGTCAGGGCCGGGTGGTTAGGACAGCTGGAAGCAATATGATTAAATGTAGTGACGCACCGATATTACATTCTTGGCCGATATCCGATATCTTCCTTGCCAAAAAAAAACAATACCGAACCCCCCCCCCCCCGATTTTTTGTTGTCCTTTTAAACGTTCTAGTACAGTTAAATAGTTAACACACACATATGGATGCAGCGGTCTAAGGCCCTGCATCTCAGTGCAAGAGGCATCACTACAGTCCCTGGTTTGAATCCAGACTGTATCACATCCAGCCGTGATTGGGAGTCCCATAGGGCGGCACACAATTGGCCCAGCGTCGTCCAGGTTTGGCCGGGGGTAGGCTGTCATTGTAAATAAGAATTTGTTCTTAACTGATTTGCCCAGTTAAATAAAAGGTTATGCACACACCAAAAAGTTATTTTGTTGGCATTTACACACGTCCCCATTACCAGTAAAACATAATCAAAACATTCATTTCACTTACTTGCTGTGCTGTTAAGTTTCATTCTCAACCAGGATTTCTATGGAACGCGGTTTGGGTCTTTGCGTGTCAAAAAAAGTTACACGTCAAATAAAAACTATTTGACGTGTCATATAAGCTTGTTGACCAATCAGGATATGACTGCATGTCACATAATAATCGATCTCGTTCATTTTTTTTAAACGTAGTTACACCAATTACACTAATCACTCGTATTTTAAATGTCACAACGATCCATCGATACGTATGCTATGATGCTGGTAAAGTTGCTAGCTAGCTCATAGATGCAAACGATGTTCTTCCCCAAAAACACATCTGTTTCAGTAGCTATAGTTACCTGGCTAACTATATAGCTAGGTGTCATCATCTAAAATAACCCTAATTTATAAGACAGTTCTTATTTGATTAATGGTGGTTGGACCCATCTATGTGAAGCTAGCCACAATAAGGATTAGCCAAAATAGTGGACTTTGCGGTTAGCCTTCAAAATAAAAGTATGCCATTGACAGTGATGCAAATTAATACAAATAGTATAATTATGGCAGTTTAATAGATCATGCTAAATGAGGTTGGAATGTTATATAAAATCAACAAAAGACAATTTGTTAATTTGACAAAAGCTTTTGAAACTACACTGGATGTAATAGGGTAGCCTAGTGGTTAGAGCGTTGGACTAGTAACCGAAAGGTTGCAAGTTCGAATCCCTGAGCTGACAAGGTACAAATCTGTCGTTCTGCTCCTGAACAGGCAGTTAACCCACTGTTCCTAGGGCATCATTGAAAATAAGAATTTGTTCTTAACTGACTTGCCTAGTTAAATAAAAAATGAATAAAATACTTTAGAATTGCATTGTGGGCATACTTATTTCACTGTACAGCCTTACCAATGGATTGTGGATCAATGACATGGTGCATCAGTCTACCCAGTGACGCCCAGAGAACATTAGCGTTGTAGCTCTCATTGCGGGACTCTGAAACAACTGTGAATTGAGCCACATTTATTGTCAACCTATACTGTGTGGATGTTTTGGAGTCTGATAACTGAGGAGGACATTGGGAAAAAATATATTGGGTATTGAGTAGACTGATACCCCATTTCATTGATCCTCAATCCTTAGGTAAAACTGTACAGTGCAATATGAATGTCAACACACACAATAGGCTGACTGGGGAGGTGATTTCACACAGTCACAGTCCCGCGATAAGAGCTACAACGCTAATATTTGCATAAACTCTTCAGTTGTGTTCTGTGGGTGTCACAGAGTAGACTGATACCCCATTTCATTGCTCCACATTCCAATCTTGTTTAACATTATCTACGTAGTCGAAATATGGCATGATTCCACCAATTGTAACCTTCTGCATCACTTTCAAATAGGTACTTTTATTTTGAAGGCAAACCGCAAATTCCTCTATTGTTCCTAATCCTTATTGCGGCTAGCTTCACCAGAAATAACCCGGTCCCGTTGAGACTCACTAGCCAGATGAAGCTAGCTGGCTGCTTATAATATAGCTATGGGAAACAAGGTTAAGTAGCTGGCTAGCTATTTATGTTCATGAACTGAAGTTCAATTTCAATAGGGGAACAACAAGAGACCACCTAGCTAATACTTAATCACAAGGATTGCTCAAACATTGCTAAGAATAGTGAAAATGACGGCAGGTTCTACTGGTCATTGTTTTCAGGCTGGTTGTATTGGTGCTAGCTTGGTACCAAGCTAAAGCTAGCTGCCCCAGAAGTTGGGGTCGAACAAATGATGCTTTATTACCAACGTGGTATTGTAAACACATCGTTCGTGGCCGGTGTTTGCAGACTTCTTGTACAGATTTGACAGTGCTACTGATAGTAGTAGTGGTGGTGCTTGGCTTGTAAACTCAGATCCTTGTACAGCTTTGACAGTGCTACTGATAGTAGTGGTGGTGCTTGGCTTGTAAACTCAGAACCCTGTACAGATTTGACAGTGCTACTGATAGTAGTGGTGGTGCTTGGCTTGTAAACTCAGAACCTTGTACAGATTTGACAGTGCTACTGATAGTAGTGGTGGTGTTTGGCTTGTAAACTCAGAACATTGTACAGATTTGACAGTGCTACTGATAGTAGTGGTGGTGCTTGGCTTGTAAACTCAGAACCTTGTACAGCTTTGACAGTGCTACTGATAGTAGTGGTGGTGCTTGGCTTGTAAACTCAGAACCTTGTGCAGCATTGACAGTGCTACTGATAGTAGTGGTGGTGCTTGGCTTGTAAACTCAGAACCTTGTGCAGCATTGACAGTGCTACTGATAGTAGTGGTGGTGCTTGGCTTGTAAACTCAGAACCCTGTACAGATTTGACAGTGCTACTGATAGTAGTGGTGGTGCTTGGCTTGTAAACTCAGAACCTTGTGCAGCATTGACATTGCTACTGATAGTAGTGGTGGTGCTTGGCTTGTAAACTCAGAACACACAACATTCTCCAATAGAACGCTGTTATTTTACATGGCAAATTAAAAGCTTATTTAACACATCAAATAGTGTTATTGTCAAATAGTGTTATTTGACATGTATCTTATTTGACACGCAAAGACCCAAACGGTGTTCCATAGCATGTGGTGAAGCTATGACTGTGCAACATCTGAACAACAGCACACTTGGTAGTGTGTACCGGTGCTCCAGCAGTCGGTGAAAGCCAACATCACCCACGACAGAGAATGGTTGATTGTCAAGGGCAATGAATTCCATTATCTTGCCACTAATGGATTTCACCTTTGAGTGGTCTCTAAACTAGATACCATCGATACCGATGGTGGCATTTTTTAGCTAATATCATCCGATTCCGATATATCGTGCATCCCTAATTAAAAGTTCCACCTAGCGAATCAAAAGAAGGCAAGATGGAACACGGACCTACTACCATATTGCTTACACTGTATCTCTCCATCCAGTTGTTTCAGATCAAGTGCCTAGGGGTGGATGTGGGAAAGTCATTCAACCCTGAGTCTATGAGAACGTTCCTCTGAAAGTAGTAGCAGAGCCATATAGTTGAGCAGTAAGGCATGAGGACCTGTGGATTACGGATGAATAACACACAGCTAAGGGCTGTTCTGTGGTCAGCAGTACCTACCTGCCACCAGTTAGGGTCCTCTCTGTTGACAATGTGCAAAACATCTCCTTTAGAGAAGGCCAGGCCAGCCTCCTTACAGGGGATCAGGTTGTCTGTGGCTGGGCTGTAGTTAAAGTGGGGTTTCAGATGCACCTAGAAAACAAGGTCTGTGTTACCATAGTTACAGCTTCAGGTAGAAAAAAGGAAATAGGAGGGGTGTTTAACAACGACATCTTCAGATTGTAAATCACCAACAGCCCAACGCTCTACAGTCTGTACTGTGAGAATCTACAGGGAGAAACAAACAATCTACAGGACCGTATCTCTCCAGGAACAGGGTTGGAGAGCCCTGTCCTACAGGACTGCATCTCTCCAGGAACAGGGTTGGAGAGCCCTGTCCTACAGGACTGCATCTCTCCAGGAACAGGGTTGGAGAGCCCTGTCCTACAGGACTGCATCTCTCCAGGAACAGGGTTGGAGAGCCCTGTCCTACAGGACTGCATCTCTCCAGGAACGGGGTTGGAGAGCCCTGCCCTACGGGACCGTATCTCTCCAGGAACGGGGTTGGAGAGCCCTGCCCTATGGGACCGTATCTCTCCAGGGACGGGGTTGGAGAGCCCTGCCCTACGGGACCGTATCTCTCCAGGAACAGGGTTGGAGAGCCCTGTCCTACGGGGCCGCATCTCTCCAGGAACAGGGTTGCAGAGCCCTGTCCTACGGGACCGCATCTCTCCAGGACCAGGGTTGGAGAGCCCTGTCCTACAGGACTGCATCTCTCCAGGACCAGGGTTGGAGAGCCCTGTCCTACAGGACTGCATCTCTCCAGGAACAGGGTTGGAGAGCCCTGCCCTACAGGACTGCATCTCTCCAGGAACAGGGTTGGAGAGCCCTGTCCTACATAAGGCCCCAGATCAGCTGTCCTTTCCTTTACTCCTCTTCATCCCCCAGATAGTATGAAAGAGAAAGAAAGCCTCTCTCCCTCCTCCTCCTTGCTCTTCCTCCCTCCCTCTCTTCCTCCTCTCCCTCCCTCTCCTCAGTGCCCCAGTTATCCCATGAAGTGTATTAATAGGACCAGTGTGTCCCAGGCAGGGTAACAGTTCCAGCTGCGTGCCCTGTCATTCTGGGTTAGGACCAGGTCAACCCCGTCTCCCCCTCAACCACCCTGACAGGTACAAAAACACAGTGATGGAAAAAGTCAAAGATAACTTCATAGAAAATGACTCAAGTAAAAGTCACCCAGTAAAATTCTACTTGAGTAAAAGTCAAAGTGTTTGGTTATAAACATGCATCAAAATGAAATGTAATTGTTAAAATATACTTAAGTATCAAAATGTAAAAGTATAAATCATTTCAAATGATTTTTTACTATAGAAAAGCAGACAGCACCATGTTCTTGTTCTGTAAATGTACAGCTAGCCAGGGGCACTCCAACACTCAGACATTATTACAGCTAGCCAGGGGCACTCCAACACTCAGACATTATTACAGCTAGCCAGGGGCACTCCAACACTCAGACATTATTACAGCTAGCCAGGGGCACACTCCAACACTCAGACATTATTACAGCTAGCCAGGGGCACACTCCAACACTCAGACATTATTACAGCTAGCCAGGGGCACTCCAACACTCAGACATTATTACAGCTAGCCAGGGGCACACTCCAACACTCAGACATTATTACAGCTAGCCAGGGGCACTCCAACACTCAGACATTATTACAGCTAGCCAGGGGCACTCCAACACTCAGACATTATTACAGCTAGCCAGGGGCACTCCAACACTCAGACATTATTACAGCTAGCCAGGGGCACTCCAACACTCAGACATTATTACAGCTAGCCAGGGGCACTCCAACACTCAGACATTATTACAGCTAGCCAGGGGCACTCCAACACTCAGACATTATTACAGCTAGCCAGGGGCACTCCAACACTCAGACATTATTACAGCTAGCCAGGGGCACTCCAACACTCAGACATTATTACAGCTAGCCAGGGGCACTCCAACACTCAGACATTATTACAGCTAGCCAGGGGCACTCCAACACTCAGACATTATTACAGCTAGCCAGGGGCACTCCAACACTCAGACATTATTACAGCTAGCCAGGGGCACACTCCAACACTCAGACATTATTACAGCTAGCCAGGGGCACTCCAACACTCAGACATTATTACAGCTAGCCAGGGGCACTCCAACACTCAGACATTATTACAGCTAGCCAGGGGCACTCCAACACTCAGACATTATTACAGCTAGCCAGGGGCACTCCAACACTCAGACATTATTACAGCTAGCCAGGGGCACTCCAACACTCAGACATCCTTTACAAATGAAGCATTTGTGATGAGCAAGTCTGCCAGATCAGAGGCAGTTGGGAAGTGTGTGAATTTGACCTTTTTCCTGTCCTGCTAAGCATTTGAAATGTAACAAGTACTTTTTGGGTGTCAGGGGAAATGTTTGGAGTAAAAAGTACATATTTTCTTTAAGAATGTAGTGAAGTGTCAAAAACATCAATAGTAAAGTACAGATCCCCCCAAAAACCATCATTTACACTGCAAAAGCAAAAATCCAATAGGACCAAGAGACAACTGCAGTGTATGTACTGTACACACTTCCTCTGACCTGTACAGCCCAGGTGCAGAAACAGGTTCTCAATAGGAGATAGATATTAGAAGGACCATGCCCCTAACAGTATCATTATTACAGCCTCTCTGACCTAGTGGGGAACCAGCCCTCCTCCTAATATCTAACAGTATCATTATTACAGCCCCTCTGACCTAGTGGGGAACCAGCCCTCCTCCTAATATCTAACAGTATCATTATTACAGCCTCTCTGACCTAGTGGGGAACCAGCCCTCCTCCTAATATCTAACAGTATCATTATTACAGCCCCTCTGACCTAGTGGGGAACCAGCCCTCCTCCTAATATCTAACAGTATCATTATTACAGCCCCTCTGACCTAGTGGGGAACCAGCCCTCCTCCTAATATCTAACAGTATCATTATTACAGCCTCTCTGACCTAGTGGGGAACCAGCCCTCCTCCTAATATCTAACAGTATCATTATTACAGCCCCTCTGACCTAGTGGGGAACCAGCCCTCCTCCTAATATCTAACAGTATCATTATTACAGCCTCCCTGACCTAGTGGGGAACCAGCCCTCCTCCTAATATCTAACAGTATCATTATTACAGCCCCTCTGACCTAGTGGGGAACCAGCCCTCCTCCTAATATCTAACAGTATCATTATTACAGCCCCTCTGACCTAGTGGGGAACCAGCCCTCCTCCTAATATCTAACAGTATCATTATTACAGCCCCTCTGACCTAGTGGGGAACCAGCCCTCCTCCTAATATCTAACAGTATCATTATTACAGCCCCTCTGACCTAGTGGGGAACCACCCCTCCTCCTAATATCTAACAGTATCATTATTACAGCCTCTCTGACCTAGTGGGGAACCAGCCCTCCTCCTAATATCTAACAGTATCATTATTACAGCCCCTCTGACCTAGTGGGGAACCAGCCCTCCTCCTAATATCTAACAGTATCATTATTACAGCCCCTCTGACCTAGTGGGGAACCAGCCCTCCTCCTAATATCTAACAGTATCATTATTACAGCCCCTCTGACCTAGTGGGGAACCAGCCCTCCTCCTAATATCTAACAGTATCATTATTACAGCCTCCCTGACCTAGTGGGGAACCAGCCCTCCTCCTAATATCTAACAGTATCATTATTACAGCCCCTCTGACCTAGTGGGGAACCAGCCCTCCTCCTAATATCTAACAGTATCATTATTACAGCCCCTCTGACCTAGTGGGGAACCAGCCCTCCTCCTAATATCTAACAGTATCATTATTACAGCCTCTCTGACCTAGTGGGGAACCAGCCCTCCTCCTAATATCTAACAGTATCATTATTACAGCCCCTCTGACCTAGTGGGGAACCAGCCCTCCTCCTAATATCTAACAGTATCATTATTACAGCCCCTCTGACCTAGTGGGGAACCAGCCCTCCTCCTAATATCTAACAGTATCATTATTACAGCCCCTCTGACCTAGTGGGGAACCAGCCCTCCTCCTAATATCTAACAGTATCATTATTACAGCCCCTCTGACCTAGTGGGGAACCAGCCCTCCTCCTAATATCTAACAGTATCATTATTACAGCCCCTCTGACCTAGTGGGGAACCAGCCCTCCTCCTAATATCTAACAGTATCATTATTACAGCCTCTCTGACCTAGTGGGGAACCAGCCCTCCTCCTAATATCTAACAGTATCATTATTACAGCCTCTCTGACCTAGTGGGGAACCAGCCCTCCTCCTAATATCTAACAGTATCATTATTACAGCCCCTCTGACCTAGTGGGGAACCAGCCCTCCTCCTAATATCTAACAGTATCATTATTACAGCCCCTCTGACCTAGTGGGGAACCAGCCCTCCTCCTAATATCTAACAGTATCATTATTACAGCCTCCCTAGTGGGGAACCAGCCCTCCTCCTAATATCTAACAGTATCATTATTACAGCCTCTCTGACCTAGTGGGGAACCAGCCCTCCTCCTAATATCTAACAGTATCATTATTACAGCCTCTCTGACCTAGTGGGGAACCAGCCCTCCTCCTAATATCTAACAGTATCATTATTACAGCCTCTCTGACCTAGTGGGGAACCAGCCCTCCTCCTAATATCTAACAGTATCATTATTACAGCCCCTCTGACCTAGTGGGGAACCAGCCCTCCTCCTAATATCTAACAGTATCATTATTACAGCCCCTCTGACCTAGTGGGGAACCAGCCCTCCTCCTAATATCTAACAGTATCATTATTACAGCCCCTCTGACCTAGTGGGGAACCAGCCCTCCTCCTAATATCTAACAGTATCATTATTACAGCCCCTCTGACCTAGTGGGGAACCAGCCCTCCTCCTAATATCTAACAGTATCATTATTACAGCCTCTCTGACCTAGTGGGGAACCAGCCCTCCTCCTAATATCTAACAGTATCATTATTACAGCCCCTCTGACCTAGTGGGGAACCAGCCCTCCTCCTAATATCTAACAGTATCATTATTACAGCCCCTCTGACCTAGTGGGGAACCAGCCCTCCTCCTAATATCTAACAGTATCATTATTACAGCCCCTCTGACCTAGTGGGGAACCAGCCCTCCTCCTGAAGAGCTACTTGTTGGGGCAGGCTTTTGGTCCTGCCCTGCTTTAACACATCTGACTTTACTAATCGGCTGAATCACCTCAATCAACTGAATCAGGTGTGTTGCTGCAAAAACCTCGACATTCCCAAAATGTCCCTCCAAGAGGAGGATGATTAGCCACCCGTGTTGTCATTAGGATGTGAATGGAAGCTAACTGAAACTGAGGGACCTACCTGAAATCTGGCCAATAACAAACTGAATCTGGACAACAAGAAACATTTTGCTACGGTTCACTAATAAATATGCCCCTGTTCTCACCTGTGGGGGTGCTGGAGTGTCGCGGTAGCTGGGCAGGATCTTGAGGGTGACGCCCCCCTGGCAGTCCCTCAGCAGCTCCAGCAGCTCCTTGGGATCGCTCCCCACCTCGCGCCCGTTCACCTCCCTGATCACGTCGCCCGCGTGCAGCATGCCCTGCCGGTCGATCATACTGCCGTGCAGGATCCTGGCGATCACCAGCTCCCCGCGTTCCACCCTGAACGTCACGCCCTGAGGAGGAGAAGAGAAAGAGAGGGGGATTGAGAGAATGGAGAGAGAGAGTGGGGGGATTGAGAGAATGGAGAGAAAGAGAGGTTAATGCATGAGAAGGGATTTAAATATTCCATGTACCTAACCTGCTACCTACAAACTATGAACAGTCATCCAGATCTTGCAGATTGATTGGTAATGTCTGAGTCTACGTCCTAAATCGTACCCTGTTCCCTACATAGTGCACCACTATTGACCGGAGCCCGGCTATTGGTCTCTGGTCAAAAGTAGTGCACTATATAAGGAATAAGGTGCCATTGGACTCAGCCACTTAATGGACTCAGTCATTAACTCACCAGTGGTTCGCCAGCCTTCTTCTGAATGCCAATTATCCTGACGGTGTCAGTGGGCATGAGTGGGCCGGTCGCCATGGCATTACTGTTCACCTCCGACGGCATCTCATAACATTTAGCTGCCACCTTGTCATGGGCCTCAATCAGAGACTGGAGAGAGAGAGACAGAGAGAGACAGTTAGCTGCCACCTTGTCAAGGGCCGCAATCAGAGACTGGAGAGAAGAGAGAGAGAGAGACAGTTAGCTGCCACCTTGTCAAGGGCCTCAATCAGAGACTGGAGAGAAGAGAGAGACAGTTAGCTGCCACCTTGTCAAGGGCCTCAATCAGAGACTGGAGAGAGAGAGACAGTTAGCTGCCACCTTGTCATGGGCCTCAATCAGAGACTGGAGAGAGACAGAGAGAGAGAGACAGTTAGCTGCCACCTTGTCATGGTCCTCAGAGACTGGAGAGAGACAGTTAGCTGCCACCTTGTCATGGTCCTCAATCAGAGACTGGAGAGAGACAGAGAGAGAGAGACAGTTAGCTGCCACCTTGTCATGGGCCTTGATCAGAGACCGGAGAGAGAGAGAGAGACAGTTAGCTGCCACCTTGTCATGGGCCTCAATCAGAGACTGGAGAGAGAGAGAGAGAGAGAGAGAGAGAGAGAGAGAGAGACAGTTAGCTGCCACCTTGTCATGGGCCTCAATCAGAGACTGGAGAGAGACAGAGAGAGAGAGACAGTTAGCTGCCACCTTGTCATGGTCCTCAATCAGAGACTGGAGAGAGACAGAGAGAGAGAGACAGTTAGCTGCCACCTTGTCATGGGCCTTGATCAGAGACTGGAGAGAAGAGAGAGACTGGAAAGAAGAGAGAGACTGGAAGAGAGAGAGAGACTGGAAGAGAGAGAGACTGGAAGAGAGAGAGACTGGAAGAGAGAGAGCGTTAGCTGCCTCCTCCTCAACATCACACAGAGCTGTCTCCACACCCTCCTCTTCAACATAGCACACAGACCTGTCTCCACACCCTCCTCCTCAACATATCACACAGAGCCGTCTCCACACCCTCCTCCTCAACATATCACACAGACCCGTCTCCACACCCTCCTCTTCAACATAGCACACAGACCTGTCTCCACACCCTCCTCCTCAACATATCACACAGAGCCGTCTCCACACCCTCCTCCTCAACATATCACACAGACCCGTCTCCACACCCTCCTCCTCAACACTATTTCATCATGTCGTAGTCAAGCAGCAACACTCATTGATTTACTACCAACTGACAAGAGAGAAACACACAACCTACTGGGTAACTGCCCCTCCAGTGTATATGAACCAATCACAGCTCTTTTTCACAAGTAGACTACACTTCTTCACAACCAGTGCATGTTAAAGACCAAATGTAGCACGCAGGAAATACAATCATGAATCAGTCCCACAGGAAGGAAAGGAGGAACAAGACTGTTAAGTTCTCACCTGCAGAGCAGCCATATCACAGGATGAATATCTGACACGCAAACAGAGACAGAGATAAAAACAGACAGAGAAAGACAGAAAGAAAGAAACAGAGAGACCGAGAAAGACAGAGAGAAAAACAGAGACAGAAAGACAGACAGAGAGACCGAGAGAGACAGAGAGAGAAAGACAGAGAGAGAAAGACAGAGAGAGAAAGAGAGAGAAAGACAGAGACAGAGAGAGAAAGAGAGAGACAGAGAGACAGAGAGAGACAGAGAGAGACAGAGAGAGCAGTAACATGCATCAGTACAGATCTGGTTCACACATGATAGAACTCCCTAACCCAGAAATGTGTGTCTACCTCCCCCACTTGACCCCTCCACTCCCATTGGACCAGGGACATAGCCCCCCTCAGGCCGCAGTTTCTCATTGGTCCAGACAGAATAGGCTATTTTTTTTTATCTCTAGGAGGGGCAAGTAGCAGAGACAGAGAGAGTCAAAGACAGATTATTATAACCAATTGATACCATTTACAATGGTGCCCCGAGGAAAACAATTTCTTCTTCATAATAATAATATAAATTAACACAACGGCTTCCAACACCACAAAAACAATGATTCAATCCAAACAGTTGCAGTTCTCCTTAAACACATTCAGTATTACAGCTCTAACTGCCGTAGAGGCACCAGAGAGTCACAGCTCTAACTGCCGTAGAGGCACCAGAGAGTCACAGCTCTAACTGCCATAGAGGCACCAGAGAGTCACAGCTCTCACTGCCATAGAGGCACCAGAGAGTCACAGCTCTCACTGCCGTAGAGGCACCAGAGTCACAGCTCTCACTGCCATAGAGGCACCAGAGAGTCACATCTCTAACTGCCATAGAGGCACCAGAGAGTCACAGCTCTAACTGCCATAGAGGCACCAGAGAGTCACAGCTCTCACTGCCATAGAGGCACCAGAGAGTCACAGCTCTCACTGCCATAGAGGCACCAGAGAGTCACATCTCTAACTGCCATAGAGGCACCAGAGAGTCACAGCTCTAACTGCCATAGAGGCACCAGAGAGTCACAGCTCTAACTGCCATAGAGGCACCAGAGAGTCACAGCTCTCACTGCCATAGAGGCACCAGAGAGTCACAGCTCTCACTGCCATAGAGGCACCAGAGAGTCACAGCTCTAACTGCCGTAGAGGCACCAGAGAGTCACAGCTCTCACTGCCATAGAGGCACCAGAGAGTCACAGCTCTCACTGCCATAGAGGCACCAGAGAGTCACAGCTCTCACTGCCATAGAGGCACAGCTCTAACTGCCATAGAGGCACCAGAGAGTCACAGCTCTAACTGCCGTAGAGGCACCAGAGAGTCACAGCTCTCACTGCCATAGAGGCACCAGAGAGTCACAGCTCTAACTGCCGTAGAGGCACCAGAGAGTCACAGCTCTCACTGCCATAGAGGCACCAGAGAGTCACAGCTCTCACTGCCATAGAGGCACCAGAGAGTCACAGCTCTCACTGCCATAGAGGCACAGCTCTAACTGCCATAGAGGCACCAGAGAGTCACAGCTCTAACTGCCGTAGAGGCACCAGAGAGTCACAGCTCTCACTGCCATAGAGGCACCAGAGTCACAGCTCTCACTGCCATAGAGGCACCAGAGAGTCACAGCTCTCACTGCCATAGAGGCACCAGAGTCACAGCTCTCACTGCCATAGAGGCACCAGAGAGTCACAGCTCTCACAGTGATAACTGCCGTAGGGGCACCAGAGAGTCACAGTGATAACTGCCGTAGTGGCACCAGAGAGTCACAGCTCTAGCTGCCGTAGAGGCACCAGAGAGTCACAGCTCTAGCTGCCGTAGAGGCACCAGAGAGTCAATGAATGAGATGTTCGACGAGCACGTGTCCACATACTTTTGACCATGTAGTGTAGCTCCAACCAGAGAGAGAGAGAGATGATGATGATGATGATGATGATGATGATGATTATTATAATAATGTTAATCTCCAAAGAAAACTTTGGCAACATGTACATTGTTACATAATGACAATAAAGCAAATTAAAATGAAGTGAACCTTGAGAGAGAGCGAGAGGCAGAGAGAGCGAGGCAGAGAGAGCGAGAGGCAGAGAGAGCGAGGCAGAGAGAGCGAGGCTCTAACAACTCAACGGTACTGTGTGTGTGTGTGTACACATAGGTGTGAGTGTGTGTGTGTGTGTGTGTACACATAGGTGTGTGAGTGTGTGTGAGTACCTTGAAGTGTGGTTCCTGGAGGATGTTGGCTAGTTCCTCAGCGGAGGCGTCTCTACTACTCAGTCCTGTGAGGGAGTCTAGGATCTCTGCGACCAGCTGCTGGTTGTTGTCTCTCACAGCCTCCAGCTTCACATCCGCCAGCCTCTCATGTGCCTGCAGAGACACACATTAATACACACAGTATTTAGCTCAGGTTAACTATCCCAATGCCCAGGACCAGTTATTCTGCCCCCAGCCTCTGGACCAGCCTGCCAGAGAACCTGAGGGGGGCTGAAACTGTGGACATATGTAAAGGAGATCTTAAAACAGCCTTTAAGTTGAGCTTTTCCTTGGGGTGCTTTTTAGTCGTTCAGTTATTATTGTTCTTTCATTTGTTCTGTAGTAAATATTAAATATTTCAGGTGTTATTTGTTTTTTTGCTGTAGAAATAAAGCCCGATTTAATTTATTCGTGCCCTGGTCATTTTTTTCCCTGTGAAAAGTGAACCTGGTGTAAATGTCCACCAGATGTCAGCATGTCACAACACACACACTACTCCTTATGGCCTTTCTCTTGCATTTCAAAGATGGTACAAAAAAAATACAAAAAATTAAACACGTTTTTTTTCTTTGTGTTTAGTGAGTCCTCCAGATCAGAGGCAGTAGGGATGACTCTGTTTAGTGAGTCCCCCAGATCAGAGGCAGTAGGGATGACTCTGTTTAGTGAGTCCCCCAGATCAGAGGCAGTAGGGATGACTCTGTTTAGTGAGTCCCCCAGATCAGAGGCAGTAGGGATGACTCTGTTTAGTGAGTCCCCCAGATCAGAGGCAGTAGGGATGACTCTGTTTAGTGAGTCCCCCAGATCAGAGGCAGTAGGGATGACTCTGTTTAGTGAGTCCCCCAGATCAGAGGCAGTAGGGATGACTCTGTTTAGTGAGTCCCCCAGATCAGAGGCAGTAGGGATGACTCTGTTTAGTGAGTCCCCCAGATCAGAGGCAGTAGGGATGACTCTGTTTAGTGAGTCCCCCAGATCAGAGGCAGTAGGGATGACTCTGTTTAGTGAGTCCCCCAGATCAGAGGCAGTAGGGATGACTCTGATGACCAGGGATGTTCTCTGTTTAGTGAGTCCCCCGTGAATCCCCCAGATCAGAGGCAGTAGGGATGACCAGGGATGTTCTCTGTTTAGTGAGTCCGCCAGATCAGAGGCAGTAGGGATGACCAGGGATGTTCTCTGTTTAGTGAGTCCTCCAGATCAGAGGCAGTAGGGATGACCAGGGATGTTCTCTGTTTAGTGAGTCCTCCAGATCAGAGGCAGTAGGGATGACCAGGGATGTTCTCTGTTTAGTGAGTCCTCCAGATCAGAGGCAGTAGGGATGACCAGGGATGTTCTCTGTTTAGTGAGTCCTCCAGATCAGAGGCAGTAGGGATGACCAGGGATGTTCTCTGTTTAGTGAGTCCCCCAGATCAGAGGCAGTAGGGATGACCAGGGATGTTCTCTGTTTAGTGAGTCCCCCAGATCAGAGGCAGTAGGGATGACCAGGGATGTTCTCTGTTTAGTGAGTCCCCCAGATCAGAGGCAGTAGGGATGACCAGGGATGTTCTCTGTTTAGTGAGTCCTCCAGATCAGAGGCAGTAGGGATGACCAGGGATGTTCTCTGTTTAGTGAGTCCTCCAGATCAGAGGCAGTAGGGATGACCAGGGATGTTCTCTGTTTAGTGAGTCCCCCAGATCAGAGGCAGTAGGGATGACCAGGGATGTTCTCTGTTTAGTGAGTCCCCCAGATCAGAGGCAGTAGGGATGACCAGGGATGTTCTCTGTTTAGTGAGTCCTCCAGATCAGAGGCAGTAGGGATGACTAGGGATGTTCTCTGTTTAGTGAGTCCACCAGATCAGAGGCAGTAGGGATGACCAGGGATGTTCTCTGTTTAGTGAGTCCCCCAGATCAGAGGCAGTAGGGATGACCAGGAATGTTCTCTGTTTAGTGAGTCCTCCAGATCAGAGGCAGTAGGGATGACCAGGAATGTTCTCTTGATAAGTGTGTCAATTAGACAATTTTCCAGTCCTGCTAAGCATTCAAAACATAATGAGTACTTTTGGGTGTCATGGAAAATGTATGGAGTAATAACTAAAGACATTTTAGGAATGTAACGAAGTAAAATGAGTCAAAAATATGATTACTATAGTACAGATTCACCCCCAACAATACTTTAAAAGTACTTTACACCACTTCAAAAGGAGAAAAAAAATGGCATCAAATACAACCAAGGGACAACTGTACAGTCCACACTCCCTCTCACCCATACAGCCCAGATGCAGAAACAGGTTTTAAAGTAAAGGACAGATACTTTACAATTGAAGCAGTTTTTGGGGGGTATTTTTTACTTAAGTACTTTAACACCAGTGCGGTTTATAAATTAGACAGGCCCCTGGCCTCTACAGACTCTGTGACATGGTTGGCCCTCTGAAACACGTTGTAGATGACATTTCACTGCAGTGTTAAACATAGATGTGCAGCTGTTAACCCCATGCACCCGGCAGTAAGTGCACATGCACCGAGACTTAGGCTGGGGTTACTTACACAAAGCCACTTTAACACAATTCTAGTTGCAGTTGCAAGTGACGTAATCTCAAGCAACTCTGCGGTTAAATGAAGCAACTCAAATGTGATTAAAATTGCACGCAACAGCCAATCAAATTGAAGCAGATGGTTTGAGAATTCTAAACTCAACCCATGTCATCTGCTGCATTACGTCGTGGTTTCACTAATGTGTTCACCCAACGGTTTGGTTATTGTGACAGCAAGGACACCGTAGAAATGCAGCCTGTACAATTTAGCTAGTTAGCCTAAATGACATTGCAAACACCAACACAGCTAGCTAGCCAAAATTACACGGCAAACACCAACACCTAGCTAGTTAACAACGAGCTAACCAAGCTAGCACAGTTCATGGTGGACAACTTCAGTTGAAACTGGTCAAGGAGAGGTTTGGCTTCTCTTCGAAATTACATTTATTGACTGCTAAACCATGTACAAATAACTTGTATACAATTCCTGTTGTGTTAGTCTCTGTTCTGTCAACCCTGATTGCAGGTTGTTCTGCGCAGCACGAACAGCTGTGGTGACACGACAACAGGGTCAGAATTCCGAACCTTCAAATGGATCATGTGACAAAAGTATTTGTTTTGATTGGCTGTTGCTTGCAACTAGTTGCACAAAGTTTGAACTGGATTCAACCAAGTTGCAGATGAGATGCTTATTGGTTGCAGGGGGGTGTTTCCTCTAGCAACCAACAAACAACTCGGTTGCAAGCAACTAAAATTGCTGGCCAGTTGGGCCGTGTACTGGCAGACTGACTGGCTAATTGGCCATACCATACATTCAAACACTCGTGGCCAAAACGTTCCAGACTGCTGTTGTTTGAGTCATGGCTGTTATTGGCACAGTCCGTTCTGACAAGATGGAGACATTTATATGGTGGCACTGAGTGCCTCTTCCACTCCCCTCCTTCTCTTCTCTCTTAACTGATGATATGATGGAGTGTGTATGTTACCTTGGCGAGGGAGCGGACTATGGGGCTCTCTATGATTCCCTTGAGGAAGAGGAGGTCGATGTCTTTGGCCCCCGTGGTGGGAGGCATGTCTCTCAGGTTATCCAGCACCTGCTGCATGGCTGGAGGACAAACGCAACATGTTTAAAAAAAAGAAAAATAAATACTATTTTTATATCCACAAAATCAATAGTTCTATGCAGACTTGCAATCAGAAGGCCACATAATGTGAGCCTATGTATATGGCAGAGACGTGAAAAGGGTCAAGGGGTCTGAATACTTTCCCAATGCACTGTATGTACAGGTCCTTGTATAAACCGCCTGTCTCACACCTTAGTAGATATCGGGACGACCAGGCGGTCATGTCTAGTTTTATACAACGAGTCGGTCTAATCCTGAAACACATTCCAGCCTGTGTCTATTCCATAAAATTACCAGCGGCTAAATCTATGAAGTTAAAATGCCTATTTACTCTGTTCCATCTGACTGCTGAATCCACTGTCTCATCTACCCTGACAGGTCATTTATAAACTTGATCTCCACTATAAAAAAGCATCTAGACATTATCTACCATTTCTTTTAGACTAACATTTAGTTTTCAACAGCGGAGATTTGTATAAACCTTTCTGTCCGTCTCTCTGACATTTGCTAAATGTTTTCAATATTCAAATTCGATCTCCAGCTGTCCCATAGTAATAAACGAGTCAGGACAAGACAAACAGGGAGGCAGGCAGCATTTCTCAGCCAGTTGAAATCATGAATCAGCTGGGATCATTTTTACATACATATATACACTGCTCAAAAAAATAAAGAGAACACTAAAATAACACATCCTAGAGCTAAATGAATGAAATATTCTTATTAAATACTTTTTTCTTTACATAGTTGAATGTGCTGACAACAAAATCACACAAAAATTATCAATGGAAATCAAATGTAGTAACCCATGGAGGTCTGGATTTGGAGTCACACTCAAAATTAAAGTGGAAAACCACACTACAGGCTGATCCAACTTTGATGTAATGTCCTTAAAACAAGTCAAAATGGGGCTCAGTAGTGTGTGTGGCCTCCACGTGCCTGTATGACCTCCCTACAACGCCTGGGCATGCTCCTGATGAGGTGGCGGATGGTCTCCTGAGGGATCTCCTCCCAGACCTGGACTAAAGCATCCGCCAACTCCTGGACAGCTGTGGTGCAATGTGGAATTGGTGGATGGGGCGAGACATGATGTCCCAGATGTGCTCAATTGGATTCAGGTTTTGGGAACGGGCGGGCCAGTCCATAGCATCAATGCCTTCCTCTTGCAGGAACTGCTGACACACTCCAGCCACATGAGGTCTAGCATCGTCTTGCATTAGGAGGAACCCAGGGCCAACCGCACCAGCATATGGTCTCACAAGGAGTCTGAGGATCTCATCTCGGTACCTAATGGCAGTCAGGCTACCTCTGACGAGCACATGGAGGGCTGTGCGGCCCCCCAAAGAAATGCCATTCCACACCATGACTGACCCACCGCCAAACCGGTCATGCTGGAAGATGTTGCAGGCAGCAGAATGTTCTCCACGGCGTCTCCAGACTCTGTCACATGTGCTCAGTGTGAACCTGCTTTCATCTGTGAAGAGCACAGGGCGCCAGTGGCGAATTTGCCAATCTTGGTGTTCTCTGGCAAATGAAAAGCGTCCTGCACTGTGTTGGGCTGTAAGCACAACCCCCACCTGTGGACGTCGGGCCCTCATACCACCCTCAAGGAGTCTGTTTCTGACCGTTTGAGCAGACACATGCACATTTGTGGCCTGCTGGAGGTCATTATGCAGGGCTCTGGCAGTGCTCCGCCTGCTCCTCCTTGCACAAAGGCGGAGGTAGCGGTCCTGCTGCTGGGTTGTTGCCCTCCTACGTCCTCCTCCACATCTCCTGATGTACTGGCCTGTCTCCTGGTAGCGCCTCCATGCACTGGACACTACGCCGACAGGCACAGCAAACCTTCTTGCCACAGCTCGCATTGATGTGCCATCCTGGATGAGCTGCACTACCTGAGCCACTTGTGTGGGTTGTAGACTCCGTCTCATGCTACCACTAGAGTGAAAGCACCGCCAGCATTCAAAAGTGACCAAAACATCAGCCAGGAAGCATAGGAACTGAGAAGTGGTGGTCCCCACCTGCAGAACCACTCCTTTATTGGGAGTGTCTTGCTAATTGCCTATAATTTCCACCTGTTGTCTATTCCATTTGCACAACAGCATGTGAAATGTATTGTCAATCAGTGTTGCTTCCTAAGTGGACAGTTTGATTTCACAGAAGTGTGATTGACTTGGGAGTTACATTGTGTTGTTTAAGTGTTCCCTTTATTTTTTTGAGCAGTGTATATACACGCATACAAAGAAGTGTCAATTGAAAAAATGTCAAACGAAACAAAGAGCAGCTAGTTTCCAGTCTTTCCAGCTTCAGTTTGATGTGATTGTGTTGGCTGTGCCGTTGCCTAGTTCCTATGAACAACAGTGTCCTGACAAGAGAACACATTTTCTATGCCAGGTGAAATCACGCCTCATTAGCGCATTGGATGTATCCAAATAAATGTCACTAGAAAACAGCTTAAACAAATGCAAATGCAGCTCCTTTGCGGTTTGACCTGATTGTAAGTTATCCGTAGTTGGCTAGCTAGCAAGCAAGGGATAAGAACGTTGCCAGCCAGTATGGCAATAGAACATTTAGAACCAACAAACCATAACAATGGATGCCAGCTGATTCGTGATTTCGACTGGCTGAGAAAAGCTGCCTCCTGTCTCGTCCCGACCCGACTCCTTCATTACTATGGGACAGCTGGATATGACATTGTTTCAATATTCAAATGTTGCAAATGTCGGAGAGATAGACAGCAAGGTTTATACAAATACCCACTGCTGTTAAACTAAATGTTAGCCTAAAAGAAACGTGAGATAATGTCTACATACTTTTTATAGTGGAGGTCAAGTTTATAAATTGCCTGGCTGGGCTGATGAAACAGTGGATTGTGTAGTCAGAAAGAACAGATTCAAATTTAAAGTCATAGATTTAGCCGGTGGTAACTTATGGAATACACACCAGGTGGAATGCAGTTTTAACCAACCAGCATTCAGGATTAGACCCACCCTTTGTATAATTCAAGATGGATGTTGATGAAACACCCCTTTAAACTGTCTATTTTAACTTCTATGGTAACGACATTTGATTTGGATATTAATGAGTGCACAGTGACAAATTCCCAAAATTTGGGGGCCTTGATGTAAAATACCTGGCATAACAAGGGTGAAAAAACTGGAGCAGTAAGCGACCATCAATGGAGTGATTCATTACAAAAAGCCTTAATTTACATAACCCCAACAAGCAACTCGCTAAAACAATGGAGAAGTTCCAAATGGCATCCTATTCCCTTTATAGTGCACTACTTTTGACCAGGGCCCATCATAGTGCACTATATAGGGAATAGGGTGCCATTTGGGACAGACGTTGACGGGTCCCACTGGTAGATGTCTCCAACATTCACTATATAAGAGAACAGAACCGTTTCCCAATTCAAGCCTGTAAGTGGTTACTGGTGAAACACTCAAACCAAGGCTTGTAACAGCCTACTTACAGCTTTCTCTGGTCTACGTTATAATCTTCACAAGAAACATCATGAGGACTTTGACTTGCACACACCAACATAGAGGTAACAGAATAAAGGAAAGCCCAAAATAGGGTGTTGGGCACCACGAGCCAACAGAACAGCTTCAATGCACCAAGGCAAAGATTCTACAAGTGTCTGGAACTCTATTCGAGGGATGTGACACCCTTCTTCCATGAGAAATTCCATCATTTGGTGTATTGATAAAGGTGGTGGAAAACACAGTCTCGGGCACCGCTCCAGAATTTCCATAAGTGTTGAAATTGGGTTGAGATCTAGTGACTGAGACACACCCTTTAAACCCCTATGATCCTTTGAGACTCAATATTAGGTCAGGTGTTCCTAAGGTGTGGTATACTCGGGTGTATTATACAACAATCTGACATGTAAACAAACCCCATGTAGCCACAATGCAAACAACAGCGTCCCATTATAACACCTTGTAAATAATATGTTTTTGAGAGACATTAGAATGGAACAATAACACTACAGGATGAACTCCCCCCTAGGTACAGATCTATGATAGGCTTCTCCACCTCCAATCCTAACCGTAACCATTAGTGGGGAAAAGGCTAAACTGTCCCAAGATCAGTGTCTAAGGGCAACTTCACCCTACATCAAAACCAGTCTGTCTGCCCTCACCTCAGGCAGACTGACAGACAACACAGCACCTGAAAGGCTGGAGAGGGTAGGGAACCCACATCAAAACCAGTCTGTCTGCCCTCACCTCAGGCAGACTGACAGACAACACAGCACCTGAAAGGCTGGAGAGGGTAGGGAACCCACATCAAAACCAGTCTGTCTGCCCTCACCTCAGGCAGACCGACAGACAACACAGCACCTGAAAGGCTGGAGAGGGTAGGGAACCCACATCAAAAGGTTTCCACTTCATCAGCTACCAACAAGGATATTAACAACAACGTTGATCACTCTTTTTTTTAGAACATGGGATGGGTTTTTTCCCCCACTCCTCCTGGATAAAGGTTGTGCCCCAAAAAGCATCCTATGAGCCCTAGTCAGAAGTAGCTCCCTATAAAGGGAAAAAAAAGAGTCCAAACTGCCCTAACCAACCCCAGTGTCCAGACAGAGGAGAGTCCAAACTGCCCTAACCAACCCCAGTGTCCAGACAGAGGAGAGTCCAAACTGGCCTACCCAACCCCAGTGTCCAGACAGAGGAGAGTCCAAACTGGCCTAACCAACCCCAGTGTCCAGACAGAGGACAGTACAAACTGGCCTAACCAACCCCACTGTCCAGACAGAGGACAGTACAAACTGGCCTAACCAACCCGTGTCCAGACAGAGGGCAGTACAAACTGGCCTAACCAACCCCAGTGTCCAGACAGAGGACAGTACAAACTGGCCTAACCAACCCCAGTGTCCAGACAGAGGACAGTACAAACTGGCCTAACCAACCCCAGTGTCCAGACAGAGGAGAGTACAAACTGGCCTAACCAACCCCAGAGTCCAGACAGAGGACAGTACAAACTGGCCTAACCAACCCCACTGTCCAGACAGAGGACAGTACAAACTGGCCTAACCAACCCCACTGTCCAGACAGAGGACAGTACAAACTGGCCTAACCAACCCGTGTCCAGACAGAGGACAGTACAAACTGGCCTAAACAACCCCAGTGTCCAGACAGAGGAGAGTACAAACTGGCCTAACCAACCCCAGTGTCCGGACAGAGGAGAGTACAAACTGGCCTAACCAACCCCAGTGTCAGGACAGAGGAGAGTACAAACTGGCCTAACCAACCCCACCGTCAGGACAGAGGAGAGTACAAACTGGCCTAACCAACCCCACCGTCAGGACAGAGGAGAGTACAAACTGGCCTAACCAACCCCACCGTCAGGACAGAGGAGAGTACAAACTGGCCTAACCAACCCCACCGTCAGGACAGAGGAGAGTACAAACTGGCCTAACCAACCCCACCGTCAGGACAGAGGAGAGTACAAACTGGCCTAACCAACCCCACCGTCAGGACAGAGGAGAGTACAAACTGGCCTAACCAACCCCAGTGTCAGGACAGAGGAGAGTACAAACTGGCCTAACCAACCCCACTGTCAGGAGAGGAGAGTCCAAACTGGCCTAACCAACCCCACTGTCAGGACAGAGGAGAGTCCAAACTGGCCTAACCAACCCCACTGTCCAGACAGAGGAGAGTCCAAACTGGCCAAACCAACCCCACTGTCCAGACAGAGGAGAGTCCAAACTGGCCAAACCAACCCCACTGTCCAGACAGAGGAGAGTACAAACTTGCCCAACCAACCCCACTGTCCAGACAGAGGAGAATACAAACTTGCCTAACCAACCCCAGTGTCCAGACAGAGGAGAGTACAAACTGGCCTAACCAACCCCAGTGTCCAGACAGAGGAGAGTACAAACTGGCCTAACCAACCCCACTGTCCAGACAGAGGAGAGTCCAAACTGGCCTAACCAACCCCACTGTCCAGACAGAGGAGAGTCCAAACTGGCCAAACCAACCCCACTGTCCAGACAGAGGAGAATACAAACTTGCCTAACCAACCCCAGTGTCCAGACAGAGGAGAATACAAACTTGCCTAACCAACCCCAGTGTCCAGACAGAGGAGAGTACAAACTGGCCTAACCAACCCCACTGTCCAGACAGAGGAGAGTACAAACTGGCCTAACCAGCCCCACTGTCCAGACAGAGGAGAGTACAAACTGGCCTAACCAACCCCACTGTCCAGACAGAGGAGAGTACAAACTGGCCTAACCAACCCCACTGTCCAGACAGAGGAGAGTACAAACTGGCCTAACCAACCCCACTGTCCAGACAGAGGAGAGTACAAACTGGCCTAACCAACCCCACTGTCCAGACAGAGGAGAGTACAAACTGGCCTAACCAACCCCACTGTCCAGACAGAGGAGAGTACAAACTGGCCTAACCAACCCCACTGTCCAGACAGAGGAGAGTACAAACTGGCCTAACCAACCCCACTGTCCAGACAGAGGAGAGTACAAACTGGCCTAACCAACCCCACTGTCCAGACAGAGGAGAGTACAAACTGGCCTAACCAACCCCACTGTCCAGACAGAGGAGAGTACAAACTGGCCTAACCAACCCCACTGTCCAGACAGAGGAGAGTACAAACTGGCCTAACCAACCCCACTGTCCAGACAGAGGAGAGTACAAACTGGCCTAACCAACCCCACTGTCCAGACAGAGGAGAGTACAAACTGGCCTAACCAACCCCACTGTCCAGACAGAGGAGAGTACAAACTGGCCTAACCAACCCCACTGTCCAGACAGAGGAGAGTACAAACTGGCCTAACCAACCCCACTGTCCAGACAGAGGAGAGTACAAACTGGCCTAACCAACCCCACTGTCCAGACAGAGGAGAGTACAAACTGGCCTAACCAACCCCACTGTCCAGACAGAGGAGAGTACAAACTGGCCTAACCAACCCCACTGTCCAGACAGAGGAGAGTACAAACTGGCCTAACCAACCCCACTGTCCAGACAGAGGAGAGTACAAACTGGCCTAACCAACCCCACTGTCCAGACAGAGGAGAGTACAAACTGGCCTAACCAACCCCACTGTCCAGACAGAGGAGAGTACAAACTTGCCTAACCAACCCCACTGTCCAGACAGAGGAGAATACAAACTTGCCTAACCAACCCCACTGTCCAGACAGAGGAGAATACAAACTTGCCTAACCAACCCCACTGTCCAGACAGAGGAGAGTACAAACTGGCCTAACCAACCCCAGTGTCCAGACAGAGGAGAGTACAAACTGCCCTAACCAACCCCAGTGTCCAGACAAGAGGAGAGTACATACTGCCCTATTCAAACACGCTGTGGCTGGGTTGTCCAGATGGACGGACACACACACACGCACACACACACACACAGCAGAAAAGACACATTGTTGTCCCTCTTCACACCTTAGTTACTCAGACATCATGAATGGAGCATTGCTTCAAACATAGATTCATGTTTAACCAATCAGTGTTAAAAAAGAATAAAAGGTGGACGTACCTGACAGAAGAATGGAAGTAGTAAAGTAGGAAGTGAACCTCTGACACTCACCTGTGAATTGTGCTCCAATGCAGCGCAGCGACTGAAAGCCCTACTCCCAGTACACACCAGTCATCTGGTGCCCTGCCTGCCTGTGGCAACACAGAAGAACCTGAAAAGGAACACAGAGAGACAACACCTTGTTATTACCCAATGCCCAATAATACGGGATTGCTAGATAACCTGAAATGCTTGCTTTCCAACTTAAATACCTTCAGAGTGACTCATCTGAAATAGCAGCGTCGACCTTTAAAGGACAATAGCCCAACCATTTTAGTCTTGCTGTCGACAACATGCTGTAATGTTCAACAGTTTCCATTTGGTCAGATCACTGCCACTCCAGAGGGATTTCATCCCTCACTCTTACTGTGTGCTTTCTGATTGGACAAAGAAAGTCATGTGGTCATACTGGTCTGGGGGTGGGAGAGACTGAAAAGCATTAATCGCATTATGTTGATTACCCTAAGAGGTCAAGACTGCAAGTAGTCAACTCCAGAGCTGCCAAGTCCCTGGTATCATTGTGTGGCCTATATTTGTCAGGTTGGTTTTCATCACCACGGGGATCAGTAGCATTGAAAGCGTTCAACATTCAAACCGTCCAGATTCTCTACCCAGGCCTTCTCCCTGAGGTGTGTGTACTTAACTCACTCCACCTTGTGGGTTCCCACATGAAATAAATACTATAGTGTATACTATGGTAGGAATACTGTAGTATTCACTGTAGTGTTGCAAAAACACTACTAGGCTTGGGCGATATACCGGGGTATTCCGAAATATCCACAGTATGATTTTCAATACTGTTTAAAAAATGACTTATTTTGGGGTTGGGGGCAACCCCCGCACTCTGGACATACATTCACCCCCGCACGCTGGACATACATTCACCCCCGCACGCTGGACTGAGGGTGAGTGCCTGCACCACTGCGTATAACTATAACTAACTACAAGAAATCTGTGTCAAATAAATCCCTGTTTACTATAGTAAACAGTACAGAATCAATATGACGTTATGAAAATCATTAATATATACTGTAGTGTTTACAGTTTACTATAGTACAAATACTGTAGTACATTTTTATATAGAGAAACAGTAATTACTGTAGTGTTTACAGTTTACTATAGTACAAATACTGTAGTACATTTTTATATAGAGAAACAGTAATTACTGTAGTGTTTTTGCATTCTGTAGTATTTACAGTTTACTATAGTATAAATACTGTAGTATTTTTTATTATATAGAAACAGTAATTACTGTAGTGTTTTTTGCAGACTGTAGTATACTGTAGTATTTTCTGAAGTGTTTTGGGGGAAATTACTGTATGTAGTATTTACTGATGTGTTTTTGTTTATTTTTGAGACAGAAGTGGGGAGCTTTCTCCTTGAGAAAAGAGCAGATAACCTGTAGATAGGTAGGACTGGGTTCTGAACGGGGAGTTCAGAGCTTCTGCTCTTTTCTATAACCATAGGGAACACATTATATGCTTTGTACTTGTCATGTAGGTTTCTGACTTACGGGTGGCACAAATTGTGATATGGGGGAGGGGGAATGGACAGGGTATATGCAAATTAAAAACTGTAGTATTTACTAGTGTTTTTTTGTGTGGATAATACCTTAATATTTATTATAGCATTGTACACTATACTACAAAATGATATACTAAGTACTACACATGATCGAGGGAATTGTACTAATACAGTATGTAGTATACTAAGTTTTACTACAGAATTCTATAGTAAGTACTATAGTATTACATGGTAAACTGTAGTATTTTTTAAATGTGGGTTTAAATTAGAGCACTGGATGGGTTTAAGCATGAATTTGAGAGGGGATTATATCCACCATATTCCTTAAAGCTAGAATCCTTAGTTGCTACATTAATTTGTTGACTTCTAAATGAATGCTATATACACATTGATTCTTGAAGAATATAGGCTTAACTTATGTCTCATGAGCTTAGTTCAACTGTTGTACCCCATCAGAACACAAAATATAAACTCCAATGTTTGTAAACAATGGAAATGGAAACAAACACTGTATAGCCTCAAAACATGGTAATACCTATAATGTTGATATCATGGATGGTCAGTCTTTGCATCCATAGCTCTGTCTATGCATTTGAGAGTGGTTACATTTATCCCTTCCCTCAGCTTCTGAACAAACCCGAGGCGGGGTGGGCCACTTTGTTATTGTTTCAACTGAGGACTCCAGGTTCACACAAGTCCATTCCTTTTCAAATACTGTATGTGAGGGGGAGTGAATGAGTGCAGTATACACTGACTACACACTTCAGAGGGAATCAGAATTCACACCCTGGTTGTCTCCCAAATAACACCCTTTGCCATTTGGGAGACAACCAGGGTGTGATACACACTGCTGCTCTTGCCAGCAGCATTCCCACAGAGGCTGAAATTCTCTGGATTCTCCAACACCTCAATTAAACCCTGAAGCCAGCCAGCGTCCCAGCCAGGGACAAGGGGGAAAGGACCAGACCAGGGACTCAACTAAGGAAAGGGACCAAGCTAAGTACCCGGGTGAAGGGACCCAGCCAGGGACCATGGTGAAGACAGTTAAGAACAAACTCTTGTTTTCAATGACGGCCTAGGAACAGTGGGTTAACTGCCTGTTCAGGGGCAGAACGACAGATTTGTACCTTGTCAGCTCGAGGATATGAACTTCCGGTTACTAGTCCAACGCTCTAACCACTAGGCTACCCTGCCGCCCCATATAATAAGCAGCAGGCTACAGGGATGAATGGGGTTCACTGTCAGACCAGAGGCTTATCCAGGAGAGTGCTTCAGTGTAATGTTACAGACCATTTCAATAGAAAAGTATGCTTTCCTATCTGAAGGATCGTACTACTGTACTCCATTGAATAAGCCACCCGTCTGTCCCCTGGACCGCCCCCTCAGCTTTACGGACACCATTTCATAAGGCTTTTTAAAGATGAAAGATGTTTATAGCTCAACCTCAGACGCAAACAAGGATTTGAACACTACCACAGGAATGAAGAACAAAAAAAAACACTAATTACAGGAAGAAGCCCAAATTCGGCATGACCATTTCTGGTCTGTGTTTTACTGTTGATCCAAAACAGATCACGTCTCCCAAATAAAGGCATTAAAAAGAAAAAGACATCCGTCCCACCTGAAACCCTTTCCCTGTACAGTGACGCCACGTTTGACCAGGCCACCTAGTGTACTATGTAGTGAATTGGGTATCATTTGGGACACCACGAGGTATCCAAAGTTGTTAGATGGGACAATCTGTTTTATCATTCATTGTGGCAATGGAAACGTCCAAGTCATGGTGAAATGATGGGCTCTTTGTGTGAGCAAGCCGGCACTGACAGAATAGTGTATAGGGTAACTAACTACACATAGCCAACTAAAAAAGGCCGATCCATGCAAAGCAAGACATTCGACTACTCTCTTCATTGTTGACACTAAAGTGTTCTTTCTCAATGTGTCTAAAATGTCTGACTCTTACAGCTCAACACGTGGAACCTTCCAGAAAGCCAACACATATCTCAAACACACGAGTTACTACACTCCAAATAACACATTTGGGACTCACCCCTCGTTAGAGTTAGGCACACACAACTCCTTACAGTAAGGCACACACACTATCAGCTAACTTCCTGTGCGGGGTGCGGAACACGTGCAGACATTTTTGGTTTCGCGTTCGGCTGAGACCGAGCAGATGAGGTCGCATTGGACACATTCCTAGTGGTTTGTTAACTTTATTAGTAAACTGTCCCGTTAGGTATCAAGCAAATACAACCACTTTTATGGTCAATTAAACATTTGGCACAATTCCACGTCATAACTTGTGGCAAAACAATCTAACTGGATATCTGGCTTAGCTAGCCAACTAGTTAAAACCTAGTCTAGAAATATGCTCTTTGTTAGGTTAGCAATGGTAGCTAGCGTGTTATTATTAGCTTGCTAGCAATCAACTGAGTCCCAGCCTGACTGGATCCAGCTAGTGTAAGCTAGCTAGCGAGTGTTGCCACACTGGTGAGTGGATTGCTAACCTGACTTGCGTTTCGCTATTAGAACCCTTTTTCGTGGCACTAAGCCCCTCGTGCGGTTTCGAAGAAGATGGCCATAAAAAAATGTATGACTTTACCTGACGTTCTCCGTGTCCTTCCGTCAGACTTTCAAGTCTCCATAGATCCCCTGTACCCCAGACGAGGCTACTTTTCCTTGCGCGCAACAGTCGACTCCTGTCCTGGGGACATGCCGCCGAATGACGCTTGATCTCGAAGTCCACTTTAGAGACGAGGAGCTAGTTAATGTAGTTCCCACCCACTCGTTTAACGTACTACAGATATCGGTGTGAGAACTTCAGACTTGCTCTTTTCTGTTCATATAGTTTTCAATAGGAGTAATTATTTAATAAATTATAGATTCTGCATTTGCCATCGACTAAGATAATCTGGGTCTCCTGCGCTCCACAAACCGTTTTAACCCACACATAACATCTCAAATGGCACCCTATATAGTAAAGCCCACTATGGGTCCTGGTCAAAAGTAGAGCACTATATAGGGAATAGGGTGCCATTTGGTACTTAAAGGCCCTATGTTAGTTACACAACATGACTAGCCACTGTTACACATTCATACTCCTTGTGAAATAAATAAGCATTAAAACACCAGAGACAGCAGTAGCCTATTTATTCAGTACAGCCAAAGACATTACATATGACCTGACATGATTATCTGGCCGTCAACATAAAGAATCCTACTGTATGTCTACATCTCAAATTGGCACCCTATTCCATACATAGTGCACTACTGAGCCCTGGTCAAAAGTAGTCCACAATATAGAGAACAGGGTGCCAATTTGGGACATAACCTTGTGTTACATTTGAGCATTCTAGAACAATGAACCCATTAGTATGCAGGGACTGTTCCATCTTCTAAAACAGGACTTAGTCCCAAGTGGTACCCTACCAGGCAATAAATAGTGCACTACAGAGGGTGCCATTTAGGACCGAGATTAGGTAACTGGGTTCATGCACCAGATCTCATTATCTCATGTCCCTTTGGAGGTAACCAGGCCAGTGTCCCAAATCGTACCCTATTCCATAGTGAACTACTTTAGACCAGGGATCCATAGGGATCCCAGGCCACTTAATGATTCTACACCTTAAATCTGTTTTCACGTTAGGCAAGGTGCTGTTATATAGAACGATAGTACACAATCGAAATCCACACAGACCAGTGAAAGATTGTTACACATTGAAATAATGGACAGAATTAATCGATTGTTATTCTCACCTCTCACTCCAGACAGCTGTTTGAAGGCTACAGTCCAAGCTGGAGTATAATGGTGTCAGAGTACTAAGGCCAGTCCAGAAGAGGGCAGTATATCTTAGTAAAACCTGTGGGAACAAAGAGAACCCTGTGCAGCAGTGGTTCTAGGTGTAGGTCCTCGTCCTGGTTGTGGCAGGAACAACTAGTATCCAATAAGTGTAAAAACACACTAGAAATGTTTTTCTTTAAGAAAGACCACTTTGCTTACTTTCTGATTCTGGAGTCCTAGGATTTTCTTTATATACTTAAAACAGAGTCACATTCTAAAACATTGATCCAAGGTACTTTATATGATGTATTTGATCCAACCAGTAAATGTTTATTTTGGTTTACAGTACACAGTGTGATGCACAAAAGGAGAAAGTAACATATGTACAGGACACTTCTACTATGACAGACAGACAGGGAGGTGGTTGCATGCAGGCTGTAGATATCCATTAAAGTCCAGGTCGAGTCGGTGACCAACAGGCAGTATGGTGTTGTTGTGGTGCGGTGACCAAACAGGCAGTGTGGTGTTGTTGTGGTGCTGTGACAAACAGGCAGTGTGGTGTTGTTGTGGTGCGGTGACCAAACAGGCAGTGTGGTGTTGTTGAAAGGGACTGGTATGGAAGTCTGTACTGGCTTCACCACCACAACGGTAGATCCTCATATCTGTCAGGAGAAACAAGCAAAGTGTTCATTTACGTTTCTCCATTATTATATTGGTCCATTGACTAATAAGTCATTGACTATTGCCGTGTCTGTTACTCTCAAATGCACAATATACTATAGACTATAGGTTATAGTGGACCAATAAACAATGAGGAACAGCATCTCTGACAGTATGAAACTACTTGAAACAAGAATGGATTAGATCTAGGCTACTAATCCCCACCCCCAAAAAGATGATGTCTAAAGCTGATCATTCTGAGGACAGGTATATTGGTATCCTCTGTATGTTTTTACACCCACCTTCCATAGCTTGCTAGTGGGACGCTCTCTGTGCTCTCCCTCTGTAGCAGGTCAGAGAACACCATATCAGGGCTGGATCTTTTCCCATACCTGAGAGAGAGGTAACGAGTACAAATAAACAGGAAAACATTTAGAAAGTTAAACCTTATATGAAATACAGATATTTTGTGAAAGGCAACAAAACAGAAGCATCAGAACCACTTTGGAAATGTGTTTTTCAAGTGTTATCTTCTGGGATCAAATGCACATCTTGTTTAATGTATTCATTTAATTGTTTACTCCAAATAATTATCTTCATTATGTGCTGTACCTTCCCCTCACCAGATGAAGAACTCACCGCTGTCGAGTGATTTGGTTGATGTAGTGTCTGAGTGCAGAGAAGTACTTGGCGAAGTCCTCGACAGGCGCATCATCTGCGGGAATGACGGGTTTGGACGGATACGCGGCCATCAGATTGGACATGCATATCAGCAAGTACATGGCCAGCATACCCAGAGACATCGCTGCGTTAGGGCGCATCTAAACCACACAAAAGCACAGAGAAACAAACTAGAAAACAAATGCACTGTGACTACACTCCTGTCCTTAGTTCATATTGTAGCCAATAAAATGCAATTATTTTTTATTTGCTACCGTGCGTAATAACTTATAAATGAACCATAAAGCCAACGACACCTTGTTATCCAAAATAATATTCCATCATCTTTAATAACCAACTGAAAAAATATTAACCAACTGATATTTTGAATGTGCAGAAAACAAGGTTTTCCATGAGGACAAATATTTTCTTTAGTAATTCAATCAAGAGCAACTTTACAAACATCCTGGAAGTCTATAAAAAAGGCAAATAGTCAGCGACAGAAAAATGCTTTTTACTCACTTTATTTTGTGAAGACTGGAGATGGTTTCGTTGAATGACTGTTCTGTGCTCGCAACTGTGTTTGGCAGCAAGCATCCTGTGAGTTTTATATCTGTGGCAGGGAGCGCATTTTGGAGGAGAGGGGAGGGGAGGGTGCCCAAAAGAACACATAAGTAATGTTCACCTCAGACTGCAAGGAAAAGAGTTCAGGGATGGGTAATATAGCACTCTGACAGACGTTAAACCAGGATATAGATATATATGCCTACTTAACTAGTCTTCAGTGTTTGACATGAACAATACTGATTTCATGTTGAGATTTAAAGTAAGGAAATGCGTCATTGTCATCTACACCTTTTATTTGGGTGTGTAATCAAATGTATGGACGGACATTGAATGTCGCACACGGAATAAATCATTTATCAACTGTAGGTTGAGTATGATCCTCTTTGAATAGACAAACTTGTTAAGAGCATTACATCGATAGGAAACTAAATATTTGTAATGAGTCACTAAACTTTGCTCAACCATGCTATCGACCTCTGACAACTGCACTTTATGTTATGATAAGCAATGCCAGCGCAAGTCCATGTCTGAATAATGAGCTTCCATTGAAAGGCTCTCTGGAATATGGATGAACCCAGATTCAAGTCTGAATTCAGATAGCATGTACTGAATACTTCAGAAAGGTCTGAATTCAGATAGCATGTACTGAATACTTCAGAAAGGTCTGAATTCAGATAGCATGTACTGAATACTTCAGAAAGGTCTGAATTCAGATAGCATGTACTGAATACTTCAGAAAGGTCTGAATTCAGATAGCATGTACTGAATACTTCAGAAAGGTCTGAATTCAGATAGCATGTACTGAATACTTCAGAAAGGTCTGAATTCAGATCGCATGTACTGAATACTTCAGAAAGGTCTGAATTCAGATAGCATGTACTGAATACTTCAGAAAGGTCTGAATTCAGATCACATGTACTGAATACTTCAGAAAGTCTGCACTTTCTACATTTTGTGTATAGCCTGAAATTAAAATGGATTACATTTAGATTGTGTCGCTGATCCACACACACAAACACACACAATAGCCCATGATGTTAAAGTGGAATTATGTTTTTAGAAAAGTTAATTAAAAATGGAAAGCTGAAATTTATGTACATGCCTTTTATAATAATCTAAGTAATACTTGTTGGCTCCAGTCTATTAGGTGAATCAATCCTTTAGAGACTTATCTTATGGTCATCAATATATGGCAAAGAACCCCAGAAGAAACCAATAATACATTTCCTGAGCTAGAACATTCTCCCATCTTTTCACTCACATGATCGACTTCCCTGCATCTAGTCAGACAGGAGAGGAGTTTAGCTGCTTTGCCCTTGTGGCCTTCAGCAATTAAGAAGAGTTTAGCTGCTTTGCTCTTGTGGTCTTCAGTAATTATAATTCACCGTAAATATTGATGGACGTGTCGGAGGGAGGATCAACTCCAAGGTAGCGTCCCAAATAGCACACTATTCCCATTGTAGTGTACTATGTAGGGAATAGGGTGCCATTGTAGATCTTTGTGGGCTATACTCGGCCTTGTCTCAGGATGGTAAGTTGGTGGTTGAAGATATCCCTCTAGTGGTGTGGGGGCTGTGCTTTGGGGAAGTGGGTGGGGTTATATCCTTCCTGTTTGGCCTTGTCCGGGGATATCATCGGATGAGGCCTCCTGACCCCTCCTGTCTCAGCCTTCAGTATTTATGCTGCAGTAGTTTATGTGTCGGGGGGCTAGGGTCAGTTTGTTATATCTGGAGTAATTCTCCTGTCCTATTCGGTGTCCTGTGTGAATTTAAGTATGCTCTCTCTAATTCTCTCTCTCGGAGGACCTGAGCCCTAGGACCATACCTCAGGACTACCTGGCATGATGACTCCTTGCTGTTCCCAGTCCACCTGGTCGTGCTGCTGCTCCAGTTTCAACTGTTCTGCCTGCGGCTATGGAATCCTCACCTGTTCACCGGACGTGCTACCTGTCCCAGAACTGCTGTTTTCAACTCTCTAGAGACAGCAGGAGTGGTAGAGATACTCTTAATGATCGGCTATGAAAAGCCAACTGACATTTAGTCCTGAGGTGCTGACTTGCTGCACCCTCGACAACTACTGTGATTATTATTATTTGACCTTGCTGGTCATTTATGAACATTTGAACACCGTGGCCATGTTCTGTTATAATCTCCACCCAGCACAGCCAGAAGAGGACTGGCCACCCCTCATAGCCTGGTTCTCTCTCTGGTTTCTTCCTAGGTTTTGGCCTTTCTAGGGAGTTTTTCCTAGACACCGTGCTTCTACACCTGCATTGCTTGCTGTTTGGGGTTTTAGGCTGGGTTTCTGTACAGCACTTTGAGATATCAGCTGATGTACGAAGGGCTATATAAATACATTTGATTTGATTGTAGTGCACTATGTAAGGAATAAGGTGCCATTTTGGATGCATGCCAAGCAGCTAGAGAAAGCAGCAAAGCAGGTTCATTACTTCCAGTGATCCCATCAGTTCATACCATAACATTATTTAGAGACTTTGCATAGTAAAAAAAAATCACATAAGTTTAATGAGGCAAGTCTGTCTACAGCTATACCCCAGACTGTATGTTATTTTACTATCACTGACACCAATCTGGATAGCAGAGTATTACAACCGAGTATTATTAACCGCAGTGGTAACCTAAAGCATCAGGAGGACATGAGTGAGTGAGGTCACAGTGATCACAGATACGATCACAGCATGCTTTTCATCCAGTCCCTTGGTCACCTAAATTGATCTGTCCATAAGAGAGATTGCTGTACAACTGCCAGAGTCCAGGCAGGGACAATGGCTTGAAGAGGATTTATAGTTTTAACGTTTCATTTAGAAAGAGTGGCCACTTTGAGATAACTGCTTGCCTGACAAGCTCTTCAATGGGTTTTCCACTAGAAAACCGCTGATGCTCATCTTCAATCGACTGATGGTTGATTTGTTCATTTTGCATTAAAATGTGTTTATGAAAAATATGTCCCAGTGGTTCTGGTGTATGAGAATTTATTTCTGTTAGTTTAAAACACTAAAGGGGACGAGAAGTGTATTAAAACACGCAGACAAGTCCTAACAGTAAAAAGTGGTGTTTACCTGAACTGTCTGTTCATCTTCCTCCATCAGCCCTTCCTATTACAAAGTGAAGTTTATTAGAACGGGGCATCTTTCAGGGGGATAGTGCCTCTTCCAAACACTGAATCACAACAACGTCCTGAGACTCCTACATACACCAACAGGGCAGCAGGTAGCCTAGCGGTTAAGAGCATTGGGCCAGTAACGCGAAAGATCGCTGGATTTCGAATCTCTAAGCAGACTAGGTGAAGAATCTGTCGATGTACCCTTGAGCAAGGAACTTAATCCTAATTGCTCTGGATAAGAGCATCTGCTAAACTGTAACAGCCATTACTCGGGACAAGTTCAAAGTTGACCATATGTAAAATAGCGACTTCTACCACATAAGATTCAAACAGCCACCCATTAGGCAAAAGGGAATCAAATTATAGTTAGGTAAGGTTTTGTAAAGACCCACTCCCAATGGACAGCCATTATTTCTCAGGAATAATTTATCAATTTCAAGGCAAGTCTCCTCAAAGGATAGACCACCACCAGTCCTGAAGGAAAAGAAGACCTCTGGATAAATCTCTCACAAGCCCTAATGCAGACAGGTCATTCTCCAACCAGTGACACCACTCTTACAGATCCTCCCCAAATTGATGAGCCATTAACTGTCATGGAAAACCCTCCCAGACAGGCAGAAGATGGGCAGCAGTAGTCCTCTCTCATGGAAGCCTGATGTTCCACATCAGAACAACAAGGAAGTAACCATTCCCAGACAGGCAGAAGATGGGCAGCAGTAGTCCTCTCTCATGGAAGCCTGATGTTCCACATCAGAACAACAAGGAAGTAACCATTCCCAGACAGGCAGAAGATGGGCAGCAGTAGTCCTCTCTCATGGAAGCCTGATGTTCCAAATCCAATTTATTTGTCACATACACATGGTCAGCAGATGTTAATGCAAGTGTAGTGAATTGCTTGTGCTTCTAGTTCCGACCATGCAGTAATATCTAACAAGAAATATAACCTAACAATTCCACAACAACTACCTTATACACACACACAAGTGTAAAGCAATGAATATGAATATGTACATAAAAATATATGAATGAGTGATGCCCGAACGGCATAGGCAAGATGCAGTAGATGGTATAGAGTACAGTATATACATATGAGATGAGTAATGTAGGGTATGTAAGCATTATATAAAGTGGCTAGTGATAAATTGATTACATCAACTTTTCCATTATTAAAGTGGCTAGAGTTGAGTCAGTATGTTGGCAGCAGCCACTCAATGTTAGTGATGGCTGTTTAAAACTGATGGCCTTGAGATAAACGCTGTTTTTCAGTCTCTCGGTCCCTGCTTTGATGCATCTGTACTGACCTCGCCTTCTGGATGATAGCGGGGTGAACAGGCAGTGGCTTGGGTGGTTGTTGTCCTTGATGATCTTTTTGGCCTTCCTGTGACATCGGGTGGTGTAGGTGTCCTGGAGGGCAGGTAGTTTGCATTGTGCAGACCTCACTACCCTCTGGAGAGCCTTACAGTTGTGGGCAGAGCAGCTGCTGTCCCAGGTAGTGATACAGCCCTACAGGATGCTCTCGATTGTGCATCTGTAAAAGTTTGTGAGTGTTTTTGGTGACAAGCCAAATTTCTTCCGCCTCCTGAGGTTGAAGAGGCGCTGCTGCGCCTTCTTCACCACTCTGCCTGAGTGGGTGGACCAATTCAGTTTGTCCGTGATGTGTACGCCGAGGAACTTAAAACTTTCCACCCTCTCCACTACTATCCCGTCAATGTAGATAGGGGGCTGGTCCCTCTGCTGTTTCCTGAAGTCCACGATAAATCTCCTTAGTTTAGTTGACGTTGAGTGTGAGGTTATTTTCAAGAACACCACACTCCCAAGGGCCCTCACCTCCTCTCTGTAGGCCGTCTCGTCGTTGTTGGTAATCAAGCCTACCACTCTAGTGTCGTCTGCAAACTTGATGATTGAGTTGGAGGCGTGCATGGCCACACAGTCGTGGGTGAACAGGGAGTATAGGAGAGGGCTGAGAACACACCCTTGTGGGGACCCAGTGTTGAGGATCAGCAGGGTGGAGATGTTGTTACCCTCACCACCTGGGGGCGGCCCGTCAGGAAGTCCAGGACCCAGTTGCACAGGGCGGGGTCGAGACCCAGGGTCTCGAGCTTAATGACGAGTTTGCAGGGTACTATGGTGTTAAATGCTGAGCTGATAAACAGCATTCTTACATAGGTATTCCTCTTGTCCAGATGGGTCAGGGCAGTGTGATGGCGATTGCGTCGTCTGTGGACCTATTGGGGCGGTAAGCAAATTGGAGTGGGTCTAGGGTGTCAGGTAGGGTGGAGGTGATATGGTCCTTGACTAGTCTCTCAAAGCACTTCATGATGACGGAAGTGAGAGCTACAGGGCGGTAGTCATTTAGCTCAGTTACCTTAGCTTTCTTGGGAACAGGAACAATGGTGGCCCTCTTGAAGCATATGGGAACAGCAAACTGGGATAAGGATTGATTGAATATGTCTGTAAACACCAGCCAGCTGGTCTGCGCATTGTCTGAGGACGCGGCTGGGGATGCCGTCTGGGCCTGCAGCCTTGCGAGGGTTAACACGTTTAAATGTTTTACTCACGTTGGCTACAGTGAAGGAGAGCCTGCAGGTTTTGGTTGCGGGCCGTGTCAGTGGCACTGTATTGTCCTCAAAGCGAGCAAAGTTGTTGTTTAGTCTGTCTGGGAGCAAGGCATCGTGGTCCGCGACGGGGCTGGTTTTTCTTTTGTAGTCCGTGATTGACTGTAGACCCTGCCACATACCTCTTGTGTCTGAGCCGTTGAATTGCAACTCTACTTTGACTATACTGACACTTAGCTTGTTTAATTGCCTTGCGGAGGGAATGGTTCAGAACAACAAGGATTAAGGAAGTAACCATTCCCAGATAGGCAGAAGATGGGCAGCAGTAGTCCTCTCTCATGGAAGACTGATGTTCCACATCAGAACAACAAGGAAGTAACCATTCCCAGACAGGCAGAAGATGAGCAGCAGTAGTCCTCTCTCATGGAAGCCTGATGTTCCACATCAGAACAACAAAGATTAAGGAAGTCATCCCCAGATAAGGACAAGCCCATATACACATCAGGCTCCATATGGAATGAGGCATTGAAGCAAAACAGCTTTAGTATTTTTACTCCAGCAGTTTGGATATGAAATTAAATGATGAGGATATGAAATTAAATGATGAGGATATGAAATTAAATGATGAGGATATGAAATTAAATGATGAGGATATGAAATTAAATGATGAGAATGAGGCAAAAATACAATATGAACATTGTGTTTTGACAGATGGAAAATAGACAACAAAAAAAGCTCCACTTCTAATGAATCTCTCCAAATCAAAGGACATTTAGAGAGTGCAAAACCATCAACCCGCAGTTCTGTAAAATAGGGGCACGTAGGGGGCACAAAAATCTGACCATAGTTTTCAACCAGTGAAGGGTGAGAAAACATGTAATGATAACAATTTTCTCGGGGGAGCGTTTTCCAAGGGATTTTCAGAGATTTTACAGTAGATTGATGCTGACAACATCCCGATCAGGCAAGTCAGGAGACAGTCAGCAACAGAGCACAGAACTAGTGTTAAAGAGTACACAGCAGCAAAAACTCTAACTAACGTCTTAGAACCGAAAGCATTGTGCTGGTGGTGGTTCCCTTTGAGTTCTAAATGAGACCAGGTCCATACAGACCAGGTCCATACAGATCAGGTCCATGTCAGAACGTGTATTTTATTTACTCTAGAAAGTGACAACTGCAAGACAGGGTACTCCAACATCAAAAGAATATACAGTTAAACAACATGATACTGTGCTTTTAAATCAGCAGACTGACAAATATATTGTGCTTTTATATTGGGAGATCAACAAAACATTGTAGTATTGATGTAGTCTGGGTACTGGTAAACCATATTTGGCATGTCACGGAGTGGAATGTTAGCTAAACAGACGTTACCCAGGCTGGTAAAACTGTCGACCAAACTATCCCAGTATGTACCGGTTGCCTGGTTACTGGTCAGACAGGAAGTAGTCATCAGCCAGGGTCTCAGCAGCAGTCAGTCTTCCAACACACACCAGCAGCTTAGACAGCAGGGCTTGGAGATTGTCCTCCTGGACAAGAGGACACACAACATCCTTTCAGCACTTTGTGACCGTCTTTCAATGGAAAACGACTTAAAAATGACATGTATTATTCTCCTAATTAAAACTGACCTGCACTTTGGGAGCAAAACTAAAATGCATTCTAAATGAATTGAAACATGAAAAGGCCATCAGGGTTACTGACCAGTTTCACTCCGCTGATATCCAGGGCCAGTCTGCTTCCACTATCCAGATCCCCGTTGAACCCTGGGGCATGCAGCTGCAAATAGAGTTGTTGAAGCCAAAAAATAAAATGGTATGGACCCAACTGCTTACTGGGAGCTTCTTTTCAACAAGTCTATTGTTCACATCTCCTCGAGTCTCTCCAGATAAATATTCAATGCTATCATTAACTTCTGCTAATAATTACTCCTGTATGACATGTCAGAGTTTCCCTGAAACCCCTTAGAATACATATCAATTCCTGCTGTATTCCACTCTGTCCCAAAGCTGCTTGACCCCGAGCTATAGAGCCATCCATCTTGTGTTATACAGAGACCTGGGCTGATCTACAGAGAGGGCAACATGAAGGTGTTTTACCCAGAACAGCAGGCAGCCGTAGGAGTACATGTCACAGGCTGGAGTAGGAGGTGTGCCTTGTGTCTGACGGAGCTCCGGGGCCACCAGGCTGATAGAGCCGGCCACCATCCCACTGTCCACTGCCCTCTGTACCTGGAACCAACATGGTACGTACAACCATGAAACAACCAGGGCTCATTCAGACAGGTGTAAAATAAACCAAGGTACATGAGATAGTGTATTTAAAATGGAGGGGGGAAACAGTTGTTTTTGTTTGATGAGAGAGATGTGGTAAATTAGGGTTGTGCTGTCCATTCATGTTTTGGTATGTTATTTTATATCTGAGAATTAACCAGTGATATCAGGCCACACCCGGCCATGATTACAGACACCTGTGTGTGTCCTTTGACACTATATAAACTAGTGACCCCACAGTGTCTGTCATTATACCCTGATGAAGACAGCTTGTCTGTTGAAACGTTGGTTATTAGGTTATTACATCTGAGCTCCTAGTGTGCAGTTCTCCTTTAATTTGAAGTGTTCTACTCCTCCGCTAGCCAGCACCTCTCCTAAACAAGTGTTCTACTCCTCCGCTAGCCAGCACCTCTCCTAAACAAGTGTTCTACTCCTCCGCTAGCCAGCACCTCTCCTAAACAAGTGTTCTACTCCTCCGCTAGCCAGCACCTCTCCTAAACAAGTGTTCTACTCCTCCGCTAGACAGCACCTCTCCTAAACAGGTGTTCTACTCCTCCGCTAGACAGCACCTCTCCTAAACAGGTGTTCTACTCCTCCGCTAGCCAGCACCTCACCTAAACAGGTGTTCTACTCCTCCGCTAGCCAGCACCTCACCTAAACAGGTGTTCTACTCCTCCGCTAGCCAGCACCTCTCCTAAACAAGTGTTCTACTCCTCCGCTAGCCAGCACCTCTCCTAAACAGGTGTTCTACTCCTCCTCTAGCCAGCACCTCTCCTAAACAGGTGTTCTACTCCTCCGCTAGCCAGCACCTCACCTAAACAGGTGTTCTACTCCTCCGCTAGCCAGCACCTCACCTAAACAGGTGTTCTACTCCTCCGCTAGCCAGCACCTCTCCTAAACAGGTGTTCTACTCCACTAGCCAGCACCTCTCCTAAACAGGTGTTCTACTCCGCTAGCCAGCACCTCTCCTAAACAGGTGTTCTTCTACTCCGCTAGCCAGCACCTCTCCTAAACAGGTGTTCTACTCCTCCGCTAGCCAGCACCTCTCCTAAACAGGTGTTCTACTCCGCTAGCCAGCACCTCTCCTAAACAGGTGTGCGTTTCTTTAGCCTCCAAGTTAGGATGGAGGAAAGGCTACTCACAGGAGTCTTTATGAAGTCGTAGTCTCCCACCATGCCTTGGTGTCGGTGGAGGACGAAGACGTTGTTGGGGTTGAGGGAGGCATGTGTGACGCCTGCAGCGTGGAGGGCCTGGAGGCCCCTGGCCACGCCTCTCATCACCTTCACAGTCTCCTGATGGGAGAGACAGGACAGTAGGTCAATGTGTTATACTACCAGTCTCCTGATGGGAGAGACAGGACAGTAGGTCAATGTGTTATACTACCAGTCTGATGGGAAAGACAGGACAGTAGGTCAATGTGTTATACTACCAGTCTGATGGGAGAGACAGGACAGTAGGTCAATGTGTTATACTACCAGTCTGATGGGAGAGACAGGACAGTAGGTCAATGTGTTATACTACCAGTCTGATGGGAGAGACAGGACAGTAGGTCAATGTGTTATACTACCAGTCTGATGCGAGAGACAGGACAGTAGGTCAATGTGTTACACTACCAGTCTCCTGATGGGAGACAGGACAGTAGGTCAATGTGTTATACTACCAGTATCCTGATGGGAGAGACAGGACAGTAGGTCAATGTGTTATACTACCAGTCTCCTGATGGGAGAGATGGGACAGTAGGTCAATGTGTTCTACTACTACAAAACAAGGGCATGTGAATAAGGTTCCAAAACTGCCCGATTTTCCAGAAAACTCTATTGGAAGAAAGGGACTCCTCCAACTGAGATTTCTGGAAACCTGGGAATTTTGAAGGAGTTTTGTAACTCTAAACGTGAAATATGAGGAAGGTAGTCGAGAGAACTCACTGAGGCAGTTAGGGGTTTGGCAGCCTGAACATTCCAGAGACTTCCATTGGGGAAGTATGGCACCATCACATACGCAAGAGGGTCTGACTAAAAGAGAAGGGTTCATAGTGACATCATGACAAATGGAGAACACGACCTCTCTAAAATGTGCTGCCTGGTCAATCAGACATCTGAAGTGGTTGTACAACATTCCCTACGATGTAGCCTCCACAGACTTCAGGGCTTTCATACTTCCCCCGCTTAGGGGAGCAGAGCTGTTGTGAAGGAAATGTGTGTGTTTATACAGGACGTAACGCCCCCACCTACTGTCAACCAATCATGTCAACGCAGAGCTAAACAGAGCCCTCTGCATTGTTACAAAATTTGGGAGGCTCACGGCGATGCGGTACAGAGCTTGACTTGGCCTCTGTACTCATCTCATATGTATATACTGTACTCGATACCATCTACTGTATCTTGCCTATGCTGCTCTGTACCATCACTCATTCATATATCTTTATGTACATATTCTTTATCCCCTTAAACTGTGTATAAGACAATAGTTTTTTTTGGAATTGTTAGTTAGATTACTTGTTGGATTATTACTGCATTGTCGGAACTAGAAGCACAAGCATTTCGCTACACTCGCATTAACATCTGCTAACCATGTGTATGTGACAAATAAAATTGGATTTGATTTGCACGCCTCAGAAGGCTCCGCAATTACATCACACCCTCCATACGAAGCCTCCGACCGCATTTTCAGATCATGCATAAATAGGCTTTAAGTCTAAGTCAAGTTCCTCAGATCATGAAACATGTGGCTTGTAAGACAGGAAGACATATGAAGCTTAGTGACTGGGTCGAGACAGGGAAGCTGAGTGAGCAGTACCTTGCTAAAGAACAGTGCCAGAAGAGGGAGTATTCCAGTGTCAGTCTGACTCTCCCGCTGAGTCCTGGTTCTGTGAAACTGGGTGGTTCTCTCCAACACTCTGGCCTCTGCCTCCTCATTCACAGTGTAACCCTGACAGGGAAACCAGACACAAACCACCAATAAGGATAACAGCTAAACCTCTGTCAAAAGACCAGGGTCTTTCAGTTGGCACTAAACGAGATCAACACGTCTTTAAACAGGAACAGTAATACCTGAACATGTTCAAAAAGAACAATCATTCTGTTTCAAAATGTTTGCTCACATTTGGGCCTGACAGTCTTACAGGTTAAAAACATTGTGTAAATGTGGAACTCTAACTCCCATATGGCACCCTATTCCATATATAGTGCACTACTTTTAACCAGAACGCTATGGGCCCCTAGTCAAAAGTAGTGCACTATATAGAGAATAGGGTCCTATTTGGGACGTAGACCTAATAAGGTGTGTGAAAAAGGGGTTACCTTGAGTATGACCCTCTGTCCCTGGAACTCAGTACAGACCAGAGGCCTGCGTCCACTCAGCTCCTTCATGGGCTCAGCGTCAAACATGTCCCTGTCCAGACTCTTCACCACCAGACCTCCAGAGCTCTGCACACACACACACACACACACACACGGTTGTGGTCATCATACTCACATCTGTGAAATACGTAGGTGCTGCTAATAATACATACGTGATGAGAACATGGTAATTAGGAACACAGTGAAATAACACTGGACACATTCACAGATCTCCACTAGGGGACAGAACTGCAGCACAATGTGACCATGTCCTGGTTTCCATATGGTCTTGTACAGAGGTATAGTTGGATCAGTCAGGACTCAGGTTGTGTCTCACCATGTGGCTGTGGATGTCTGCCTCAGGGTAGAGCAGGGGGAGCTCAGGACAGCAGCCTTCAGCCACAGCACTGAGCTTCATCTACAACACAAACATGACACAGAGCTATTAGTGAGGGGTGTGATGAGTGGAACTTACACTTTGTGGAAGTGTTCCTGGACTTAGTTGGAACACAGAATTACAATGACAGAACATATAAATGACAGAATCAGAATGACAGAATTAGAATGACAGAACATATAAATGACATAATTAGAATGACAGAATTAGAATGACAGAACATATAAATGACAGAATTAGAATGACAGAATTAGAATGACAGAACATATAAATGACAGAATTAGAATGACAGAACATATAAATGACAGAATTAGAATGACAGAATTAGAATGACAGAACATATAAATGACAGAATTAGAATGACAGAATTAGAATGACAGAACATATAAATGACAGAATTAGAATAATAGAAAGATGTTGGAACATGTAACGTACATATTCTTTTCTTTCTTGACCGATTTCATGGAAAAGAGTGTTTCTGGTCTCAGCAATCTCTTCCTTCTTCTTCAGAATCTCCGTTAGGTCAAAGTCTTCAGCCTGACAGGAGAAACCATGAATAAACCTCCCTTTGCTATATTACCACTCTAATCACTACTGCATTCACAGGAAATCATTCTGCCATTATAACTATACAAATTGAGCTGGGTATCCTATGCAGACAAGCCAGCTGTTCTGGGACTGTGTTCCAAACGGCATCCTATAGGCTTGGCCGGTATACCGTATACCAGGGGGGGGGGGGGGGGGTTCAATACAGAACTATTCTCCATGTCTCCACTTTCATCATCTACAACAAGTTCAGCCATAGTATTAGTGCAGAGCAGGCTGATCAGTCTGTGTTTTTGTACATATTTTTGTGATATGATGGTGTTATTACTGGAAGTTGAAGTGTTTCAATACAGAACTATATTTGTAGCTACTTAAGTAAATACCTGCAGTCAACTTGTGCAATATGTTAGGAGATAAAGCAGATGGCATTGATCATTTCACCTGTCACATTATGAAGCTCACCGTAGTTCCCCAGAACCGTTGAGCCAGTCACATTATTGTACATTATGAAGCTCACCGTAGTTCCCCAGAACCGTTGAGACAGTCACATTATTGTACATTATGAAGCTCACCGTAGTTCCCCAGAACCATTGAGACAGTCACGTGTTTGTTTGGAAATAGCACAACAGGAGAAAGCGGGAGCTGGTGAGTCCAGCTGTGTGTTGACATGAACCAGCTGTGTGTTGACATGAACCAGCTGTGTGTTGACATGAACCAGCTGTGTGTTGACATGAACCAGCTGTGTGTTGACATGAACCAGCTGTGTGTTGACATGAACCAGCTGTGTGTTGACATGAACCAGTTTTATATTGAAAGTCTTTGTTTGTTTTGCTTCAATAGTGATCAGGGGCATGAAACTAGTTTTCCTTCACAGAATACATTAGTACAACACATTCAGACACTACATTAGTACAACACCTTCATCAGACACTACATTAGTACAACACATTCAGACACTACATTAGTACAACACCTTCATCAGACACTACATTAGTACAACACATTCAGACACTACATTAGTACAACACCTTCATCAGACACTACATTAGTACAACACCTTCAGACACTACATTAGTACAACACCTTCAGACACTACATTAGCACAACACCTTCATCAGACACTACATTAGTACAACACATTCAGACACTACATTAGTACAACACCTTCATCAGACACTACATTAGTACAACACCTTCATCAGACACTACATTAGTACAACACCTTCAGACACTACATTAGTACAACACCTTCAGACACTACATTAGCACAACACCTTCATCAGACACTACATTAGTACAACACCTTCATCAGACACTACATTAGTACAACACCTTCATCAGACACTACATTAGTACAACACCTTCATCAGACACTACATTAGTACAACACCTTCATCAGACACTACATTAGTACAACACCTTCAGACACTACATTAGTACAACACCTTCAGACACTACATTAGCACAACACCTTCATCAGACACTACATTAGTACAACACCTTCATCAGACACTACATTAGTACAACACCTTCATCAGACACTACATTAGTACAACACCTTCAGACACTACATTAGTACAACACCTTCATCAGACACTACATTAGTACAACACCTTCATCAGACACTACATTAGTACAACACCTTCATCAGACACTACATTAGTACAACACCTTCATCAGACACTACATTAGTACAACACCTTCATCAGACACTACATTAGTACAACACCTTCATCAGACACTACATTAGCACAACACCTTCATCAGACACTACATTAGTACAACACCTTCATCAGACACTACATTAGTACAACATCTTCATCAGACACTACATTAGTACAACATCTTCATCAGACACTACATTAGTACAACACATTCATCAGACACTACATTAGTACACCTTCATCAGACAATACATTGGTGCAACACATTCATCAGACAATACATTAGTACAACACATTCATCAGACAATACATTAGTACAACACATTCATCAGACAATACATTAGTACAACACATTCATCAGACAATACATTAGTACAACACATTCATCAGACACTACATTAGTACAACACATTCATCAGACACTACATTAGTACAACACATTCATCAGACAATACATTAGTACAACACATTCATCAGACAATAGCGTAATTTACAACAGAAGTGTAACACTATTTGGCTGGCAGACACACAAGTAAATGAGCTTTCAATGAAAAAGCTAGGTATTTTTTGTTGTTGCAAAAAACAATGCATGACCATCATATTTCTAATGTTTATCATAGAAAGAATGTAGCAAGCTAAATTTCCTAATGTTTTGTTTAAAGTTAACCTGGCATTTTAATGGTGAAAAATGACTGGCTACCCTGAGAAAAGTACCGGAGAACAGTAGCTCCACATCAGTCAGAGTGCTGTCTGCTGATAGAATGATGGAGAACAGTAGCTCCACATCAGTCAGAGTGCTGTCTGCTGATAGAATGATGGAGAACAGTAGCTCCACATCAGTCAGAGTGCTGTCTGCTGATAGAATGATGGAGAACAGTAGCTCCACATCAGAGTGCTGTCTGCTGATAGAATGATGGAGAACAGTAGCTCCACATCAGTCAGAGTGCTGTCTGCTGATAGAATGATGGAGAACAGTAGCTCCATATCAGTCAGAGTGCTGTCTGCTGATAGAATGATGGAGAACAGTAGCTCCACATCAGTCAGAGTGCTGTCTGCTGATAGAATGATGGAGAACAGTAGCTACACATCAGTCAGAGCGCTGTCTGCTGATAGAATGATGGAGAACAGTAGCTCCACATCAGTCAGAGTGCTGTCTGCTGATAGAATGATGGAGAACAGTAGCTCCACATCAGAGTGCTGTCTGCTGATAGAATGATGGAGAACAGTAGCTCCACATCAGTCAGAGTGCTGTCTGCTGATAGAATGATGGAGAACAGTAGCTCCACATCAGTCAGAGTGCTGTCTGCTGATAGAATGATGGAGAATAGTAGCTACACATCAGTCAGAGTGCTGTCTGCTGATAGAATGATGGAGAACAGTAGCTCCACATCAGTCAGAGTGCTGTCTGCTGATAGAATGATGGAGAACAGTAGCTCCACATCAGTCAGAGTGCTGTCTGCTGATAGAATGATGGAGAACAGTAGCTCCACATCAGTCAGAGCGCTGTCTGCTGATAGAATGCCCGTTCCTGAATTCTCATCCAAGTGGAGAAGAGCAACTGAAGAACGAAATTAGTTTGATGCCGAACAGAAATTACAATAAGAAGCATTTTATATCTGCATTTACAAGACGCAGCAAGATATTTCTTATGAGATTTATATTTCTTTCCCTGTGTGAAAAGCATAGAATTCTGCATTAGGGTGACCCTTAAATTGAACTAGCTAGTTATCTAAGTAAATGGCTGAATTAATAAGGAAATGGGAAACATATTGCATTAATAAGGAAACATAGTGTTGGCTTTCTGCCCTGTTTGACAAGTCAAAGCCGTTTGTATGAATGATCTGTACAACTGCCACTGCAGCTTGATTTATGAGCCATGGTCAAAAGTAGTGCACTAAATAGACTTCCTCATCTCTCACCTCCTCCAGACTGGCCTCCTCCACCTGTCTCCACCTCAGCTGAGCCCTCAGGCTGCGGATACGTTTCTTCACAGAGAACAGAGAGTCTGGAGTCGGGCTAGCATTCTGCCACTGTAGCATCTCACCCTTAAACTGCAACACAAACGGAATGCACCACAAACGGAATGCACCACAAACGGAATAGAACACAAACGGAATGCACCACAAACGGAATAGAACACAAACGGAATAGAACACAAAACAAACGGAATAGAACACAAACGGAATAGAACACAAAACAAACGGAATAGAACACAAACGGAATAGAACAAACGGAATGCACCACAAACGGAATAGAACAAACGGAATGCAACACAAACGGAATAGAACACAAAACAAACGGAATAGAACACAAACGGAATAGAACACAAAACAAACGGAATAGAACACAAAACAAACGGAATAGAACACAAACGGAATAGAATAGAACACAAACGGAATAGAATAGAACACAAACGGAATAGAATAGAACACAAACGGAATAGAATAGAACACAAACGGAATAGAATAGAACACAAACGGAATAGAATAGAACACAAACGGAATAGAATAGAACACAAACGGAATAGAATAGAACACAAACGGAATAGAATAGAACACAAACGGAATAGAATAGAACACAAACGGAATAGAATAGAACACAAACGGAATAGAATAGAACACAAACGGAATAGAATAGAACACAAACGGAATAGAACATCCTTGATAAAGGAGAAAACATCAGTTGGAGAGATAAGAGCACATCTCCAGACTGCTAGTGTTCTGACACAGCAGAAAGAGAAGCTATATGGTTAAAGACAAACAGCAAGATCTACTCAGATCTACTCAGATCAGGGTCGCAGCATTAAGGGAAACTGAGGTTTTCCAGAAATCTTGGTTGGATGATTCCAGATTTCCTGCATATTCCCTCACAATTCTGGGAATCTTCCAACCTTGATTTCTGGAAAATCTGGTAAGTAAACACATTAAACATCAAAACCAATTCTCTCACCTTGGTGTTGAGCAGATATTTCTCCATAATGTCACTCAGCAGACTCTGCTCACTCTGAATGTGCTGCATGACTTTGTGGAAAGCATTGGACACTGCCTTGGTCTCATGGTTGTTCTGCTCCTGTTGAGTAAACAAATAAGTCAACAACAAACAAATAGAGTAAAAAAAAACACGACGATGAGGTAATGCCGTGTTCAAAATAACAGAGAAATCTCAGACTTCAGTGTGTTTAAGACCACTGGGGGGGGGGGGGGGGGGGGGGCTAGTAGTTTTGAACGGACATCCAACTCAGTATTCCAAGTCAGGAAACTCTGCCATCTTTCTAAAGCTCCAACTTTCCGACCTGAAGATCACTGACGTCATGTTTCCCAGTTGTCTTCAAAGCACCATCAGACTCACTGACATGTAGCTGGACAGGTGAAATATGGGCCCTGGTCAAAAGTAGTGAACTACATATATAAAAAAGGGAATAGGGTGCCATTTGGGACACACCCAAACTCACCCCGACTGACAGGGGAGAGTCCAGCTCCTTGGCCACGTTGTTCTCTGCCTGCTTCAGCAGCTCATTCACTCCGTCCACGATGTCATTCACTCCCACCACTGTGTTAGCTGACAGGCAGAAAAACTGAAGGGACATTGGAGGATTAGGATTTCCCAGACAAGCCCAATGCTTAACTAAAAAAACCTTTTGAACATGAACATGTTTCTTAGTCCACGAGGCTTAATCTGTGTCCGGGAAACCTGCCCAAACTGTACAGTTCCATACCCAGGAAGACCGCTGGAGAAGAATTACATGTCAAATCATTTTCCGTGGGCAAATCTTCAATCACTTTAGTAAAGAGAACAGTTGTTTCCCCTTCCCACCCTTCACAGTACACACAAAAGCTTGGGAGAAATAAACCCAGACTCTCTTTTTTAAGTTTCTTCATCCTCAGTTCACCCAAACCAAAGCGGTACCGGGTCATTCTGTACCTTGCCAACGTTCTCCGACCAGGTACACAGGGCCTGGAGGGCCTTGTCCGTCCCGTCTCTGACAGAGCTGGTGAGCTGACTCCTCTGAGTCCTCCACTGGCTGAACTGCTCAAAGGCCTGCTGTCCAACATCCCCCTCCATAGAGGCTGGACCAAACACTGCAGTCAGGGAGGAGCTCACCTCCTGGAACACGGACACAAGGGAACAACAGCTTGATCATAGCACGCGTCCCAAATAATACCTTATATAGAGCACTATGTAGGGAATAGGGTGCTATTTGGCCCACATCCTTATATGTTGATGCATCAGAGCATGTTCAGCTGATAGCCTTGATAGAACCCCAATCCTGTGAGGTCATCTAGAAATAACAAACCCACTTCACATATTTGGAATGTTTTCAGATGACAGAATCCTAGTTTTCATTTTCAGTACCTCCAGTTTGTCCATGCGTTGTCTGACTGGCAAACACTCAACCTCCTGAAGGAAGGACTCTACAGTGGCAGTCAGAACACCTCGCACCTTATTCCGGTTGTCTATCAGATCCCAAAGCTGCTCCTTCTGCAAAATGGACGCCAAAACATGGTCATTTCACTGATGAGAAACTGTATTCTGATCTGATGAGACGCGTGTCTTTGTGTCCCAAATGGCAACCTATTCCCGATTTAGTGCACTACTTTCAACTAGACCACTATGGGCCCTGGTCTAAAGTAGTGCACTAAATAGGGAATAGGGTGCCATTTTGGATGCACCCATTAACAGTAGGATGCACACATTAACAGTAGGATGCAGACTGACCGTCTGACAGGCCTCGAGTTTCTCCTGAGCCAGGCTGTAATCTCTCCATGCCGACTCCAGCTTCTCCATGGCAACCGGGGCAGAGATGCTGTTGTTTATGACAATGTTGATAGACTCCGTAAGGCTGTCGCTATCCGTGTTACCTGGGTTTCTCTCTCTGTCCAGTAGAAATAAAACCATGATAATGCAAATCAATAGAAAGAGTAACTCAATGTGAAATGTTGAATTGTATAAATAAATACATGTAATAAAACATTGTTACTTAATATTTGTTATTCTATAATAAAATAATTCCAATTCGAGAGGTGTGTGTGTGTGTGGGGGGGGGGGGTCAGAAAATGATACCTCATTACCATATAGTGCACTACTTTCGAACAGAGTGCACTATATAGGGCGCTATTTGCAACCCAGACCATCACAGTACCTTAATCCTCTCAGAGAATCGACTCCCTCAGCCAGTCGACAGAAGCGTTCAGCCACCGCTGAGTCCAGGAGCTTATCCACTTGCTTCTCCTTCTTCTTTAACTGTCCCCTCACAGCCTAAACACAGGGAGAAGCATTCAAAACACCAAAGACAGACACACAGTAGACAAAGGGAGAAGCATTCAAAACACCAAAGACAGACACACAGTAGACACAGGGAGAAGCATTCAAAACACCAAAGACAGACACACAGTAGACACAGGGAGAAGCATTCAAAACAACAAAGACAGACACAGTAGACACAGGGAGAAGCATTCAAAACACCAAAGACAGACACACAGTAGACACAGGGAGAAGCATTCAAAACACCAAAGACAGACACACAGTAGACACAGGGAGAAGCATTCAAAACACCAAAGACAGACACACAGTAGACACAGGGAGAAGCATTCAAAACACCAAAGACAGACAACACAGTAGCACAAATCTAATCGTATGTCACATGCTTTGGAAACAACAGCTGTAGATTGACAGTAAAATGCTTACTTTTCCAACAATAGTGTTATTTATTTATTTTATCTTTAAAAAAAGTAAATGGTGACAGGAGGAATACATCCACAAGACACCTGCTATATTGTTTATGCCGCCAATGAGGACATTATTTTTTAAATTTTACCTTTATTTAACCAGGCAAGTCAGTTAAGAACAAATTCTTATTTTCAATGACGGCCTAGGAACAGTGGGTTAACTGCCTTGTTCAGGGGCAGAACGACAGATTTGTACCTTGTCAGCTCAGGGGTTTGAACTTGCAACCTTCCGGTTACTAGTCCAACCCTCTAACCACTAGGCTACCCTGCCGCCCCAATTAGCCACATTATCTACCTTCACGTTCCTTCAGTCTTTCATAACATTCATTCTAACTATAACCCAGGGCCCGGCTTCCCGATAGCGTTGGAATTTAGGTTTACAAGTGTTTTAACGATGCATCTTTCCTGCAACAGCCGAAGATGCGTTTCCCAAAACACCACGTAGAAAGAGCATTCGCTAAGTGCGTTGGGCAACGTGTTGATACTGAAAGAAAAGGCAGTGCTGCTCTCGGCCCACTGGGCAAAATCTGGTTGAATCAACATGGTTTCCATGCCATTTCAACCCCAAAAATCTATGTGATGAAGTTAAATCAACGTGGGAAACTGATTGAAATTGCAAAAGTCATCAATGTAAGGGCATTTAGTGGTTTGTAAAGACTGAGGCAGACGAAAACAAAGTGAGTTTTCAAGTGCAACTTTACTAATGATGGTTTGGGGAAACAGCTGGGAGATTTAACAATGTTTCTAGGAAGGTCCTAACGATGGTTTGGGAAACAGCTGGGAGATTTAACAATGTTTCTAGGAAGGTCCTAACGATGGTTTGGGAAACAGCTGGGAGATTTAGCAATGTTCCTAGGAAGGTTCTATCGATGAACTTAGCATTAAGATGTTTTTGGGAAACCAGACCCAGGTCTATCCCCTTAAAACCTCATACCTGCACTACCATGTCCCTTCCACACTTACGACCCTGCCCAAAAAAAAAATAACATTGTTGAGGACAAAGCCAAACATTTGCATTATATACTGAACAAAAATATAAACGCAACATGTAAAGTGTTGGTCCCATGTTTCATGAGTTGAAATAAAATATACAATTTCTGCACAAAAAGCTTATTTTTCTCAGATTTTGTGCACAAATGTGTTTACATCCCTGTTAGTGAGCATTTCTACTTTGCCAAAATAATCCATCCACCTGACAGGTGTGGCATATCAATTAGTGTATTAAATAGCATGATCATTATACAGGTGCACCTTGTGCTGGGGACAATAAAAAGCCACTCTAAAATGTGCAGTTTTGTCACACAACACAATGCCACCGATGTCTCAAGTTTTGGGGGAGCATGCAATTGGCATGCTGACTGCAGGAATGTCCACCAGAGCTGTTGCCAGAGAATTTAATATTAATTCCTCTACCGTAAGCCACCTGCAACATAGTTTTTGAGAATTTGCAGTACGTCCAACCGGCCTCAAAACCACAAACCTTGTGTAACCATGACAGCCAAGGACCTCCACATCCAACTTCTTAATTTGATGAAACTGTGGGTTTGCACAACCAAAGAATTTCTCAGGGAAGCTTATCCGCGTGCTCGTCGTCCTCACCAGAGACTTGATCTGACCAGTTTTTCTGTCGTAACTGACTTCAGTGGGTAAATACTCACCTTCGATGGCAACTGGCATGCTGGAGAAGTGTTCTCTTCACGGATGAATGTCTCAGTACTTCCATTGCCTCATACTTGCCAGACATGTCACCCATTGAGCATGTGTGGGATGCTCTGGATCGATGTGTACGACAGCGTGTTCCAGTTCCCTCCAATATCCAGCAACTCCGCACAGCCATTAATGAGTGGGACAACGTTCCACAGGCCAATCAACAGCCTGATCAACTCTATGCGAAGGAGATGTGTCACTCTGCATGAGGCAAATGGTGGTCACTCCAGATACTGACTGGTTCTCTGATCCATCACGCCCCTACCTTTTTTTTAAACCTTTTCTGTTACCAACAGATGCATATCTGTATTTCCAGTCATGTGAAATCCATAGATTAGGTGTGGTGAGGGTTAAATATAGACTCGTTAATGTGATGTGGTGAGGGTTGAACGTAGACTCGTTAATGTGATGTGGTGAGGGTTGAATGTAGACTCGTTAATGTGGTGAGGGTTGAATGTGCTGTGGTGAGGGTTGAATGTAGACTTGTTAATGTGCTGTGGTGAGGGTTGAATGTGCTGTGTTGAGAGTTGAATGTGCTGTGGTGAGGGTTGAATGTAGACTCGTTAATGTGCTGTGGTGAGGGTTGAATGTAGACTCGTTAATGTGCTGTGGTGAGAGATGAATGTAGACTCATTAATGTGCTGTGGTGAGGGTTGAATGTAGACTCATTAATGTGCTGTGGTGAGGGTTGAATGTAGACTCGTTAATGTGCTGTGGTGAGGGTTGAATGTAGACTCGTTAATGTGCTGTGGTGAGGGTTGAATGTAGACTCGTTAATGTGCTGTGGTGAGGGTTGAATGTAGACTCGTTAATGTGCTGTGGTGAGGGTTGAATGTGCTGTGGTGAGGGTTGAACGTAGACTCGTTAATGTGCTGTGGTGAGGGTTGAACGTAGACTCGTTAATGTGCTGTGGTGAGGGTTGAACGTAGACTCGTTAATGTGCTGTGGTGACTTCTTAATGCTATGTGTTCATGAGCAGGTGCTCAGGGACAATTGACTAGTAGAAATCTGCTCCATACGACACCAGTCTCACCTGCACTTCCTGTTTGGCAACTTGCAGGTGTTTCTCCAGCTGCTCTGATTGGTTCTGGAGTGTGTTCCTCTCCACCTTCCATCTCTCTGCCTCTTTGGCATAATTAGCAATCTCCTCTTTCAACTTCTGAAATTACAATACAAGACGATACTCATACATAACTAATGCCCTGGAAAGCTTGCCGTGTGAGTGTGTCAGTGTGTCTCTCCCCTCTGTTTGTTCAACCTGGAGCTCTGAGAGGCTGTCTCTCAGCTGGTCCTCCCTGCGCTGGGTCTCTCGCTCTGCCTTCAGCCTCTGGTTCTCCTCCACCAGCTCCTGGTCCATCTTCTTCTTCATTAGGTTGGCAGCATGCTGGGCTGTGGCCTTGCTCTTCTCCCTGAGCAGGAGTTAAAACACACAGGCTGCTCAACCCTATTCTCTAAAAGACTACTTTGACACTATGGGCCCTGGTAAAAAGTAGTGCTCTGTTTAGGGAATAGGATGTAGGAAATGGGGGGGCATTTTGGACCCCATTTCCTATATATGGGCTCTGGTCAAAAGGTATACAGGGAATAGGGTGCCATTTGGGATGCAGACAGTCATGGGATAAAAACAACCCAGTTAGTAATCACCACTACAAACCACCCAGTTAGTAATCACCACTACAAACCACCCAGTTAGTAATCACTACTGCAAACCACCCAGTTAGTAATCGCCCACTACAAACCACCCAGTTAGTAATCACTACTGCAAACCACCCAGTTAGTAATCACTACTGCAAACCACCCAGTTAGTAATCACTACTGCAAACCACCCAGTTAGTAATCGCCCACTACAAACCACCCAGTTAGTAATCACCACTACAAACCACCCAGTTAGTAATCACCACTACAAACCACCCAGTTAGTAATCTCCACTACAAACCACCCAGTTAGTAATCACCACTACAAACCACCCAGTTAGTAATCTCTACTACAAACCACCCCAATCACTGATCATCCTGAGCTTGTTGCAACCCCCTAGATCTCTAAACAGTCTTTATATAAACATGCTGCAAAAGTAACAAGGTGGCTATGTTACGGTATTCATGGTTCTCCTCACACACACTCAGTCTCACACACCATGTTGATTCTACTGTATTGGCTGGCTCTCACACACACTCAGTCTCACACACCATGTTGAATCTACTGTATTGGCTGGCTCTCACACACACTCAGTCTCACACACCATGTTGAATCTACTGTATTGGCTGGCTCTCACACACACTCAGTCTCACACACCATGTTGATTCTATTGTATTGGCTGGCTCTCACACACGCGTTGATTATATTGTATCGGCTGGCTCTCACACACACACCATGTTGATTCTATTGTATTGGCTGGCTCTCACACGCACACACGTTGATTATATTGTATCGGCTGGCTCTCACACACACACCATGTTGATTCTATTGTATAGGCTGGCTCTCACACACACACACACACACACGTTGATTATATTGTATCGGCTGGCTCTCACACACACACCATGTTGATTCTATTGTATTGGCTGGCTCTCACACACACATACATTGATTATATTTTATAGGCTGGCTCTCACACACACACATTGATTATATTTTATAGGCTGGCTCTCACACACATACACACACACACGTTGATTCTATTGTATTGGCTGGCTCTCTCACACACACACGTTGATTCTATTGTACTGGCTGGCTCATAGCTACATTAACAGTTTAAACTATTAACAGCCTAAACAGAAGAGTCAATCTCCACTCCAGCAGCTTATCATGTTAAATCCCCAAAGCTACTTCCAGCCACCAAACAAGTCAAACATTATTTGTCACATGTGCTGAATATAACAAGGGTTGACCTTACTGTGAAATGCTTACTTACAAGCCTTTAACCAACAGTGCAGTTCAAGAAGAGTTAAGAAAATATTTACCAAATAAACTAAAGTAAAAATAGAAATATAATAAAAAGTAACACAATAACGAGGCGATATGCATGGAGTACCGGTACCGAGTTAGTGTGCAGGGGTTCAGGCTATATGCATGGAGTACCGGTACCGAGTTAGTGTGCAGGGGTTCAGGTTATATGCATGGGGTACCGGTACCGAGTTAGTGTGCAGGGGTTCAGGTTATATGCATGGGGTACCGGTACCGAGTTAGTGTGCAGGGGTTCAGGCTATATGCATGGAGTACCGGTACCGAGTTAGTGTGCAGGGGTTCAGGCTATATGCATGGGGTACCGGTACCGAGTTAGTGTGCAGGGGTTCAGGCTATATGCATGGGGTACCGGTACCGAGTTAGTGTGCAGGGGTTCAGGCTATATGCATGGAGTACCGGTACCGAGTTAGTGTGCAGGGGTTCAGGTTATATGCATGGGGTACCGGTACCGAGTCAGTGTGCAGGGGTTCAGGTTATATGCATGGGGTACCGGTACCGAGTTAGTGTGCAGGGGTTCAGGCTATATGCATGGGGTACCGGTACCGAGTTAGTGTGCAGGGGTTCAGGCTATATGCATGGAGTACCGGTACCGAGTTAGTGTGCAGGGGTTCAGGCTATATGCATGGAGTACCGGTACCGAGTTAGTGTGCAGGGGTTCAGGTTATATGCATGGGGTACCGGTACCGAGTTAGTGTGCAGGGGTTCAGGCTATATGCATGGAGTACCGGTACCGAGTTAGTGTGCAGGGGTTCAGGCTATATGCATGGAGTACCGGTACCGAGTTAGTGTGCAGGGGTTCAGGCTATATGCATGGAGTACCGGTACCGAGTTAGTGTGCAGGGGTTCAGGCTATATGCATGGAGTACCGGTACCGAGTTAGTGTGCAGGGGTTCAGGCTATATGCATGGAGTACCGGTACCGAGTTAGTGTGCAGGGGTTCAGGCTATATGCATGGAGTACCGGTACCGAGTTAGTGTGCAGGGGTTCAGGCTGTATGCATGGAGTACCGGTACCGAGTTAGTGTGCAGGGGTTCAGGCTATATGCATGGAGTACCGGTACCGAGTTAGTGTGCAGGGGTTCAGGCTATATGCATGGAGTACCGGTATCGAGTTAGTGTGCAGGGGTTCAGGCTATATGCATGGAGTAACGGTACCGAGTTAGTGTGCAGGGGTTCAGGCTATATGCATGGAGTAACGGTACCGAGTTAGTGTGCAGGGGTTCAGGCGATATGCATGGAGTACCGGTACCGAGTTAGTGTGCAGGGGTTCAGGCTATATGCATGGAGTACCGGTACCGAGTTAGTGTGCAGGGGTTCAGGCTATATGCATGGAGTACCGGTACCGAGTTAGTGTGCAGGGGTTCAGGCTATATGCATGGAGTACCGGTACCGAGTTAGTGTGCAGGGGTTCAGGCTATATGCATGGAGTACCGGTACCGAGTTAGTGTGCAGGGGTTCAGGCTATATGCATGGGGTACCGGTACCGAGTTAGTGTGCAGGGGTTCAGGCTATATGCATGGGGTACCGGTACCGAGTTAGTGTGCAGGGGTTCAGGCTATATGCATGGGGTACCGGTACCGAGTTAGTGTGCAGGGGTTCAGGCTATATGCATGGGGTACCGGTACCGAGTTAGTGTGCAGGGGTTCAGGCTATATGCATGGGGTACCGGTACCGAGTTAGTGTGCAGGGGTTCAGGCTATATGCATGGAGTACCGGTACCGAGTTAGTGTGCAGGGGTTCAGGCTATATGCATGGAGTACCGGTACCGAGTTAGTGTGCAGGGGTTCAGGCTATATGCACGGGGTACCGGTACCGAGTTAGTGTGCAGGGGTTCAGGCTATATGCATGGAGTACCGGTACCGAGTTAGTGTGCAGGGGTTCAGGTTATATGCATGGGGTACCGGTACCGAGTTAGTGTGCAGGGGTTCAGGTTATATGCATGGGGTACCGGTACCGAGTTAGTGTGCAGGGGTTCAGGCTATATGCATGGGGTACCGGTACCGAGTTAGTGTGCAGGGGTTCAGGCTGTATGCATGGAGTACCGGTACCGAGTTAGTGTGCAGGGGTTCAGGCTATATGCATGGAGTACCGGTACCGAGTTAGTGTGCAGGGGTTCAGGCTGTATGCATGGAGTACCGGTACCGAGTTAGTGTGCAGGGGTTCAGGTTATATGCATGGAGTACCGGTACCAAGTTAGTGTGCAGGGGTTCAGGCTATATGCATGGGGTACCGGTACCGAGTTAGTGTGCAGGGGTTCAGGTTATATGCATGGAGTACCGGTACCAAGTTAGTGTGCAGGGGTTCAGGCTATATGCATGGGGTACCGGTACCGAGTTAGTGTGCAGGGGTTCAGGCTATATGCATGGGGTACCGGTACCGAGTTAGTGTGCAGGGGTTCAGGCTATATGCATGGGGTACCGGTACCGAGTTAGTGTGCAGGGGTTCAGGCTATATGCATGGGGTACCGGTACCGAGTTAGTGTGCAGGGGTTCAGGCTATATGCATGGGGTACCGGTACCGAGTTAGTGTGCAGGGGTTCAGGCTATATGCATGGAGTACCGGTACCGAGTTAGTGTGCAGGGGTTCAGGTTATATGCATGGAGTACCGGTACCGAGTTAGTGTGCAGGGGTTCAGGTTATATGCATGGGGTACCGGTACCGAGTTAGTGTGCAGGGGTTCAGGCTATATGCATGGGGTACCGGTACCGAGTTAGTGTGCAGGGGTTCAGGCTATATGCATGGGGTACCGGTACCGAGTTAGTGTGCAGGGGTTCAGGCTATATGCAGGGGGTACCGGTACCGAGTTAGTGTGCAGGGGTTCAGGCTATATGCATGGGGTACCGGTACCGAGTTAGTGTGCAGGGGTTCAGGCTATATGCATGGGGTACCGGTACCGAGTTAGTGTGCAGGGGTTCAGGCTATATGCAGGGGGTACCGGTACCGAGTTAGTGTGCAGGGGTTCAGGCTATATGCATGGGGTACCGGTACCGAGTTAGTGTGCAGGGGTTCAGGCTATATGCATGGGGTACCGGTACCGAGTTAGTGTGCAGGGGTTCAGGCTATATGCATGGGGTACCGGTACCGAGTTAGTGTGCAGGGGTTCAGGCTATATGCATGGGGTACCGGTACCGAGTTAGTGTGCAGGGGTTCAGGCTATATGCATGGGGTACCGGTACCGAGTTAGTGTGCAGGGGTTCAGGCTATATGCATGGGGTACCGGTACCGAGTTAGTGTGCAGGGGTTCAGGCTATATGCATGGGGTACCGGTACCGAGTTAGTGTGCAGGGGTTCAGGCTATATGCATGGGGTACCGGTACCGAGTTAGTGTGCAGGGGTTCAGGCTGTATGCAGGGGGTACCGGTACCGAGTTAGTGTGCAGGGGTTCAGGCTATATGCATGGGGTACCGGTACCGAGTTAGTGTGCAGGGGTTCAGGCTATATGCATGGAGTACCGGTACCGAGTTAGTGTGCAGGGGTTCAGGCTATATGCATGGAGTACCGGTACCAAGTTAGTGTGCAGGGGTTCAGGCTATATGCATGGAGTACCGGTACCGAGTTAGTGTGCAGGGGTTCAGGCTATATGCATGGGGTACCGGTACCGAGTTAGTGTGCAGGGGTTCAGGTTATATGCATGGAGTACCGGTACCGAGTTAGTGTGCAGGGGTTCAGGCTGTATGCAGGGGGTACCGGTACCAAGTTAGTGTGCAGGGGTTCAGGCTATATGCATGGGGTACCGGTACCGAGTTAGTGTGCAGGGGTTCAGGCTATATGCATGGGGTACCGGTACCGAGTTAGTGTGCAGGGGTTCAGGCTATATGCATGGAGTACCGGTACCGAGTTAGTGTGCAGGGGTTCAGGCTATATGCATGGGGTACCGGTACCGAGTTAGTGTGCAGGGGTTCAGGCTATATGCATGGAGTACCGGTACCGAGTTAGTGTGCAGGGGTTCAGGCTATATGCATGGAGTACCGGTACCGAGTTAGTGTGCAGGGGTTCAGGCTATATGCATGGAGTACCGGTACCGAGTTAGTGTGCAGGGGTTCAGGCTATATGCATGGAGTACCGGTACAGAGTTAGTGTGCAGGGGTTCAGGCTATATGCATGGAGTACCGGTACCGAGTTAGTGTGCAGGGGTTCAGGCTGTATGCATGGGGTACCGGTACCGAGTTAGTGTGCAGGGGTTCAGGCTATATGCATGGGGTACCGGTACCGAGTTAGTGTGCAGGGGTTCAGGCTATATGCATGGGGTACCGGTACCGAGTTAGTGTGCAGGGGTTCAGGCTGTATGCATGGAGTACCGGTACCGAGTTAGTGTGCAGGGGTTCAGGCTGTATGCATGGGGTACCGGTACCGAGTTAGTGTGCAGGGGTTCAGGCTGTATGCAGGGGGTACCGGTACCGAGTTAGTGTGCAGGGGTTCAGGCGATATGCATGGGGTACCGGTACCGAGTTAGTGTGCAGGGGTTCAGGCTATATGCATGGAGTACCGGTACCGAGTTAGTGTGCAGGGGTTCAGGCTATATGCATGGGGTACCGGTACCGAGTTAGTGTGCAGGGGTTCAGGCTATATGCATGGGGTACCGGTACCGAGTTAGTGTGCAGGGGTTCAGGCTATATGCATGGGGTACCGGTACCGAGTTAGTGTGCAGGGGTTCAGGCTATATGCATGGGGTACCGGTACCGAGTTAGTGTGCAGGGGTTCAGGCTATATGCATGGGGTACCGGTACCGAGTTAGTGTGCAGGGGTTCAGGCTATATGCAGGGGGTACCGGTACCGAGTTAGTGTGCAGGGGTTCAGGCTATATGCATGGGGTACCGGTACCGAGTTAGTGTGCAGGGGTTCAGGCTATATGCATGGGGTACCGGTACCGAGTTAGTGTGCAGGGGTTCAGGCTATATGCATGGGGTACCGGTACCGAGTTAGTGTGCAGGGGTTCAGGCTATATGCATGGAGTACCGGTACCGAGTTAGTGTGCAGGGGTTCAGGCTATATGCATGGAGTACCGGTACCGAGTTAGTGTGCAGGGGTTCAGGCTATATGCATGGAGTACCGGTACCGAGTTAGTGTGCAGGGGTTCAGGCTATATGCAGGGGGTACCGGTACCGAGTTAGTGTGCAGGGGTTCAGGCTATATGCATGGAGTACCGGTACTGAGTCAGTGTGCAGGGGTTCAGGCTATATGCATGGAGTACCGGTACCGAGTCAGTGTGCAGGGGTTCAGGCTATATGCATGGAGTACCGGTACCGAGTCAGTGTGCAGGGGTTCAGGCTATATGCATGGGGTACCGGTACCGAGTTAGTGTGCAGGGGTTCAGGCTATATGCATGGGGTACCGGTACCGAGTTAGTGTGCAGGGGTTCAGGCTATATGCATGGAGTACCGGTACTGAGTCAGTGTGCAGGGGTTCAGGCTATATGCATGGAGTACCGGTACTGAGTCAGTGTGCAGGGGTTCAGGCTATATGCATGGAGTACCGGTACCGAGTCAGTGTGCAGGGGTTCAGGCTATATGCATGGGGTACCGGTACCGAGTTAGTGTGCAGGGGTTCAGGCTATATGCAGGGGGTACCGGTACCGAGTTAGTGTGCAGGGGTTCAGGTTATTTGAGGTTCATTTGTACATGTAGGTAGGGGTGAAGTGACTATGCATAGATAATAAACAGAGAGTACATGTAGGTAGGGGTGAAGTGACTATGCATAGATAATAAACAGAGAGTACATGTAGGTAGGGGTAAAGTGACTATGCATAGATAATAAACAGAGAGTAGCAGCAGTGGACATGTAGGTAGGGGTGAAGTGACTATGCATAGATAATAAACAGAGAGTAGCAGCAGTGGACATGTAGGTAGGGGTAAAGTGACTATGTATAGATAATAAACAGAGAGTAGCAGCAGTGTACATGTAGGTAGGGGTAAAGTGACTATGCATAGATAATAAACAGAGAGTAGCAGCAGTGTACATGTAGGTAGGGGTGAAGTGACTATGTATAGATAATAAACAGCGAGTAGCAGCAGTGTACATGTAGGTAGGGGTGAAGTGACTATGCATAGATAATAAACAGAGAGTAGCAGCAGTGTACATGTAGGTAGGGGTAAAGTGACTATGCATAGATAATAAACAGAGAGTAGCAGCAGTGTACATGTAGGTAGGGGTAAAGTGACTATGCATAGATAATAAACAGAGAGTAGCAGCAGTGTACATGTAGGTAGGGGTAAAGTGACTATGCATAGATAATAAACAGAGAGTAGCAGCAGTGTACATATAGGTAGGGGTAAAGTGACTATGCATAGATAATAAACAGAGAGTAGCAGCAGTGTACATGTAGGTAGGGGTAAAGTGACTATGTATAGATAATAAACAGAGAGTACATGTAGGTAGGGGTAAAGTGACTATGTATAGATAATAAACAGAGAGTAGCAGCAGTGTACATGTAGGTAGGGGTGAAGTGACTATGTATAGATAATAAACAGAGAGTAGCAGCAGTGTACATGTAGGTAGGGGTAAAGTGACTATGTATAGATAATAAACAGAGAGTAGCAGCAGTGTACATGTAGGTAGGGGTAAAGTGACTATGTATAGATAATAAACAGAGAGTAGCAGCAGTGTACATGTAGGTAGGGGTAAAGTGACTATGTATAGATAATAAACAGAGAGTAGCAGCAGTGTACATGTAGGTAGGGGTAAAGTGACTATGTATAGATAATAAACAGAGAGTACATGTAGGTAGGGGTGAAGTGACTATGTATAGATAATAAACAGAGAGTACATGTAGGTAGGGGTGAAGTGACTATGTATAGATAATAAACAGAGAGTACATGTAGGTAGGGGTGAAGTGACTATGCATAGATAATAAACAGAGAGTACATGTAGGTAGGGGTGAAGTGACTATGTATAGATAATAAACAGAGAGTACATGTAGGTAGGGGTGAAGTGACTATGCATAGATAATAAACAGAGAGTAGCAGCAGTGTACATGTAGGTAGGGGTAACGTGACTATGCATAGATAATAAACAGAGAGTAGCAGCAGTGTACATGTAGGTAGGGGTAAAGTGACTATGTATAGATAATAAACAGAGAGTAGCAGCAGTGTACATGTAGGTAGGGGTAAAGTGACTATGCATAGATAATAAACAGAGAGTAGCAGCAGTGTACATGTAGGTAGGGGTAAAGTGACTATGCATAGATAATAAACAGAGAGTAGCAGCAGTGTACATGTAGGTAGGGGTAAAGTGACTATGCATAGATAATAAACAGAGAGTAGCAGCAGTGTACATGTAGGTAGGGGTAAAGTGACTATGCATAGATAATAAACAGAGAGTAGCAGCAGTGTACATGTAGGTAGGGGTGAAGTGACTATGCATAGATAATAAACAGAGAGTAGCAGCAGTGTACATGTAGGTAGGGGTAAAGTGACTATGTATAGATAATAAACAGAGAGTACATGTAGGTAGGGGTGAAGTGACTATGTATAGATAATAAACAGAGAGTACATGTAGGTAGGGGTGAAGTGACTATGTATAGATAATAAACAGAGAGTACATGTAGGTAGGGGTGAAGTGACTATGCATAGATAATAAACAGAGAGTACATGTAGGTAGGGGTGAAGTGACTATGTATAGATAATAAACAGAGAGTACATGTAGGTAGGGGTGAAGTGACTATGCATAGATAATAAACAGAGAGTAGCAGCAGTGTACATGTAGGTAGGGGTAACGTGACTATGCATAGATAATAAACAGAGAGTAGCAGCAGTGTACATGTAGGTAGGGGTAAAGTGACTATGTATAGATAATAAACAGAGAGTAGCAGCAGTGTACATGTAGGTAGGGGTAAAGTGACTATGCATAGATAATAAACAGAGAGTAGCAGCAGTGTACATGTAGGTAGGGGTAAAGTGACTATGCATAGATAATAAACAGAGAGTAGCAGCAGTGTACATGTAGGTAGGGGTAAAGTGACTATGCATAGATAATAAACAGAGAGTAGCAGCAGTGTACATGTAGGTAGGGGTGAAGTGACTATGCATAGATAATAAACAGAGAGTAGCAGCAGTGTACATGTAGGTAGGGGTGAAGTGACTATGCATAGATAATAAACAGAGAGTAGCAGCAGTGTACATGTAGGTAGGGGTAAAGTGACTATGCATAGATAATAAACAGAGAGTAGCAGCAGTGTACATGTAGGTAGGGGTAAAGTGACTATGTATAGATAATAAACAGAGAGTAGCAGCAGTGTACATGTAGGTAGGGGTAAAGTGACTATGTATAGATAATAAACAGAGAGTAGCAGCAGTGTACATGTAGGTAGGGGTAAAGTGACTATGCATAGATAATAAACAGAGAGTAGCAGCAGTGTACATGTAGGTAGGGGTAAAGTGACTATGTATAGATAATAAACAGAGAGTAGCAGCAGTGTACATGTAGGTAGGGGTAAAGTGACTATGCATAGATAATAAACAGAGAGTAGCAGCAGTGTACATGTAGGTAGGGGTAAAGTGACTATGTATAGATAATAAACAGAGAGTAGCAGCAGTGTACATGTAGGTAGGGGTAAAGTGACTATGTATAGATAATAAACAGAGAGTAGCAGCAGTGTACATGTAGGTAGGGGTAAAGTGACTATGTATAGATAATAAACAGAGAGTACATGTAGGTAGGGGTAAAGTGACTATGTATAGATAATAAACAGAGAGTACATGTAGGTAGGGGTAAAGTGACTATGTATAGATAATAAACAGAGAGTACATGTAGGTAGGGGTGAAGTGATAGATAATAAACAGAGAGTAGCAGCAGTGTACATGTAGGTAGGGGTAAAGTGATAGATAATAAACAGAGAGTAGCAGCAGTGGACATGTAGGTAGGGGTAAAGTGATAGATAATAAACAGAGAGTAGCAGCAGTGTACATGTAGGTAGGGGTAAAGTGACTATGTATAGATAATAAACAGAGAGTACATGTAGGTAGGGGTGAAGTGATAGATAATAAACAGAGAGTAGCAGCAGTGTACATGTAGGTAGGGGTAAAGTGATAGATAATAAACAGAGAGTAGCAGCAGTGGACATGTAGGTAGGGGTAAAGTGATAGATAATAAACAGAGAGTAGCAGCAGTGTACATGTAGGTAGGGGTAAAGTGACTATGTATAGATAATAAACAGAGAGTACATGTAGGTAGGGGTAAAGTGATAGATAATAAACAGAGAGTAGCAGCAGTGTACATGTAGGTAGGGGTAAAGTGACTATGTATAGATAATAAACAGAGAGTACATGTAGGTAGGGGTAAAGTGATAGATAATAAACAGAGAGTAGCAGCAGTGGACATGTAGGTAGGGGTAAAGTGATAGATAATAAACAGAGAGTAGCAGCAGTGTACATGTAGGTAGGGGTAAAGTGACTATGTATAGATAATAAACAGAGAGTAGCAGCAGTGTAAAAACAAAGGGACCAATGTAAATAGCCTGGTGGCCATTTGACTCATTGTTCAGCAGTCTTATGCTTGGGGGTAGAATCTGTTAAGGAGCCTTTTGGTCCCCGACTTGGTGCTCCGGTACCGCTTGACGTGCGGTAGAAGAGAAAACAGTATGACTTGGGTGACTGGAGTCTCTGACAATTGTATGTGCTTTCCTCTGATATCGCCTGGTATAGAGGTCCTGGATGGCAGGACGCTTGCCCCCAGTGATGTACTGGGCCCTACACACTACCTTCTGTAGCGCCTTATGGTCAGATGCCGAGCATTTGCCATACCAGGCGGTGATGCAACCGGTCAGGATGCTCTCGATGGTGCAGCTGTAGAACTTTTTGAGGATCTGGGGACCCATGCCAAATCTTTTCAGTCTCCTGAGGGGAAAAAGGTGTTGTCATGCCCTCTTCACAACTGTCTTGGTGTGTTTGGACCATAATTGTTCTTTTGTGATGTGGACACCAAGGACCTTGAAACTCTCGACCCGCTCCACTACAGCCCCGTTGATGTTAATGCCTTTCCCCGTAGTCCACGATCAGCTCCTTTGTCTTGCTCACACTGAGGGAGAGATTGTTGTCCTGGCACCACATTGCCAGGTCTCTGAGCTGATCATTCAGGTGATCACCCAGATTGGCCAGTCGTGTGAGAACCTCGTCATCATTCAAACGGTCAGACAAGTGAAAATTATGGTCAGTAAAGAAAACTTTAAGCTCGTCTCTAAATATTATTATTTTTTTTAAATCTATATTTTGTATCCATTTAATAATTTTGCACGCCCAATTTCAGTTTTTGATTTGTTAAAAAAGTTTGAAATATCCAATAAATGTCGTTCCACTTCATGATTGTGTCCCACTTGTTGTTGATTCTTCACAAAAAAATACAGTTTTATATCTTTATGCTTGAAGCCTGAAATGTGGCAAAAGGTCGCAAAGTTCAAGGGGGCCGAATACTTTCGCAAGGCACTGTATCTGTCGTTCTTCCCCTGAACAGGCAGTTAACCCACTGTTCCCAGGCCGTCATTGAAAATAAGAATGTGTTCTTAACTGACTTGCCTGGTTAAATAAAGGTAAAATTAAAAATTAAAAATACCAGGAGCTGCACCAGGCCGACCACGTCTGTTGACTCATCCAGCTGTAACAGACATATACCAGGAGCTGTGCCAGGCCCACCACGTCTGTTGATTCATCCAGCTGTAACAGACATATACCAGGAGCTCTGCCGCGTCTGTTGACTCATCCAGCTGTAACAGACATATACCAGGAGCTGTGCCAGGCCCGCCACGTCTGTTGACTCATCCAGCTGTAATGCACAGAATTCACTGGCTTGTATGTGAAGCAGTAATTGTTTCAAAACATCTCCTGCCATGTCACTGATGAGTCATGAAACGGCGTTGTTTGATGGAGACATTGTCTGTATAGTTTTTTTTTACCTTTTCCCCCAGCATTGTCCCAGCCATATCCTCGGCAGCAGGAATAATTAAATACTTCCACTATAGTATGAGGCTTGCCTGTCCTAGCCACTCGGTAGCTCACCATATAAGACTCTTCTAGCCCCTTCTTATTAATGGTATCTGTTGCTTTTATACATGTCTCATTACTCAAACGTCGTCTTAATTCTCGCTCCAAAAAATTCCTATGGCTTATTTTTCAAATTGGTATGTTTTGTTTCTAAATGTCTGCACAAGAGTGAAGGTTTCATTGAGTTGTGAGATAGTACTTTGCACATATACACACACTGTGGTTGAGGAAAGGCACTACTCACAATATGAGTGAACCCCAAATCAATGTAGTTCTCATCATATTTGCGCCTCTTCAATGGTCCAACGTCCCTGTCTGTTGTTCGGTGCTTTCCCGGGTAAGGGGGTAGTAGCTCTTCAGCTGCATCAGATTCAAAACTGTCAGTGTCCATGCTAGCTGGGCTAACAACAATTGTAGAATTACTGATGCTAGCTGGGCTAACAACAAATGTAGAATTACTGATGCTAGCTGGGCTAACAACAAATGTAGAATTATTGATGCTAGCATTGGATGTGCTCGTGGAACAACTTGTCGTCAACAGGTGCAGGTGTAGTACTGCTGGTAGTAGCAGTACTACCAGTAGAGCTGGTATGCGTCTATGGACATGGGCCTTACTTAAAAAAAAAACATTAATCAATTTTCACACAAACAGAATGAGCAGCAGCTACGTTTGGCTAAATACGGACTGTGAGTGGAATTCCCGCGAGAGAGTAATGGTTAATGTGAATGGATGTTAATTATTTGACTAGGCTACCTGTATTTGACAATGTGTTATTTTGCTGAACACTATATGGTTTCATTACATTTTTTGGGCAGTGAAAGAAGAATACTCCAGTTGAGAAAAAAACCTCACTGTTGTAAATGTGAATACAAATAAAATATTGTATTATATATGTCGTACTCCCAACGGCATTGCGCGTACGTACCCCAGTTTGGGAATACCTGGTCTAGGGTATCCGGGAGGATGCTGTTGGCTACAGGGCGGTAATCATTTAGGCAGGTTACCTTCGCTTCCTTAGGCACAGAGACTATGATGGTCTGCTTGAAACATGTAGGGATTACAGACTCAGTCTGGGAGAGGTTGAAGATGTCAGTGAAGACTCGTGCCAGTTGGTCCGCACATACTTTGAGTACACGTCCTGGTAATCCATCTGGCCCGCGGCTTTGTGAATGTTGACCTGTTTAAAGGTCTTGCTCACATCGGCTACAGAGAGTGTTTTCACACACTCATCCAGAACAGCTTGTGCTCTCGTGCATGCTTCAGTGTTGCTTGCCTCAAAGCAAACATAAAAGGCTCATCTGGTAGGCTCGCGTCACTGGGCAGCTCACGTCTGGGTTTCCCTTTGTAGTCCGCAATAGTTTTCAAGCCCTGCCACATCCGACGAGCGTCAGAGCCAGTGTAGTAGGATTCAATGTTAATCCTGTATTGACGCTTTGCTCATTTGATGGTTCGTCTGAGGGCATAGTGGGATTTCTTATAAGCGTCCGGATTAGTGTCCCGCTTCCCTGAAAGCATCAGATCTAGCCTTTATCTCGATGCGGATGTTGCCTGTAATCCATGGCTTCTGGTTGGGGTATGTACGTACGGTCACCGTGGGGACGATGTCATTGATGCACTTATTGATGAAGCCAATGACTGATGTGGTGTACTCCTCAATGCCATTGGAGGAATCCCAGAACATATTCCAGTGTCTGCTAGCAAAACAGTCCTGTCAAGTAGCATCCATGTCATCTGACCACTTCCGTATTGAGCGAGTCACTTGTACTTCCTGATTTAGTTTTTTGCTTGTAAGCAGGAATCAGGAGGATAGAATTATGGTCAGATTTGCCAAATGGAGGGCAGGGGAGAGCTTTGTATGCATCTCTGTGTGTGGAGTAAAGGTGGTCTAGTTTTTTTCCCTCTAATTGCACATGTGATAGGCTGGTAAAAATGTGGTGAAACTGATTTAAGTTTGCCTGCATTAAAGTCCCCGGCCACTAGGAGCGCCACTTCTGGGCGAGCATTTTCTTGTTTGCTTATGGCCTTATAGAGTTGGTTGAGTGCGGTCTTGGTGCCAGCATCGGTCTGTGGTGGTAAATAGACGGCTACGAATAATATAGATGAGAACTCTCTTGGTAGATAGTGTGGTCTACAGCATATCATATACTCTACCTCAGGCAAGCAATACCTCGAGACTCCTTTAATATTAGACATCGCTCACCAGCTGTTATTGACAAAGACACACACCCCCACCCCTAGTCTTACCAGACATAGCGTTTCTGTTCTGCCGGTGCATGGAAAATCTCGCCAGCTCTATATTATCCGTGTCGTCGTTCAGCCACGACTCGGTGAAACATAAGATTACAGTTCTTAATGTCCCGTTGGTAGGATAATCAAAGATTAATTTTATTTTCCAATGATTGCGTGTTAGCAAGTAGAACGGAAGGCAGTGGGAGTTACTCGCTCGTCTATGGATTCTCAGAAGGCAGCCCGATCTCCCAATTTTTAAAAAACATTTTTTATTTTACTAGGCAAGTCAGTTAAGAACAAAATCTTATTTTCAATGACGGCCTAGGAACAGTGGGTTAACTGCCTGTTCAGGGGCAGAACGACAGATTTGTACCTTGTCAGCTCGGGGATTTGAACTTGCAACCTTCCGTTTACTAGTCCAACGCTCTAACCACTAGGCTACCCTGCCGCCCCAATACCATTCACAGCACAAGATTATTAATTTCAAGTGAAAAAGTCAAAGTATGGGCCACTGCGAACAACCCTGATTCAACTACTTGCAAAGCTCTTCATTAGTTGAATCAGCTGTGCTAGTGCTGGGCTGGAACAAAACATTTCCAGTCCTTGGGATCCCAGAGGAACAGACAGAAAACACAGTCCTAGACAGACAGGTATCTTACTTCATTATCCCAGCGGAACAGACAGACAGGTATCTTACTTCATTATCCCAGCGGAACAGACAGGTATCTTACTTCCTTATCCCAGCGGAACAGACAGACAGGTGTCTTACTTCATTATCCCAGTGGAACAGACAGACAGGTATCTTATTTCATTATCCCAGCGGAACAGACAGACAGGTGTCTTACTTCATTATCCCAGCGGAACAGACAGACAGGTATCTTACTTCATTATCCCAGCGGAACAGACAGACAGGTGTCTTACTTCATTATCCCAGTGGAACAGACAGGTATCTTACTTCATTATCCCAGCGGAACAGACAGACAGGTGTCTTACTTCATTGAAAGGGGACTCTGGTCGGGGAAAACAGGCCGTAGTTTGGGCATGCAGACTGTAGAGCCAGGTATGTCCCCATCCCCCTGGGGGCCAGGCCAATCCAACACCCGCTGAGGCCACGGGCAATGGGACTCCTGCAGGGCCCGCACAGACATGGGGCCCTCACGGTTACTCCCCGGGAGGGTGAACTTGGCAAACTTCATCTTCAAAACCTAAGAGAGCATTTTATTGTCAGTTTTCAAGATGTGCCTTGAGTCATAAAAACTCCTTACAGGACATAACAGACAGAGGTTTGTTTGAGGACCTCTTCACCGATGTCCAGGTTTCCCTGAAAGGCCTGGACCAGGACGGTCCCGTCCAAGCAGACAGACTTCTTCTGGATGCGGACCTTCTTCCCATAGATCAGATTCTGAAGGAAGGCCTTTCCCTAAAGTGCAAAACAAGACAATGCACATTTTGTGAGCAGAAGGACTCTACTGAAAATACATCACAATGTCTCAACCCATTCACACATATATGACACCAAATACTAAACACTAACCATTAAGATAACAATCCTATTTTGCGTGGGGGACCTGCCATATTTCCACATAGACATTAATGACAGCACATGGAGAGGAACAGAGTACCTGCAGGAAATGTGCTGAGTCTTGGTCAGTGGACACACTGAAGCCCTGGAACTTGTACTTCTTGACCAGACAAGGTGCCTGTAGATCCCCTGGCAGCTCCACCAGAGCTGACCGACTGACAAACTCTGTGTTCCCATAGTCAATGTAGGACACGTGAAACTGGACACAAGATGGAGATTGGAATGTCAGTCTGCATTCCAAATGACATCCTATTCCCTATATAATGCACTACTTTTGACCAGGGCCTATAGGGATAAGTAGTGCACTATAGGGAATAGGGTGCCATTTGGAAACAATGTTTCTTTTAAAGACAAGTTGGATACATAATCAGTCAGCACCACAGCCAGCCTCCTCACGCCAGTCAGCATCACAGCCAGCCTCCTCACGTCAGTCATCACCACAGCCAGCCTCCTCATGCCAGTCAGCACCACAGCCTCCTCAGGTCAGTCATCACCACAGCCAGCCTCCTCACACCAGTCATCACCACTGCCAGCCTCCTCACGCCAGTCATCACCACAGGCAGCCTCCTCACACCAGTCATCACCACAGGCAGCCTCCTCACACTAGTCATCACCACAGCCAGCCTCCTCACACTAGTCATCACCACAGCCTCCTCACACTAGTCATTACCACAGCCTCCTCACGTCAGTCATCACCACAGCCTCCTCACGTCAGTCATCACCACAGCCTCCTCACGTCAGTCATCACCACAGCCTCCTCACGCCAGTCATCACCACAGCCAGCCTCCTCACACTAGTCATCACCACAGCCTCCTCACGTCAGTCATCACCACAGCCTCCTCACGTCAGTCATCACCACAGCCTCCTCACGTCAGTCATCACCACAGCCTCCTCACGTCAGTCATCACCACAGCCTCCTCACGTCAGTCATCACCACAGCCTCCTCACGTCAGTAATCACCACAGCCTCCTCACGTCAGTCATCCCCACAGCCTCCTCATGTCAGTTAGCACAACATCATCCCGAGATAACACTGCAGGCTGTTGTTTAGTTTATGGCCCGGGGGGTTTACACACCAGCTGCAAATCCAAATCTATTACCTGTCTAACCACTTAACTTCCATACCAGGATCTCATCAGCACAGCCTCAGATCATGCTTGTGTCAGAATGAAGATATGAACCACAATGATACATTGATAAGCACCCTCACGCTTTTCCAGACAGCGAGATGGTCAGCGTGTCCCAAATTCCCCATAGGGTTCTGGTCAAAAGTAGTGCACTTTATAGGGAATAGGGTGCCATGTGGGTAGTATCCAGACACTCATTGACTCACATTATCAGTCTGCTGCAGAACCTTGCACCTGTACCAACAGCTGTCCTCAGAGAAGACTGCCCCATAAATCTAGATGCAAACACAAGATAGATGCAATGTATGAATCCAATGATAATGGTTTCTCTCTTCTCCATCACTCTAAGTCTAGGTTCTACCTTTCTTTACCTTCTGAGGATTGGGACTTCCAAGTACCCTTGGGGCTGTTGGGCATTTGTCTGCCAAGGCTTTTCTTATGTTGTCAATGGCTTGATCGTCCTTGACATTCTACAACACATAACAAACAAACAGATGGGAGTTTACTGTGTACATGTTTGGGTTACATTTCTTTGGTGTTCTTGTGTAAATCAAACGGATCAATCAACAGGTGAAATGTTCAACCAACGTTCTAACGTTAATTAATCCAATAGTGGTATGTGCTACGTGCAGTTAGCTACCTGCGCCCAAAACGTAATGGCGTCCAAAACGTGTGTTACACCAACAAGCTCCACTAAAATTAAATGAAACCAGTATTAATACGCAAAGGATATTTTTCATAATTAAGTGGATAGTTATAGAAATATTTAGACGACAAAAAGAATACTCACTATTCTCACCGTCCATCATTCATTGGTCAATGTTTATAGGTTGATTGGCTGTGATGTAAAAAACGCAACATGATAATGAGCTAGAATGCATGGCTACGGCTCCCTGGCTAGGCCAACGTGAAATGTATCCATTTATAAATTCAAGTTTTGGGAGAAATAATTTGTTCTAAAAAACAGATGTTGTCCATGAAGTTACCGTGGAAACAGACAAACATATATTTTTAATTACAGTAGGTCAACCTAATAATCTCACCTGTTTGGATCTTGATATGGGTCTTCTGTAAACGAAAGAAACACTTGACCTCATGCTGAGGTCAAGCGGTTCATGGAAAAACCTGACCCTCGAAGACACATTTTTTATGTGATACTCTACAGTGGGTCTCTTAGCAGGTGTAAATAATGTGTAGTACATATTAAAGCGATAAGGCACGAGGGGGTGTGGTATATTGCCAATATACCACGGCCAAGGGCTGTTCTTAAATCTGACGCAACGCGGAGTGCCTTGATACAGCCCGTAGCCGTGGTATAGTAGCCATATACAACAAACTCCCGAGGTGCCTTATTGCTATTATAAACTGGTTACCAACATAATTAGAGCAGTAAAAATACATGATTTGTCATACACGTGGTATAGGGTCTGATATACCACGGCTGTCAGCCAATCTGGATTCAGGGCTCAAACAACCCAGTTTATAATAGTTGAATATTGAATACATCATACTGTGTAAATAAAGGTACGTTTGTTATTCAACATGATAGTAACATGGTACTTAAGTAAAAAATACTTGAAAGTACTACTTAAGTTGTTTTTTAGGGGGGTATCTTTACTTTACTAAAGATAATTTTGACAACTTTTACTACCCTACATTCCTAAAGAAAATGTACTTTTTACTCCATACATTTTCCATGACACCCAAAAGTACTCATTACGTTTTGAATGCTTAGCAGGACAGGAAAATTGTCTAATTATCACACTTATCAAGAGAACATTCCTGGTCATCCCTACTGCCTCTGATCTGGCGGACTCACTAAACAGAGAACATCCCTGGTCATCCCTACTGCCTCTGATCTGGCGGACTCACTAAACAGAGAACATCCCTGGTCATCCCTACTGCCTCTGATCTGGGGGACTCACTAAACAGAGAACATTCCTGGTCATCCCTACTGCCTCTGATCTGGAGGACTCACTAAACAGAGAACATCCCTGGTCATCCCTACTGCCTCTGATCTGGAGGACTCACTAAACAGAGAACATCCCTGGTCATCCCTACTGCCTCTGATCTGGGGGACTCACTAAACAGAGAACATCCCTGGTCATCCCTACTGCCTCTGATCTGGAGGACTCACTAAACAGAGAACATCCCTGGTCATCCCTACTGCCTCTGATCTGGCGGACTCACTAAACAGAGAACATCCCTGGTCATCCCTACTGCCTCTGATCTGGAGGACTCACTAAACAGAGAACATCCCTGGTCATCCCTACTGCCTCTGATCTGGAGGACTCACTAAACAGAGTCATCCCTACTGCCTCTGATCTGGCGGACTCACTAAACAGAGAACATCCCTGGTCATCCCTACTACCTCTGATCTGGGGGACTCACTAAACAGAGAACATCCCTGGTCATCCCTACTGCCTCTGATCTGGCGGACTCACTAAACAGAGAACATCCCTGGTCATCCCTACTGCCTCTGATCTGGAGGACTCACTAAACAGAGAACATTCCTGGTCATCCCTACTGCCTCTGATCTGGAGGACTCACTAAACAGAGAACATCCCTGGTCATCCCTACTGCCTCTGATCTGGAGGACTCACTAAACAGAGTCATCCCTACTGCCTCTGATCTGGCGGACTCACTAAACAGAGAACATCCCTGGTCATCCCTACTGCCTCTGATCTGGAGGACTCACTAAGAACATCCTTTGTTTGTAAATAATGTCTGAGTGTTGGACCAAGCCCCTGGCTTTCCGTAAATTAAAACAAGAAAATACTTTATATAAGAAATGTCATTATTTATATTTTTACTCAAGTAGTATTTTACCGGGCGACTAACTTTTATTTGAGTAATATTTTCTTAAGGTATCTTTACTCTTACTCAAGTTTGAAAATTGGGTACTTTTTCCATTACTGATCATTCTTAAGTTACAAGGAGCTGCACAAGACCATATTTTGTTTAGCTTTATACACTGACTATAGCCAACAAACAATTGTTCTGTTGTTTATATACCAACTCTGCACCAGATGTCACTGTTACCATCTACTGAATGTAATAATGTGTGGCTAGCCAGGAATCATCATGAACAATACAATATCTTATGAAAAGGATTTTATGAAATTAATTCTTTATTAAAATTCAGTCTTCTGATGAAATGCCCAAACAACCATTGTCACTGAATCCCCCTCCCCATCGCATCAATACATCTCAAAACACACAAAAACACCCTAAACCCCAAGCTACATTCCAGTGCAAACACTAACAACCATGATTGTAAGACACTTCTTGTGTCATCTAGTCTACATAGCAGACTGGTTTATAATGGTAAAAAAGATCAAAACTTAGAGGACAACTTCAATTTACAGGCTGAATTCAACCAGTAACGGCAGTTTTAAACATTTGGAATCAGCCCCAAATGGTACACTGCTTTTCTCTACATAGTGCACTACTTTTGACCAGGACCCATAGGACTCCGGTCAAAAGTAGTGCACTATAAAAGGGAATAGGGTGCCATTTAGGAAGCAGACTCAGTGTCTCTTCTTTTCAATAAATAACACTCCAGTTTCAACAGTTCTTTAATTGTTGAGTCACTTGGTGACATTGACATCGGCTCCGTATATGAAGTCCTCTGGGAGCGTCTCAACAGGGATGGAGCTCAACTGTTCATCAAGAGAACGTAGTGTCCACAGCTTCTCCAGTTCATACACCTCTCTGGTCTCTGGTAGCATGAAGTGGACCACCATCCTTCCTACAGGGAGGAAAGGAGAGAGAGAGAGGGAGAGAGAGAAGGGAGGTAGAGAGAGACAGAGAGAGAGAGAGAAGGGGGAGAGAGAGAGGAGACAGAGAGAGGAGACAGAGACGACAGCAATGGGATTAGCAAGTAAGAAATTGACATTATCACATAACCTTAACTTATTACCCACATGTATAGCTTCCGTCCCTCTCCTCACCCCTACCTGGGCTCGAACCAGGGACCCTCTGCTCAGACAACAGTCACCCACGAAGCATCGTTACCCATTGCGCCACAAAAGTCACGGCCCTTGCAGAGCAAGGGGAACTACTACTTCAAGGCCTCAGAGCGAGTGACGTCACCGATTGAAACGCTATTAGCGAGCACCACCGCTAACTAGCTAGCCATTTCACATCGGTTACACACATATCCTGAGAAAATATATCAGTGTAATATTTCTAGAGACCATCTGTGTGTTGTTTCGGTAAATTATTCTAATCGTCATGTACTGTAATCCACAGCCAGGAGCAGATCATCAAACATACCAAAGTCAATGCACATCCAGTCTTCTGCATCCTTTCCCTCAATGTTGGCATGTGGGTCCCCATCTTTCTTCATATATTTGTACTGCCAAAATATAACATGTATTACAACACAGTGGTGCCAAATGTACATGGCGTTTTCTGCACAGCTTTGACCAGCAGCACCATTATTCACATGTTCCAAATACAGTTGCAAAATTTCAGTAACTCGTCCGGAAATTCCCAGGTTTCCTGCTTATCCCTTCGGATTCTGTGATTCTTCCTACCAGGATTTCTGGAAATTTGGGGAATGTTACCGGAATTCTGCAAACCTACAATTGATCCAATAAAGGAATTACCACTTTAATGGCGTAGAGGGCCATGGCACGGAGGTGTCTTGAGGAGGATCCGCTGACAACGATGAAGTAGTCTGTGTACTTGATGTCCTCAGGCACCTTGATGACACAGATGTCTGCTGCATTCTCCTGGCGCAGCAGGGACACCAACACGCTGATGTTAAAGTCCTCCTGTGGGTTTCCTACAGCAAGGGGAGAGGGAGGATCATCACACTAAACAGTCCTTCAGTATGTTCATTTGTAATACACTAGCCTGGGTGTATTGTATCAGTAACAAAGTAAAGGAAGTTTAGTTTAAAATGTTACATAGAATCTATCCTGTGAAACATGTTTTGGAAGGATTCCAGCTAAATATAGACTATAACTGATTTCTGTGGAATGGAAAAGGAGATGCATTTATGCATTTATTTTTTGCCGGTATTTATAGTAGAACGTTTTGGAGGTGAGTAAACTCCGACAGTTAACCATATATGAAGCTTTATAATTGGTCTACAGAAAAGTGTCATCTACAAGCCTGTATTTTCGAAAAAATACGTAACGAATTTTAAGACGAAGTGGCAGGTATGGCGCTTAGCTACATCAGATAGTGTGACTTTGTAATTTAATTGGGTTACAAGGCTGTAACCATGTAACGTTACTCACACTACTAACGTTAGATAGCTAGTTGTCTGAGTCGATTTTTAGTTCTACTTACTTTGGCTTGAGTCACTCTGCATCTCATATTCATCTTGTTGTGCCAGAAGCTTGCCAGGGCTGTCCGACTTCAAAACATTCTCTTCATTATGTAAATCGGCGTAATATCGTCTAATACCGTTGTAAAATGCAGAGAGATGTGGATGCAATTGTTGAGAGACAAGACATGTATAACGTCGATACAAAAATGTTGTGCTGCGTCGCGCTTTTGAAATTAAACACGCATCTCTAACGACACCAGTATACCCTCGAAGAACATTATGTGAAAGTATCTGAGAGACAAATTGCCTAGAACAATGTAGTACATACATGATTTAGCTATCGTGTCATTGCCATTAAAACGCATGTAATTTTGGTTTGTTTTTCAAAGGACTGTCTAGAAACAGGAAGTGTTTCTGATTCCAGGACTCTGATTGGTTGAGGTGGTTTCTTCGCTGTTTACGCTTCATTCCGTACAGTACTCCTCCTGGATGCGCTTTACCGCCGCCTAATGTAGAGGAGTGGGACTTTGTGAAGTAGCACACCAAATAATATTGCGCTCGTTTCAGCTAGAAAACATATTTAAATATTTAATCGCTCTCTAAAGCCATACAATCAACTTCTTATAAAGGTTTCAGAATGCATCCATATTTATCAAACCGTGTTACTGTTTTTGGTTTAATCTGTTTCACCACCCCCTCCACACAACACATATTCTTCAAATATGTTTTTACCACCCTTGTAATCAGTAAGAGACTCAAACATTTGGTGCATTTCAGTGAGATAGTTTATTTTCCACAGGCATTATCGTGAAATCAGAGTGAAAAAATATAAAATATTTTCAGTACCAACAATTTACCAAAAGTAAGATTGACTGTATAAAAGTGAGTTACCAATGCCCCTGACCTGAAAAGGCCCACATATATATACATATATACACATATACATATATATAACTCAGTGAGTCATGTCATTATTCAGCTTAGATTTGGTCTCTGTATGCATACCAGCAAATCAATATCGGTTTTAATCCAGCAGCCACCAGTAAATGGTATTGTCCAAAACTGTACCTTATTCCCCATAGGGCTCTGACAAATGTAGTGCACTATATAGGGAGTCATTTGGGATGCCTTGCCATCGCTATATAGGGAATAGGGTGCCATTTGGGATGCCCATTCCATCTCTCTGACTGAGGATACAGGCCAGCTCACCCCCGACATAACCCCTTGGCATTTTTCATTGGTCTGTTTACTTTGTAATTGTTGTACCCGTGTGGTGTGTGTGGTGCCTGGTAGATGTCTGCATCCCAAATGGCACCCATAGGACTTGTCAAAAGTAGTGCACTATATAGGGAATAGTGTGCCATTTGGAATGAAGTACATATCTTTCCCTTCTCCCCAAATGGATTCAGGCTTGGTTTGTCACTCATTCGGACTGGGCAGTGTCTGAGTCCAGGAACACATTGAGCCTCAGGCCCACTGGAATGTGGTCGGTGAGGCCAGCAAGCTGGGTCACAAAGGTGAACTCCTCAATTTCCTATAGGAGAGAAAGAAAAGGATGCAATAACACCAGAATTAATAATAGACCCACACGCCGTTGTGACGCCTGCAGCCAGCCAGCCAGACACACACCGTTGTGACGCCTGCAGCCAGCCAGCCAGACACACGCCGTTGTGACGCCTGCAGCCAGCCAGCCAGACACACGCCGTTGTGACGCCTGCAGCCAGCCAGCCAGACACACGCCGTTGTGACGCCTGCAGCCAGCCAGCCAGCCAGACACACGCCGTTGTGACGCCTCCAGCCAGCCAGACACACACACGCCGTTGTGACGCCTGCAGCCAGCCAGCCAGACACACACACGCCGTTGTGACGCCTGCAGCCAGCCAGACACACGCCGTTGTGACGCCTGCAGCCAGCAAAACACACGCCGTTGTGACGCCTGCAGCCAGCCAGCCAGACACACACACGCCGTTGTGACGCCTGCAGCCAGCCAGCCAGACACACGCCGTTGTGACGCCTGCAGCCAGCCAGCCAGACACACACACGCCGTTGTGACGCCTGCAGCCAGCCAGCCAGACACACACACGCCGTTGTGACGCCTGCAGCCAGCCAGCCAGACACACACACGCCGTTGTGACGCCTGCAGCCAGCCAGCCAGACACACACACGCCGTTGTGACGCCTGCAGCCAGCCAGCCAGACACACGCCGTTGTGACGCCTGCAGCCAGCCAGCCAGACACACGCCGTTGTGACGCCTGCAGCCAGCCAGCCAGACACACGCCGTTGTGACGCCTGCAGCCAGCCAGCCAGCCAGACACACGCAGTTGTGACGCCTGCAGCCAGCCAGACACACACACGCCGTTGTGACGCCTGCAGCCAGCCAGCCAGACACACACACGCCGTTGTGACGCCTGCAGCCAGCAAAACACACGCCGTTGTGACGCCTGCAGCCAGCCAGCCAGACACACACACGCCGTTGTGACGCCTGCAGCCAGCCAGCCAGACACACACACGCCGTTGTGACGCCTGCAGCCAGCCAGCCAGACACACACACGCCGTTGTGACGCCTGCAGCCAGCCAGCCAGACACACACACGCCGTTGTGACGCCTGCAGCCAGCCAGCCAGACACACACACGCCGTTGTGACGCCTGCAGCCAGCCAGCCAGACACACACACGCCGTTGTGACGCCTGCAGCCAGCCAGCCAGACGCACACGCCGTTGTGACGCCTGCAGCCAGCCAGCCAGACACACACACGCCGTTGTGACGCCTGCAGCCAGCCAGCCAGACACACACACGCCGTTGTGACGCCTGCAGCCAGCCAGCCAGACACACACACGCCGTTGTGACGCCTGCAGCCAGCCAGCCAGACACACGCCGTTGTGACGCCTGCAGCCAGCCAGCCAGACACACGCCGTTGACGCCTGCAGCCAGCCAGACACACGCCGTTGACGCCTGCAGCCAGCCAGACACACACACTCCGTTGACGCCTGCAGCCAGCCAGCCAGACACACGCCGTTGTGACGCCTGCAGCCAGCCAGCCAGACACACGCTGTTGACGCCTGCAGCCAGCCAGACACACACTGTTGACGCCTGCAGCCAGCCAGACACACGCTGTTGTGACGCCTGCAGCCAGCCAGACACACGCCGTTGACGCCTGCAGCCAGCCAGCCAGACACACGCCGTTGAGACGCCTGCAGCCAGCCAGCCAGACACACGCTGTTGACGCCTGCAGCCAGCCAGACACACGCTGTTGACGCCTGCAGCCAGCCAGACACACGCTGTTGTGACGCCTGCAGCCAGCCAGACACACGCCGTTGACGCCTGCAGCCAGCCAGCCAGCCAGACACACGCCGTTGAGACGCCTGCAGCCAGCCAGCCAGACACACACGCCGTTGTGACGCCTGCAGCCAGCCAGACACACGCCGTTGTGACGCCTGCAGCCAGCCAGACACACGCCGTTGTGACGCCTGCAGCCAGCCAGACACACGCCGTTGTGACGCCTGCAGCCAGCCAGACACACGCCGTTGTGACGCCTGCAGCCAGCCAGACACACGCCGTTGTGACGCCTGCAGCCAGCCAGACACACGCCGTTGTGACGCCTGCAGCCAGCCAGACACACGCCGTTGTGACGCCTGCAGCCAGCCAGACACACGCCGTTGTGACGCCTGCAGCCAGCCAGACACACGCCGTTGTGACGCCTGCAGCCAGCCAGACACACGCCGGTGTGACGCCTGCAGCCAGCCAGACACACGCCGTTGTGACGCCTGCAGCCAGCCAGCCAGACACACGCTGTTGTGTTTCCTAGAACACCTCCTCGTGGTGTTTCCATAACACAGGTGGAGGTCAGGAGTGTGGAGAGGAGAACATGAAGGAAGTGGACTCTTCTATACAGCTGAATGAGATGGCAGGTATCTGATAGCTAGCTCATGTTAGCTAACCTCGCTAGCGAACCAGAGAGGGGAAAAGTATGGAAACACTTACAGTTCGGCAGTGCTTGGAGATGGAGCTCTCTCTGTAGAGGATGTAGTCGATGCGGCGCCCCACCCAAGGCTGACCCAACTCAGGGTAGACCATGGGACAGCCTTCCAGGGCCACAGGAGAGGAGAGGTACTGCTTCCTCAACTCCTCTCTCTCCAGGGTCCTAGAGACAGGGAAGGGATCAGGGGAACGTAGGACATGTCCCAAACGACACCTTATTCCAAATCAAACCAGATTTTATTGGTCACATACGCGTGTAGCAGATGTTATTACGGGTGTAGCGAAATGCTTGTGTTTCTAGCTCCAACAGTGCAGTAATATCTAACATACACAAAGTAAAGGAATTAAAAATATATATGGTTGGACGAGCAATGTCATAGCAACAGCCTAAGATACAGTAGAATAGGACAGTATATAAAAAAATATGTAAACATTATTAAAGTGACTAGTGGTTTCAATGATTAAAGTGGCCAGTGGTTTCAATGTGTTGTAGTGCACTACGTTGTTTTGACCAGGGCCCATTGACTACATCCAGTGAATGCAGTCTGAGGGATAGCATACCTTTGAAGATTCTCTGGGGTCCTTACATCCTCATGATACAGAGTAGGCTGTTCCAGCAAAGTGCCTGAACAATATAACATAAGAAAACATTTTTGTCCATTTCCACAGATGTGCCTTGGTAATAAAAAAAGATATATAAAATAAACTTCTTACAAGACATAAAACAACAGACAATATAGTTAAACATGGGCTGGGGCCTGTACAGGAGACTGACTATACAAGAGGGTAAAAACTCCTGTACAGGAGACTGACTATACAAGAGGGTAAAAACTCCTGTACAGGAGACTGACTATACAAGAGGGTAAAAACATTATTCATGTCACATAAATGTGCACAAGACATCAAGGAATGTTTGATTGTTCCTAATGACTTGTAGGCCTCTATGTCGGCTATGTATCCCAAATGGCACCCTATTTCTAAAATAGTACACTACTTACCTACGGGCCCTGGACAAAGTAGTACTGTATAGGGAATAGGATGCCATTTGGGACGCAAGCCTAAAGATCGTGCAACAGTCCAACTCACCAATGACCCAGGGCTTCTCCTGGCCCGGCCCGGCCCTACAGGGGTCTCTGTACTCCTCAAACAGACTGTGCTTCTGTTCTAGACTGTCATCTGACCAAGGACAAACACACAGAAACATGGAACAATGTGGAAACCTGTTGCACGACATCAAGCCCACACAGATACCCATCTATAGAAGACAAACTGCATGCAGAGCCAGTGTACTCTGTATGTAGACAGAAAGGTATCCAAAAATGACACCCTATTCCCTAATATAGTGTACTACATTTGACCAAGGCCCATAGGGTTGTCATCAAAAGTAGTGCACTTTATAGAGAATATGATTCAATTTGGGACGCAGACGTACCAGGTGAGCAGTTGTCGAAGTTGAAATCCCCAGAAAGCACGTCAAACACGACCACCTCATCAGGCTTGCTATTGGTCACCTGGAACTCCTGGATCCACTTGGTGAGCATGTTGAGCTGCTCACAGCGGATCTCCCCTTCACCTGCTCAGCCAATCACAGGACACAGTTATCTCAACCGCTACAATACCAGCAGAGAGAAACTGGTGTTGGACAGATAATTACTGTGTCCCAAATCAAAGTGTATTGGTCACGTACAGGGTTAAGCAGATGTTACGGCAGGTGCAGTGAAATGCTTTGTGCTACTAGCCTTTAACAGGGCAGTCAAACAAGTACACAAATAACAAAACAAATGGAAGAAAAAACCCAATTAACTGTCAGATTCTGGCTTGAAATATACTTATTCCTGTCACCATATTAGACCTGATTGATTACTTGACATGTATAAAAGACCTGTATGTTAGGGGTCAATGAAGGAAGAATAGGAACTTTGTTTATGGAAAGTTACCGAGCGAGACGATGGGAAGTACAGAAAGTTTTGTCTGTTTAAACATGTTATTGCTGAATAGTAATATTTCTAAGGAAGTTGCTGTGGAACTAGGACCAGGAAGGATGTGGAACTCAACTCAATAAGGATGAACAGTTGAAGAGAAAATACATCTCTGGAGACGAGCTAACTACAGTCCTATCTCACACACTTCCACGCTCTAATGAAGGTTCTAGACTCATGCAGGGCCATGACAACACCAGTAAGAGGAACAGATTTAGTTCCTGCCTAGCAACAGAGACGGATTGTTTTTATCTTAGTCATTAAAGGAGGTGACTCCTAGTCAGAAGGTATAGATATGTACTTGTATGTTGTGCTTGCAGCGGAGGCACCCAGTGGGTTGAATAAACGTGGCTTGAGCTTTTCTCTAGTCTGTTCAGAACCTAAACACAACACTATCATAAAACAAATGCAATCTGTGCATATATCCACACACCAAAAATATATACTAAGAGAGATATGTACAGCAGTAGACACTGTATATTACAGTGAGCTATGTCAGAATTCCAGTATATAAATGTGTGGTGTGCATAAACAGTGTAGATAAAACAACATGAGCTGGTGCACACCCAGAATAATAGTTTGTGTGGAGGTGCTGACTTACGACGAATAAATTATAAATTATCAAAATAAAGAAAGTCACACACTCCATGTATAATCTCCCAGCAATTTAATGGGTATTTACCAACGTTTCAGCATCACTGTGCCTTCCTCAGGGTGCATTAACAGTGTAACTACAATGCAATGTACAGCAGTAGCTAAATTATAATGAGCTATGTGAGAAGTTGTGCTGTAAATAGAGAAGAGGAGGCCATTTTGGATTAAGTTAAAAAATGAATGAAGATGACTTGCCTTCAGGTGCATGGAGGTGTGTGCAGTTAAAATATCCAACCAGCTTCTTCTCTTTCTGATTCTGGCCAACTAGCACCTGGGAACACCCACAAACCATTACTTCACCTACTGGGTATGAACTGCGTTCTTGTTGATGATGTTATTGTTAAACCCATGGTAAAATGGAGTGGCCGTTATCATTACAATAACTGACAACAGTAACTCAATACAGTAGGAGTGTTAATGGCAACCAGATGACACCACATTTACATTTTAGTCATTTACCAGACACTCTTCTCCAGAGAGACTTAGTCAGTGCTTTCAACTAAAGTTAGGACAAAAACAACCACATATCACAGCTATTTTAAGCAGAAAAAACCCCAAAGTGCAGGCGAGAGGTGAGAAAGACAAGAACTATAATGACAGTGAGTGGCATAGAATTACAAATTAGAACTGTATTTCTCCTTAATCTAATCAAAATGGCTGCCAATATCAGCCTATTGACTTCATCCTCTCTAGTAGTGTAATAGGATCTCTGTGGTGACTGGTACCTTGGCAGAGAGCAGGCCTTTAGCAGCCAGGGCGTCCTCCCCTCGGGCGTTAGGGAAGCAGTGGTACTGGGCCTCCAGCACTGGGTAACGGCTGGCCAGGAACAGGCCGCTGTTGAAGAACTTAAAGGAGGAGCAGCTGCCGGGAGGCTGGCAGGCGTACACCCCTACATCATACAGTATGTGGTTGAACAGGGGCCCCAGGGTGTTGGTCAGCTTCACAGCTGCCCTCTTATCAAACACCTCCTCCAGACACAGGATGTCCACGTTGGCCGGGAAGAGAGAAGACACCTCCCAGGGCACGTCGTCTGGTCCAGCCTGACCGCGCTGGGCGACCCCCTGAGTGCGTAGGGCCCGCGGAGGGTTCCTGTGGCCCTTCCGGTCCTGCTGGTTGGAGTTGTGGTTGGTGTTGATGACGGGGGTGGGAGAGTAGGAAGACTCCTCAGTGTCGTCACAGGGCACGTACACCACATAGTTTGAGTCACTGGGTTTGGGGGGCGTCGTTGTTGGGACCGCTCCGTCAGCTTGGTCCTCGTCTGAATGGGCCTGGGGTGGTGGCTGGCAGGCTGGGTCTGTAGCGCCGTATGAGGCAGTGCTGGTGGTGGAGGGGCCGGGGAGCAGGCTACTGGAGGGGCTGAGGGTGCCACAGCTACTGGGAGAGTCCACGAAGATGCGGATGTGTGGCCGGTTCACGCCCTGCACGATGCTCCGGCCTATGGCGGTGGCACGGCGCTGCGTGTGCCCTAGGTTGTTGAAGCGCGCAATTCCGTCCGGCAATAGGCACAGGTTGGCAGTAGCAAAACCAAAAGTGGCCTTGTTGGCCCCTGCCTCAAAGCCCAGGTTCCTCTCCCCCTCCTCAGCTGGTGCTGGCCTCGACGGGGGCTCGTGGTGGTAGGAGAAGGGCCTTCGGGTGGCCTGGAGGGGAGCCCAAAGCAGGAACCCCAGGAAGGCCAGGGGAGCCGTGACCAGGAAGAGGGCGAGGAAGAGGATGAAGCCGAAGAACACCTTGAGAGGGTGGAGGTAACACTCCTGCTCGTGCCGCTGGGTGCGTTCCAGGCTGGTGGACATGCAGACGGCAATGAGGCGGTCCAGGAACCAGAAGCAGGGCAGGATGAGACCCCAGCTCACTGCATGGAGGCCCTCCACAAAGCTGTTGGGGAATGGGGACTCCCGCAGAGACATGCCTCCCTCCTTCAGTCACCTCTGGACACAAGTAGGGAGATCAGGCATCAGGGCTCCCAGCTGCTCACCTCACTCTGGTTATTCACCATCTGACTGAGACTCTGCAATCTACTGGAAGCAAACGTAGAAGACAACACACAGACAGGACATGTAGAGGGTGTTTTCAGACCTTTCCTGGTTCGACGAGGTAAATCAATAGTGCTTGAAGTTGCATGGTTGTCAGGGAAACCAGAATCAACCCAATGGGGCTGGGCGACAGCTGGTGCGTCATAGTACACGGGATCAATTGGAGTAGAAAGGCAGATTACATTGGCTTACTGGGCTGCGCGCACATGAAGGGCTGAGTTGGTGGATAGACAGACATTGTTGGAAAGGAGGGCAAGAGGAGAAGAATATACGGGTATTTTACCCAAACTACTGTTAATCCAGACGTCACCATCTGCACGAATTCACTAATCGCTATAGCGACAGATGTGTAGTGTGTAAAACTAGTGGTCGATGCAACGTTCAAAGTAGTCCACACAAAGGCTCCAAAAAGACCCACACTTTCCGACAACGACGCCCGTCCTGAGTGCCAGCATTTCTGCTGACACTGTCATGTCAACCAACATCGGTCATGAATGAATGTGATATCGATTGTGTCTCAAGTTTTCGTTGTGTGTGCTTGTTACTTTGAAATGATCGACTCGCCCCAAATGCTGTTCTCTGACGTGGCGTGGTTAGCTAGCTAGCCAGCTAACGTTAACTTGGAGTACTAACGTTACCTGGCTAATTCAACCAGTTTGAAAATGTTCACTAATTTGGGCTTGGTAGCAGGTGCTCACATGCACAATGTATCATTCATGAACAAGACAATTTTGTCTTACACATTTACATAGCCACACGTTCGTGGACTAATGTTAGCTACTAGCTAGCTAAAAATAGGTTATCTGGTTAGCAAACGTTAACATGAGCTATGCACCTTTATTCTTACCTGTCTGTATAGAAGAGTCCACTTCCTTCATAAAATGTGAATTTATCCGTCTAAATACATGTAAGCATGCCTACTGCTAAGTTGGCCTTATCATGCTGTGGATATTTTTAATTCAATATTCCTGTATAAAACAGAAGACAAGGATTCCAGCGACCAGTGTAAGACTTGTCCCGCGCGGGGAGCAGCCAACTCGTCTAGACAGTTTGCGCGTGCATACCGCTTATTTCCGACCGTGTGCGTGCTCGTCTGAAGTGGCAAATGAGCTGAACATATGTCCTTATACGAACAGTATAAGGGTTTATAGGTATATGGGGTTATTAAGCGCGGATTCGCGCTCATAAACCCAGGGTCGTTACGATATTGAAAGGCAACAATTTCAAAGACTTTACTGAGTTACTTCTTCATATTAGAAAATCAGTCAATTGAAATAAATAAATTAGGCCCTAATGTATGGATTTCACATGGGCAGGGTGCAGCTATGGGTGGGCCATGGAGGGTATAGGCCCACCTCCTTGGCAGCCAGGCCCACCCACTGGCTGGGCTTTGCTCCCCAATCAGAATTAGTTTTTCCCCACAAAATGGCTTTACGACAGACAGAAATACTCCTCAGCACCCACCACCCAGACGATCCTGCAGGTGAAGCAGCTGGATGTGGATGGGCCGGCGTGGTTACACATAGTCTGGTTGTGAGGCCGGTTGGATGTACTGGCAAATTCTGTAAAATGACATTGGAGGCAGTTTATGGCAGAGAAATTAACATTAATGTCTCTGGCAACAGCTCTGGTGGACATTCCTGCAGGTCACCATGTCTCAAAACTGGAGACATCTATGGCATTGTGTTGTGTGATAAAACTGCTCATTTTAAAGTGGCCTTTTATTGTCCCCAGCACAAGGTGGACCTGTGTAATGATCATGCGGTTTAATCAGCTTCTTGATATGACACATCTGTCAGGTGGATGGATTATCTTGGCAAAGGATAAATGCTCACTAACAGGGATGTAAACTAAATTTGTACACAACATTTGAGAGAAATAATATTTTTGTGTGTATGACAAATGTCTGGGATTTTTTATTTCAGCTCATGAACCATGGGACAAATATTTAACATGTTGTTAAAGCTTTGTTCAGTGTAAATGAAAATTAGTTGTGTATACATTACTTAAACAGACTGCTTTTTCTTTGTTGAAATGCATTTTAAATGGCCCAAAGAGCCCTGGAAGTATTTATTCTGTCCAGGTTTTTCCATGTCTGTCATTTAAATATGGAAATATAATGTCAGGTAACTCACAAAGCCAGCCTCAGTGCAACCAACCAACAAACCAAGTGAACGAAAATATGAATGAAAAAAAAGGCTAAACTAGGAAATGGTCCAATGCAGGAGATGCAGAGCTGTCCTGTCTGTGGAGGGTGTGTGAAGAGATGCAGAGCTGTCCTGTCTGTGGAGGGTGTGTGAAGAGATGCAGAGCTGTCCTGTCTGTGGAGGGTGTGTGAAGAGATGCAGAGCTGTCCTGTCTGTGGAGGGTGTGTGAAGAGATGCAGAGCTGTCCTGTCTGTGGAGGGTGTGTGAAGAGATGCAGAGCTGTCCTGTCTGTGGAGGGTGTGTGAAGAGATGCAGAGCTGTCCTGTCTGTGGAGGGTGTGTGAAGAGATGCAGAGCTGTCCTGTCTGTGGAGGGTGTGTGAAGAGATGCAGAGCTGTCCTGTCTGTGGAGGGTGTGTGAAGTTTGTATGAGAGAGCGCTTGTCTCCAAAGCAATAAAAGCTTAGACACGTTAAGAGTTGGGTTTGAGTCATTTGTTTATAGTGTAAAAACTTGACTCTCCACAGATGACTGATCTGCTGTGGAGGGAGGTGGTATCAGTGGCCGTCCCAGTCTAGCTCTGGTCCTAAGCGTTTATAAAAGACTCAGAATCAGCAAGCTATACGTAACACCCTGGACCAGAGCTGTTCCCAGCCCGTCTACCAGAGGAAGAGGGGCTTGCCGTCCTGCCTGGCCATGAAAGAGAGGCAACTGAACAGCAGCAGGAGATCCTTCAGCAGTTTGGAGGGGGCTGAGTTGATAACTACTCTCCTGAGGAAGTCCGGGCTGTTGAGATTAGATTGTTGTTTATTGTCCTACAAGTGGAAAATCCTACTACAGCTCACACATTACATACACAAACCACACATTACATACACAAACCACACATTACATACACAAACCACACATTACATACACAAACCACACATTACATAAACCACATTGTAACATGGCAGCAAACAAACAACAGTAAACAGTCCGTCCCCCCCCACACCTGCACATATAGAAGGAAGCTTCATAGAATTGTTAATGATTCATGGTGATAAACCCCCCCCCCCAGGGATTAAACTCCTCCTGAAGCATGCAGTGCAGCCTTTACAGTAATTGTCTGACACCTCCAACCTGATGGCAGGGAAGCTGAGCTGACATCACAGCCGAGCTGGTACCCTGAAGGGACTACATCATCACCTGTTGTATCCCAGCTCCCGGGCGCTGTATGAGTCAGCCCTCTGCTTCAGGATGCCATAGGTGTTGATGATGAACTCTGTGAAGGGGGGGTGGAGAGTCATACTATAGCCCAGCTGCTTCAGCTTGGCCATCAGCTCAGTGTAGCGCTGGGACAGCTGGAGCCTGTAGCCCTCGTCCACCTTCCCCGTCAGAGGGTGTGTGGACACCTGAAGAAAAGGGGGGGGGGGGGGGGGGGGTCAAGCCTTTAGTTTGAGTGAAACACAGATTGTGAGTCTCATATGGCACCCTATTTCCAATAGAGTGCACTACTTTAGACCAGAGCCCATATAGGGCTTCATTTGGAATAGGGTGCCATTTGGGACAGACTCGCAGTCAAAAGTAGTGCACTATATAGTTTAGAGGGTTCCATTTGGGACGCAGACAGTCTCATGGGAGTGGGGGATTAGCCTGTAGAGTTTCTAATCCAGTTATACTGTACATGTCATTATCCAACTCTCTCTTACACATTTGTTTAGAACAGATTTGGAATTAACTTCTTAGGAAATGGAAAACCATTTTGACCTGGGAATAAACCGGTTTGGGAGGCTTTGATTTCCATCTGTGTGTGAATGATTGAAATATCTACATGGCACACAACCACACCCTGTTGTTCAACTAGTCTATTATCCCTTAGCTGACAGAAGGAAGGAATAATGTTGTTCAACTTTCTTATTATTAAAAAACTGGAATGTCTGCCTTTTGTACAAAGGACAACACACACACACACACACACACACACACACACACACACACACACACACACACACACACACACACACACACACACACACACACACACAAACACACACACACACACACACACACCTGAATGATCTTGTCTCGTATATTGAGCACAGTGAACCCATAGAGTCTGTTCTGGCCCTGGAACACATAGGACAGGATCCTTCGATCCAGCTGGAAGGCTATCTCCCCCAACAACCGCTCTGGATCTGAATCAATAAACACCATTACAGCACCAATCTCTGAATCTGCATGGATTACTTCAATAGACCTCATTACACCAACATCAACATTCATCCACAGCTAGTTTAACAAAAATGTTCCTATTCTAAACAACATCCCAGAAGGCATCCTGTTTCCTATATTGCGCACTACTATTGACCAGAGCCCTATAGGCCCTACTCAAAAGTTATGCACTATATAGGAAATAGGGTGCAATTTGGGACCTATGCAATAGTTTTGAATACATATTTTTCTATTCTCTTCTGCTATTGCAATATTGTCATAATCAGCTCAGTTGATACAAAATGGTGATTCAATTTCTGACTAACATTTTTCTCTTAAGAATCATGTCACAACATTGTAATGAGCAAACGACCATTTCACACACCTTTCACCTTCTGAGACATGACGTAAGAACAGCTTGCAGTCTCTTCATGTTCTCGTGGGTCTGTGCACATGCAGCTCTTGGTGTAGGACTCCAGGTTAACCGGGGAAGACGTTCTGTGAGGATGTCTGGACGATTGATGCAGCTCATGTTTGAATCTGTCCTCATCCACGATGTCTTGCCACTGAATAGTTGTGTTCCTGCCTGTTGGTAGGAAATTCTCATCAGAATCAATTCTAAATGCAAAAAGGGTGACAAATTGAGAAAAAAAGAAACCAGGCCAAAATAATAAGCAAATATATGTAGATGCTCTCCTCTTTGACTACATCCTCCCTCTGCTGATCTCACTCAAACCACGGGTTGCTGAGACCTCGCATGCATCAACCAATGGTTGCGTGCGACGTCATCGACTGACAGATTGCTATAACATATGATTTGGTTAGTCGATAAGTAAAATATCCATCCAGGCGTTTTAAGATCTGGCAACGTCTAAAACAATGGAACCATGAACGTTCTCAACCTTCAGTCTCTTGTCCTTAGATCAACTCATGAACTTAATGTTGTTTTTAAATAGTTTTTGTTGTTGTTTGTTGTTGCTTTACATCACTATGAGATTTATTTATGTAATGAATAGAGCTATATACATTTAATAAATTATATAAATGTTAGTCATTTAGCAGATGCTCTTATCCAGAGCGCCTTACAGGGTTAAGTGCTTTCTCAGGGGCACAGACAGATGTTTAATCTAGTCAGCTCAGGGACTCGAACCAGCATCCTTTCAGTTAGTGGCCCTAAGCTCTTAACCACTAGGCTATCTGCCACCCTTAAGATTATATGTCCAATATTTTAGCTGGTGCTTTGCTAGGACCTGCATGGCAGTACTGATATGCAGGGTTGGGATTAATTACATTTCATTTCACGCCGTATAGTGTAAATCGAATTTTTCCGTTTTTTCCAACCCTGCTTATTAATTCTAACAGTCCGGACGTGTCACATATCTTGGACGTCCTCTAGTGACAAAGAGCGGCACACGCACCACCATCACCCACATAGATGGAGATTGCAATGCGTAAACCATACTTGAACAGTTACCTGTCGATTCCCTGAGATTATCGCTGGTTAGAGCGGAGGTTTGCAGTTTGGACTTCAGATGAAAGTTTTCCTTCATTAGGTCAAGCATTATTTTCAGGTGGTCATTCTCATACCGCAGTTTCTCATTCTCCAAGCGCAATGACGCACCGCCCCCCTCTGTATCCATATCCACCCAGATACACTTCTCCGACTCCAAGCGCCTACTTCAGGCGTTCAGACAACTGAGACACAACCCGCAAGTTTGTAGACCCTTTCCGTCTGTCTTATAAATCAAATCCTCAAATGAAATAGGTTATAAATGGCATCATAATAGGGTGTCAGAACGTTCGATTTAACTTGACACCGGTGTCATAATTACACATTGAACATAATTATAGAATCTCCTTTATGATGTCTAAACAGATAGGCTATACGTCATTCTTAACGCTCAACATTTGCATTGCATCAGGGGAAATCATTTCTCACATAATTTCTCTCCAGACTGAAAAGCTGAAAACTAGGCACAAATGTCTGGAAAAATATAATTAACAAACTGACATTCATGCTTTTGGCTTAGAAAAAAAAGAATCATATCACAAAGTGCATAATCATGATTCATACACTATTAGAAACAATTTAGCAGCATCCAGTAACCATCAGCACTGATAAAAAGAAAAAGAGATCACAATTCAGTTTTAATTGAATAAATATCAACAAATACAGCTGCAAAGACTCACAAACATCAGAAATATCACAAAACAAATTGAATTCAAATATGATTAATTATTCACACTACACAATTTAAACCAGTCTGGATTGTGGTAAAAATGAGCACAATGAACATGAGGGAGTACTATCAAGCAGAGTTACTTGCTATGACTGTGATATGTGGTTGTTTAGTTACCCAAGTTGAATGAACGGACTAAGTCAAATCATGTAACATGCTCCGAATACAACAGGTGTAACTTCACTGTGAAATGCTTATTGACGAGTCTTTTCCCAACAATGCAGAGTTAAAAAGTACGAAAAATGAGCAAAGAAAAATAGTAACACAATAGAAAAATACATTGCACTGGATAAGAGCATCTGCCAGATCAGGGTTACCCAAACATGGTACGTAATGACTGACAAGAGGAACTGATGATGCACCACCCAATTTACAAATGTCACCTTGTGCATTCTACTATTACAACTTTCAAGAGTAAGTTCAACGCCGGACTGAGTTTGCTAGGGGGGGGGGGAACGACAGGCGACAGCAGTGTTCACCTGAGACATGGGCACATAAAACAATGTGGAGCAGGTGTTGTACTAGATATGGGAACAGATTGGTAACTCCTGTAAAAAGACTCCTTCATCCTTCAATGGTTCCTTTAGAGGAAGCTCTCAGTTCCGTGCTCTTCCAACGATAGTCAGGATGTAGAGGAAGATGTTGATGATGTCAGTGTACAGGGAGAGAGCAGCAAAAACATAGTCCTCTGGACTCAGGGCATTCTCCTTGTTGCCAAGCAGCAGCTGAGTGTCCACAGCCAAGAACTGGAATCAAACACATTCAAAACAATGATCATTCTATTATCACAATTATAATTAGCATTCTACTCATTCTATTATCACAATTACAATTAGCATTCTACTCATTCTATTTTAACAATTACAATTAGCATTCTACTCATTCTATTATCACAATTAGCATTCTACTCATTCTATTTAGCAAGACATGTGCAGTGACATAAGGTCTTGATTTGGTCTGACAACACATGCAAAATAATGACTAAGTCTGTGTACAAAATGGCACCCTGTTCCCTATATATTGCATTATTTTGGCCCATCAATCAAAGCACTTGCATGAATACTTAAATCGTTGTCCTACTACCACCGCCAGTATAGTTTCTACAGGAAGAGACACCACCTATGATAATCAAGATCATTACCAAAGAAAGAGATTTTAGTATGCATCCCTAATAGCACCCTTCCCTAAATAGTGCACTACGATGGTCAAAAGTAGTGCACTATAAAGAAAATAGGGTGGCATTTGTGACAAGAACTTACGCATGTGAAGAGTAGAGCGCCCAGCGAGGCATAGACCAGTTCCAGGATCTTGTTGCGGATGAAGATGCAGAGGAAGCCGAAGAGGAACAGGACAATCAGACAGACCAACAGCACACCGTGACAGGAAGTGAAGTCATACTTGGTCTGTATGGGAACATATTAGTGATTAGCCAATGAGGTGAATCTCATTTACTGTCAAACAATAATAACATCACTAGACTCACTAAACAGGGACAGTACCATCACTAGACTCACTAAACAGGGACAGTACCATCACTAGCCTCACTAAACAGGGACAGTACCATCACTAGCCTCACTAAACAGGGACAGTACCATCACTAGCCTCACTAAACAGGGACAGTACCATCACTAGCCTCACTAAACAGGGACAGTACCATCACTAGCCTCACTAAACAGGGACAGTACCATCACTAGACTCACTCAACAGGGACAGTACCATCACTAGACTCACTAAACAGGGCAGGGTCAATACCATCACTAGACAGGGACAGTACCATCACTAGACTCACTAAACAGGGACAGTACCATCACTAGACTCACTAAACAGGGACAGTACCATCACTAGACTCACTGAACAGGGCAGGGTCAATACCATCACTAGCCTCACTGAACAGGGGCAGTACCATCACTAGACTCACTGAACAGGGCAGGGTCAGTACCATCACTGAACAGGGTAGGGTCAGTACCATCACTAGCCTCACTGAACAGGATAGGGTCAGTACCATCACTAGCCTCACTGAACAGGGTAGGGTCAGTACCATCCCTAGCCTCACTGAACAGGGTAGGGTCAGTACCATCACTAGCCTCACTGAACAGGGTAGGGTCAGTACCATCACTAGCCTCACTGAACAGGGTAGGGTCAGTACCATCACTAGCCTCACTGAACAGGGTAGGGTCAGTACCATCACTAGCCTCACTGAACAGGGTAGGGTCAGTACCATCACTAGCCTCACTGAACAGGGTAGGGTCACTCCCATCCCTAGCCTCACCGAACAGGGCCAGAATCTATGATGGCAGGGTCAGGGTCAATTCCAGTTCAACTCCTGTTACATTTGATTCCATAGAAATGCTGTTTAAAGGTACACTCAGCAATATGACGTAGGTGCACAAAGTAAACAGTATAATTCATACATTTCCCCAACTAAGAGCGTTGAAGAGTGAGGCTCAACTCCCCCTCTGTTTTGGTCCCGTACCTACCACGCTCTAACAGTGTGAAGAGAGAGATACAGACCTGGAGAGAGAAGATAACCACGGTGAAGCAGACAACAGCAGTGATGCCCACGGCCATGATGACTGAGTCCGTGTCGTAGAAACTAGCTATCATCCCCACCATGTAGGACATAGCCAGGGTCAGGATGGACTGGAAACACCAGAGGCAAGGAGAGTCATACAACCTCTTTTACAATTTCAACAATACTTATGCAACTTTCTATGTAGAAGTGCACATATCAACACACACTTATAGTGAATAAGACATAATGTTTCTTCTTTAATTAGATAAATGTACAGAACCGGCCCATAAAGTATAGCGACACATACTATTCTTCATTAAGCAGGCTTTTTAGTCCAGGTAAAGGCTTAATCTGAGTTTAGAAAACAGGCCCATACAGTACATCATTATATAATGGTAATAATGGCCATTGAAATGAGACAGGTATTATTAACTTACGAGTGCAATCAGGTTCCATGGATGTTTACGGCGAAACTCTCCACAGCAGCTGATGGTGATGAGAGAGACGAAGAAGATGCCATAGGATACCCAGTAGGTCCATGTGTTGGCCCTGACGAACACTTTGATTTCCTCCACAAAGGTGAAGACAGCCACAAAGGTGAATGTTACCATCAGCTGGACGGTCAACACCATGAAGACCTGTAGGTGGACAAGGAGACAGAGACTATTAGATACAGGATACATACACTACTAGAATTCCAACTACGTGGACTCTGGTTATTTGCTCTTTAAAAAACGGTTTGAAGACATTTTGTCTGATTATTATGATGGCTATACAGATGCATGTACAACCATTTTATCTTAAGTTAATATTTTATCTTTAGTTCAAGTTTGCTTGAGGTCCTGATTTGGAGCCTCATGTCGTCCAGGCTGTCCCTTACTTTCCGGATGAAGGCTCGTCTTATGGTCTTGTCATCCAGTCCAGAGCCAAGAGAGAAGGAACTATTGTCACTAAAGGCTGGGGGTTGATCATCGCTGTGGTAACCAGTGTTTGGGTCTGGGAGAAAAGACAGACTCAATGCAATGCACATCAGAAAACAAACACTTCCAATGCCCCTTTCTATCTATCAATGAATGATAACATACATCAGACCACAAACACTTCCAATGCCCCTTTCTATCTATCAATGAGTAGTTTTTGCTCCGTACTAAAAGTGCTCCATCTTGAAAACGTCACTGCTGTCATGCATCATTTTGTGGACTAATGAACAAAATACTAAAAGATAGTTTGAGTGAACTATCCCTTTAACACTTGAAGTACTCACCATGATTTGGGTTGTCAAAGCCCTGACCGTAGGCCCCAGGCATGGGAGCGTAAGGTGCAGTGCCATATCCTGGGTTCCCCTGACCCTGGGAGTACATGGGCTGACCAAATGCCCCAGGCGTGGGGAAGGGCATCCCCCCTGGAGCAGGCCCTGGCCCCCCAAATGGGTTCGACATTCCCTGCGTGTTGGGTAAGGTCATCCCATATCCTGGGTTCTCCTGACCCTGGGAGTACATGGGCTGACCAAATGCCCCAGGCGTGGGGAAGGGCATCCCCTCTGGAGCAGGCCCTGGCCCCCCAAATGGGTTCGACATTCCCTGCGTGTTGGGTAAGGTCATCCCATATCCTGGTGGGCTTGGCTGCCCAAAGCCTACATTTGGGGGCTGGATGCCCCCCTCCAATGAAGAATAGATATTCCTGTCAGGTTGGGACATCACTAGGTCTGTTCCTCTCACTAGGACAGGGGTTCAGGACAGTGTTGATCTCGTCTGGACTGTAGAAACAGGGCACTAGAGACAGAGACACACGATGAAGAATGACAAAGGTTACTTTTGACATTTTGGTCATTTAGCAGAAGCTCTTATCCAGAGCAATTTACAGGAGCAATTAGGGTTAAGTGCCTTGCTCAAGGGCACATCGATTTTTCACCTAGTCGGGTAGGTGGTTAGGATCCTAGTAGGTATCGTAGTAGGTTAGGATGGTAAAGGTTTTAAGAGTACATCATTAATCTAAAAAGGGGTTTTAAAAGGAGACCAAAATCCATCCTGGTATCCCTAGGGGATACCTGCCCCAGTATCTGTGCATTAGAGATGTCGACAATGAGTATGACGGTTCTCCTCTCTAACGCCCAGGAAGCTCATATTAAAACTCCCATTAGACAGCTCTGCAAGCATTATGTCAAAATATGTTCCTTACGCACCAAATGTCATAATGTACTCCCGTTATGGCTGGTATGTACTTCAAAAAAGGTAGAAATAAAAATATACAAGCAAAGGAAAATAAATGCACATTCGGCACTCACACCGCCACAAACAGGAAGTACACAACAACTCAACTCAAAAGTGCTGAAAATGACCTTTTTTTGGTTGCTTGTATTTCAATTTAGACCTTTTTTGGAAGTACATACAGGCCGTAACGGCAGGAAATGAACACAGCTGCTGAGCAAAACTCCCTATTTGGTAAACTCGCTTGCAGAGCTGTCCAATGGGAGTTTGAATCAGTTTAGAGGCATCTCTAATGCACAGATACTGGAGCAGGGAACGCTCTATCCACCCTGTAATAACTGTTCATCACGAGGGAGGGAGGGAGGGAGGGATAATAATAATAATATAACCAACAATAACCTGTGACTGTTGATCAGTAACTAAAAATTAACTATGGTTACGGAAGGGAGTGGGCAGTGGTACAACTTTAAGGTGTCCCTCCCCGTCCCGCTCTTAACTAGACTGTTCACAAGAATTCTCCAACAGTGTGTGATTGCGGCCTGCAATTCGGGGCATTCCTGCATGTGGGCATTCCTGCAACTGCAGGAACGCCCCCCACTCAAGCATTCATTGGTTCCTGCATAAACGCCCCCCCTCAAGCATTCCATTGGTTCCTGCATAAACTCCCCCCCTCGAGCATTCCATTGGTTCCTGCAATAAACGCCACCC